>NC_088684.1:15817664-16125498 GCF_028017835.1 Emys orbicularis
CTCTCTCTCTCCCTCCCAATGCTGGGCAGCCTCCCTCCAGACTTAACCAGATGTTTCCACCGCTGCCTGTTTGGCCTGCTTGCAGCAGCGCACCTGGGGCAGAGGCACTCTCCTGTTCCCCCTTCCCCTTCGCCCCCCCCCCCCACGTTTGTTTTGTTTCCCCCCAAAGAACTGCTTCAAGTGCCCTGGCGTCCTTGGAGTCCCCAAGACCCTCCCCCCAAGCAGCTGTTTTGAGGTCCCCTTTTTCTAACAAAAATTCTAAACACCATGAAGCTGCTTCTGAGCAACCTACTTGCACGTCTCCCATTGCTCTTTTGATCCAAGATAGCCTCCAAAACAGGTGGAGCATTACACAAGGTCAATGGAAGGGAGTATTAAAATCCACCACTGGGAAAAAAGGATGCAACAGACTGCCAAGTCCCTGAAAAGCCTTTCCTGGAACAAGAAGCTGCCCCAGGGAGGTCTCTTTTTGATGATGATAGCGGTACTGATCGGCAGGGAAAGTGGTTTGCCATTTTTGTAGAAGGCATAGTCCATATTTGGAATGTGAAAGCCTGTGATCATTTTCAAGGCTAATTCCTATTTCTATGATGGTTCAGTATTTTGAACCCTTTAGTTCTTAATAAAACGATGACAAAGTACAATTGTGAACAGATGCTGGGTTATTGTCATGGGGCCTGATCCTGCTCTGATTCTAGTTAATGGCAACAATCTCATTGACTTCAGGGGAAGTGAGGGCAGGCCCTCAAAAAGTATTAAAACCAAATCACAGGGGGGAAAAAAACAGCTGTTTGCTGAAAAATACTTCTATGTATGCTTATGTTTCAAGAAATTCCCCTTCTTTGCAGGAAACAGTTCTCCCTAGGGTTTTACTGTTTACAATTCATTCAAGCATCTTTTTTCTGCAGTAACATTTTAATCGAATGTTTTCCTCTTCATGAACCATAATAAAACTTATTAATCTGATCACAGAGTTCAAAGTCTATAGGCACATTAGTCAACCAGAGAAGAGACTTTACAGCATCAAGAATATAAGCATAGAGATTCAGAGCCTCAAAACATAATGTTTTATTGAACAAAATGCTATTTGTTGTTCATGCTCGGGCTGAAAATTCACTGGGCATGCTCAGACTCGTAACCATGAACCACCCAATGAAAGATGACACTTAGGAAAATTGGAAAACAGGTCAATATCAACACAAGCTCTCTCATAGATGGAAGCAAGACTCCTGCTTGGAACTTGCTATTATCTGTGTTACAGTAATGCCCGAGTTTAGGGCCCCTCTGTGCTAGGCACTGTGCAAACACATACTGAAAAAAGCCAGGTCCTAAAGAGCTTATGTCCTAAATAGCTTAAAGCTAGTCATACTGCAGCCAAAAATAAAAGGCCTGGTCTAAGCCCACTGAAGTCAGTGGGAGGCTTTGGGCATTGGCTCAGGCATTTGGGGGATTTCTAAGTGGGATTTTGCTTTGATCACTGTGACATTGAGCCAGAAAGGGTTAAGCAACTAGCAGGCTAAATGACCCAAATTCAACCTTTAAAGACATATTGCAAAAGTATCTAAAGAGTAATTAGGGCCATTCCTTATAAATAGCTAACAAAGGCACGTTAGATACACTAGGGCTTTGAACTGCAAACCTGTATTGTTCGAGAATTAGAGGTAATACTAATTGTATTTGTTTACTTATCTCTTGTTAGTTAACCATGTAACCAGAGATTCCTGTCTGTTATTGTATTCTATTGATTCAGAGATCAAAAGGGAATATTAACATTTAGATTAAACTTGGGTGTAACAATATCATTGTCTATATTTGTCTTTAAGGTTAGTAGTAAACTGTCTATGAACTGTTTAATAGACAATTACTTTATGCTGATGAATGCAATTAATTACCAGTGTACACATAGGAAATAGGAGGTTTTACTTCAAAGCCACAATTTATATTACCTATTCTTTGCCCAGTTGTCAAGAGGCTATCGATAGCCTGCCAGAGATCTAAAAAAGAATTCTAGGACCCCAATCCTGTAGCTTAAATCTGCTTGAGCCTTCTCAGTCGGGAGGTTCTGAGGCGTAAAACTGAGGTCTCCAGGCATCCTGGACTGTCCCTGCTAATTCTTACGGAAGGATTTGAACAAACCCTATACATGACCTGCCTATTTGGTTTATAATGTATGGAACTGAGTCTGGAAAGGATTTTGCAACTCAGCAGCTCCCCACCTCTACTATGAAACTGACCTAAGAACTCTATTCATATCTGTATGTGTAATGATCTTTTAACCACAACTCTCTCTCTCTCTCTCTCTCTCTCTTTTCTTTTCATTTTTAATAAATCTTAGTTTACTTAATAAGAATTAGCTGTAAGCGTATATTTGAGTAAGATCTGAAATAGTCATTGACCAAGTGGGTAATGTGTCCAATCTCTTGGGTTTGGTAGAACTTTATATATGATGAACAAGATTTTCAGTAATCCTCATCATATTTGAATTGGCTTTCTGTGTGGAAGCCCAAAGCGGGATTGCTTTAAGGGAGCTGTGTTTTTGGCTTCTGGGTAACCAGTAAGCTATTGCAGAAACTGTTTTGTTGCTGGGTTGGTGAATCTAATTATTAGAATAACCACCAGTTTGGGGGATTGTCTGTCCCATTCTTTGCAGTTTGGCTGATTGAGCAATCTCAGCGTGGCCCCTCCAGACACCAATGGTCACAATCACATTTGCACCTCTTTTTATTCATTTTACACAAACATTAATGCAAAATCTTGTACAGATGGATGTTCCTGGAAAGCCAGTTCCTCCCTCCAACATTGCCTCTAATTTCCAGAACCAGTTTCACACATCCCTGTGACACCATTGTCTACACTGACAGGCACCACTAGATCCCAGGCAAGTATTTAACTTTGGTTCTGTGGAAGACGTCTTCCCTGGAGTTTCAGTGCAAATTTCTCTCCCCTGTGTAACATTTCCTCCTGTTCCATTCTACATCTGTGCAAATTATTATTCATTTGCAATAGACTCCACAGAGCCATATTCTTGGTCAGACACAAATAAGCGTAGCTCCTGCCTTCAGAGTAGTAGAGCTCAGTCTTACTTGGCTACAAACTGGGGTGCACTCAACTGTTGCAAATAGCAACTTTGCCTGTCTACACCAATGTTTACAGTTGTGTAGCTGCCCGATGGCTGTAATCAAGACAAGTCCACAATCTACACAAACCCACGGGCCAACATTTTCTAGCTCTCACTTAGTTAATGCCCCTCAGTTCCCTTGGCTGGATAAGGAGGGATGATAATATTTCTCTGCCGCCCCTGGGGTCTTCTATGGTAGTGAAGATTACAGAAGTGCCTACACATGAATAAATTCCCAGAGAGACTGTCTTTGAATAGAATGATACATCTGTACAAGAACAAAGATCTGTTTGTCTCTCCTACCCAGGAGAAATCTCAGTTGAGGTCCAGCTGGATCAAACAAGTCAATAATCTCAGGATTTGAGAAGTAATATAGGAAAAGCAGTGTTTGTTTGTACAGCACCTAGCACAATGGGGTCCTGGTCTATAACGAGGCCTCCTAGGTGCTACGATAATACAAATAACTATAATGCATGCCATAAAGAGTCATTGGATAGTTGGATTAGGAAGACAGCAATATCTACAAGGTCTCTAAAGTCTTCTGCACTGACTCAGGCCTTTTAGCAAAGGTTATGACTTTGAACAGAGGATAACCAGACATATAGCCTTGTAAATCCCAACACAGAAGGCTTTTGATGTTCTCTTAACCCGAACTCTCTTGAAGGGATGTTATTTAGACACTGGCAGCTTATGGAGATTGTATTTTTTTTTCTTCATTTCTTAAAAAAACAAAAAAATCCTGCCTGCTTTCAGAGAACATTTGGAATCCCAGAAAGTGTTTTTGATGCCAAATTCAACTTTGGTGTAATTTCACTGAAGCCAATGGAGGTTGACGAGGGTTAAATTTGATCCCTGAAGTTGTTTTGGCTCTCCTGTGACAATACAAAGATTGCACTCTTTTCCATTTGATCAGATTCCACTGATGGTCTCTTCTTACTTTACAGGTTTTGTAAGAACTAGTGAAGTCAGATAATTTTTTTAAAACGTTTTTTTCTAAAAACAACAAAAATAAACAAAGGTTTCTAATCTACAAGAAAATTCAATTTGATATAACTTTACCAAGATTAAAGATAGCTCAGTGGTTTGAGTATTGGCCTGTTAAACCCAGGGGTTGTGAGTTCAATCCTTGAGGGGGACCTGGGATGAAAGCAGTACTTGGTCCTGCTAGTGAAGGCAGGGGGCTGGATTTGATGACCTTTCAAGGTCCCTTCTAGTTCTGTGAGATGGTTATATCTCCATATATTAATTAATGAATATGAAAGGGGACTGTTGGTCCCTTACTGAAATTTAGTGGGTTCTTTTTTAGTTTGCCCTCTCCCAATACCAGGAGAAAGAGGAAGGGCTGAAGAGAAATCAAGATATTGAGAATGACAGTCCCCAGAGCCAATGGAGAGAGGCCCACACTCTGAGTCAACCAGATTGACAGGGCAGGCAGGCCAATGAGGGAATGAAGAGCCCAGGGCCTGTCCTTCATGCCAGGGGTAGAATAGGGCAGAGCTAAGGAGAGAGCAGCTGGCCAAAGTGAGCTGGAGGCAGAGCAGCACCAGCACTGAGCCAAAGCAGGTGGAGCTGGAGGATACCAGAGCCAGGGAGCTGGAGCAGCGCAGACCAGCTGTGCTGACGGGGGGCCAGGGCTGAGCTGCAGTGGGGAGCTGTGGGGCCACAGCCAGGATAGTGGATGCTGGCTATGCCACAAGTAACCCTGGAGCCAAGTGCGGTGAGCAGCTGGTGAGAGCAAGGTGGGGCCAGCAGAGGGAGACAGCACCAAGCATGACAGCCTTGAAGGCTGGACTTGGAGGGTAAGGGGGTGGGCAGGAGGGGGATGTGAACCTGACAGGAGGGCTGATGCTGGGGAGAAGGGTCCTGCCACCTAGAGCCTGAGGCCATGTGGCCACCAGAGCAGGTGTCTTACCCGCGGTATCACCGCAGTGCAGCCAGGTCCAGGGGGAAGGCCTGGGACGTGTGAGGAACAGATGGTGAATGTTTCTTAAGATCCAGAAACTGCAGTTTGTGGTGTTCCCCCTGCCCATCGGGCGGGGTCCATCATTCCTTTAGCCTTTTCCATTTTTCCCTGACTTTTATTACACTTGCTTTTAATAAATTGTATTGTTTTAAACTTAGTGTAGTGATCAGAGGGTCAGGGAAGTGGCCAGTGAGGAGAGAGTACCCTGGTGTGGGGACACCCTAGCTCCTGTCCTAAGTGACCACAAGGAGACTGGGGGTTAACCCTTCCAGGAATCCTGGGACCAACCTTATCAGGGTTACGAGGACTCTGTCTCATGGGAGAGTGGAAGAGGAGTCCTCGAGGTCAGGCGGGCATCCGAGTAAAGGGAGTTGGAATGAGGACTTAGAACCTTTTGCTATTCAATTCCACTGGCGTAGTACAGAAGCCAGGAAAATTCCCCACAACAGTGGGACCATTCCCCTACTTACATAATAGCAGAAGAAATAAGGGAAAACAAATGTGGGGAAATAGAGCAGGGGGGCCTTCTTTTTAATAGCCAGAGCTGTGAATCTGAAGGCCCCAAAATAAACCCTCCAACAAAGATCTGTTATGCTAACTACCCTTACACAAAGCAGTACAGGCCAGGGCCCAGGCCAGGGCCTGAACTAAACTAGACTGCACAATTCCCTGCCAAACTCGGTCAAGGGTCATGACCGGGGGGGGGGGGGGGCAAGGAGGGAAAGAATAAAAAAAAAAAAGCCCCAGCAGCAGCACTAATGAAATATAATAACCACTTGTGTGAAGCAATAGGGAACTTTAGCTAAATGCAATTTCTTAACTCATGCAGCTTCTTCTTTGGGTGATCTGTGGCCCACTCCATGATTCCAGCTATCTGCAAAAATAGCCAATCATAGATCCTCTTTAGGTGTCCCATGGAACCCCCCCTCCCCCTAATCTTTAACCAAAAGACCCCGGAAAATAACGTGTCTTGAGAAATGTACCCAAACTGGTGCCAAGTACCACCCCTGGGGAAAACCACCAAGCGCCCCTCTACCCAAATAAACACCCAATTCTCGGAAAATAATGAGGAAGGTACCAGGGGAGAAGGGGGAGGGGGGACTGACCCCGACCCTAGTTTCTTAACTCGTGGTTTAGGGGAGGGACTGACCCCGACCCTAGTTTCTTAACTCGCGGTTTAGGGGAGGGACTGACCCCAACCCTAATTTCTTAACTCATGACGTATTGTTTGTACTTTGCTTGCGGTTTAATGCAATAAAACCACCTGGGAGCGGAACTCGGGGTGTCTGTCTTCGGACTGCACCCCAGTGCACTGGTATGTATGTCAATAAACTGGCCTCAGGCTTGAGTCTTTGAACTAAAATCACTGCGTGGGGGTCTTTGACCACGACACAAATCACATGATGGCTCTTAAAGGGAACAAAAAGGGCAATGATATTTAAAGGACAGAAAAGAATAAAAGTGGCAAAAAAGAAATAATCTTCAAGATTAAAAGAAGCATAAAGCAATCAACATAATGTAGTTAATCAAGAAAAAATTGGAGCCAAAATCCTTGACCTCATCATTATGCAAAAGGAGCAGCTACTGTACATTAGGTACCATTTTACTGTCACTACAAAACTGAAATGAATTTAAAGAGATACTGCCAACTGATTTTGGTTCTCAAATTTAGATTTTTTTTAAAAAGTAGGGGGGTCAGAAAACTTAATATGGATCGAAATGTTCCTGTTTAAAAGGTTTAAATCAAAATACCTGTTTCACTGAAAGATGAATATTCCCATATGTCAATTAAAATCCAGACATAGCAGAACTGTGCAACAGAGTATCAGGATGAGAATCAATAAGTGAAACTGACCAGAAACAGGAAGGGAAATCACCGGTTTGATTTCACTATCCAGATAAGTAAAATCCAAAAAGCAAACAAATACCATAAATAATGAAAAGTAAATTAAATTTTCTTTCAGCTTGACTAATTTAAGAGGGGTCAATGATGATCTCTGCTCTAACAGTAACCAAAGGTAACCATCATTTCATAAAAAATACTTATACCCATTTTTAGTTCAGTGGATTAGCCAGTGTTTGGGGCCTTGCAGGTTGTTTCCATTAAAAGGAGAAATAGATGATAGAATCAAGTATTTCTTTGTGTACATTCTTTATAAATAAATAGGATTGTATCAAAGTCCTGTGTCCCAGAACACAGTAGGAATCAAACAACAGGATGCAGTTTCTTTGCTCACAATTCCCAGCCTCTTTCCAGTCAGCACTCTGCCCAAAAAGGTCTCTCTTGGCTTTCTCTCAAGGCCATGCTACCAGTGCTTCTCTTGTCTCCTGCTGGCTTTTTACTCCCGGCTGCTTCTGATTCACAGACACACACAATTGAATCAAATATTATCCACCTCTGCATTTTCATTCACCCTGGCTCAGCTCCCACTACAGCCTTGTTTTGGTGATATGTGATTTGGGCAATGGCTTTTATTATTTCAGCTATCACTAAACAAAGGGGCATTTAACTGCTCCCTCATTTATCCTGAATGAAAGGTGGATATATGCCCACCAGCTTCAGGGATGTTTGTGACTACCCCATAGATCAAAGACAGACTCTCTAGGAGCCATCCAACTTCCAGCATAACAATACTCTCATGTTTTGAAGAACAACAATACTTTTAAAGCATAGTCATGTTACTGGTATCCTGAAAGCAATCAAAAAGGATAGTTAGTCTAATGAGCTAAATAGATAATACATGAGAGTAAGCTGACCTATGAAAGTTTTTCATTTATTGAATTGGTGTGTATAAAATTTAATTTAAAAAACTATAATGGGCTTCCCCTCCTTTACTAGCTGGGTTGCAGGTGTGTGTGGTGTGGTTGAGGGAATGAGAATTGAAACAAAGTGTTCTCTGGGTGACTTATAAATGTGCTTAACTTTATACCACATGAGTAGTTCCATTTAAGTCAACGGGACAGCTCCCATTGTGCAAAATTAAGCATGGATGGCGGCCTTAGAATATAAGCTGGCTAGTGTGTGCATGCATGTGTACCAATGTCCTTTATTGGTGAAAATCAGAAGGACTCAACCCTACATCACAGGCGCCCTGCTGGTGACAGTTGTAGGAGAGTCTCCTGTAGCTCCAATGGGAGAAACGTGCTTACAGGGCTTGATCCAGAATCTACTGATGTCAATGCATCAATGACTTCCACAGACATTGGATAAGTCCCTTAAAGCAGGAGGACCCAAGCTCTTGCTCTGCTGTTGCTGTGAAATTCTGAGTGTCCATGATGTGCAGCATCATGTCTAATGATGTCTGGTGGGAGTGTGAAGGGTCTCTTATAGCCAGGTGAATTTTGGCAAGGGAGATAAAGCTGAATAATTACATAGCTGTGGGCAAGGAGCACTAGGAGGCTATAAATTGCCCTTAGGGGGCATTTGTAATGATGATAAAGCTGTTCCCCTTTTTGGCCTGAAACAGGGGCCCTATTTGCTTCACTTGAGGCCTTCACTATTCCTAAGTGACATAATTAAACAATACCCTTTACTGTTGAGGGTTTTGTCCTGGGATAATTTGGCTGTGATATGAGCTGACAGCAAGGGCAGTGCCTAATGTCATGATAGTCAATTACTTCATTGTATGGACCACAACAAAGGCAGGATTGTGACTAGGATGGATAACATGCATTAGACAGTCATGGGTTCATTCTCAAACCATTGCCTGAGGCCTGTGGGTTCCCCACCTCCCATGAAAGCCAATTGGAACGGTGCAGCTAAAATGCTTCAGAAATTTATGGGGGAGGGGTTGATTTGTTCTCAGTTCTCATCAGGCCTGTTCCATTCTTTGCTTTTTCTTGTTTCCTTTGTATTCCTTGTGCTTTGACGTCAGGGACCGTGGTTAATCCGTTCCCATGTCTAGCCATTGGAAGGAGAGTTCGAACCCACTGGCAATGGAAGCTTGTTGGCTGGACCGGTTCCAGGGAAGTTTTCAAGATGAAGAAGATGAAGTGCAATTGCCAGTGCATAGGCAGCCAGGCCAGTACTGTCTGCTGGATGGGGATCAAAGGCAGGAGTCAAGATTAATTACCAAGCTGAGTCAGAAGACAGGTACCAAGGTCAAGAGAATTCTTTCCCAGGTATCTGGCTGATGGGTCTTGCCCACATGTTCAGGGTCTAACTGATCGCCATATTTGGAGTTGGGAAGGAATTTTCCCCTGGGTCAGATTGGCAGAGACCCTGGGTTTTTTTTGCCTTCCTCTGCAGTATGGGGCCTGGGTCACTTGCAGGTTTAAACTAGTGTAAATGGTGGATTTTCTGTAACTTTAAGTCTTTAAACCATGATTTGAGGACTTCTGTAACTCAACCAGAGGTTAGGGGTCTATTACAGGGATGGGTGGGTGAGGTTCTGTGGTCTACTATGTGCAAGGTCAGACTATGATCATGATGGTCCCTTCTGGCTTTAAAGTCTATGAGTCAAGCTGGGCTGGGGTCAAAGGCAGGAGTCAAGACTAGTCACCAAGCTGAGTCAGGAGATGGGTACCAAGGTCAAGCCAGGCTGGGCTCAAAGGCAAGAGGCAGGAGCAAGAGGCCTGTGGGTTCCCCACCTCCCATGAAAGCCAATTGGAAAAGACAAGGTCTGTAGCAGTAACAAGTGAGAGTTTGCATTGTTGCTCAGACAGTTCCCTGGGACTACTTCCAGGTTTAAATAACTGTTGTGGACCAATCAGGCAAACTCAGGGTTCAGTCGCTCTGGCTTCTTAGGACGGTACTTCCTGGGGTGCCTAACCCTCCAGTAACTCTTGGGTGCTGCTTTGTTTGGCTCCCCAGTGGTGATAGGGGTGCTCTGGTCACCTAGGCCTCCACAACCCAGGGTTCTAGACTCACACATTCTTACATGAAGAATTGGGAGGACTGCTTACGCATAGCGCTTCTTCTCACTGCACAAGATGAGAAAGTTCAGTAACCAGTATTTTATAGAGAGGGGGAAAACCCATCCTAGTAGGTACTTGTGTGCATCACTGTAGCAACTGAGTGCTTCATAATCATCGGGGGATTTATCCTCACAACATTCCTTATGAGGGAGGGAAGGAAGTATTATCCCATTTTAAAGATGGGGAACTGAGGCACAAGGTAGATTAAGTAACTTGCTCATGCTCACACAAGGAATCTGTGGCTAAGCTAGAAATTGAAGCCTGGTTTCTTAAGTCCTGGTCCAGTGTCCCCTGTTGTCCTTTAGCCTATCCTTTCTGACCATCACAACCAGAGGACCTACTGACCAAATAGAGCAAGAACCTGATTACTGTGGAATTGGGTTTTAGTGATTATCACAGTAGTGATTTCTCAGATCTGCAGATTAAATTTTAATGCCAAATCCTGAGAACAGTTAGTACTAGGTAGTGCTTGCTACCACAAGTAGACTCATTGAAAGAATAAAGCCCACTGACCTACTCATCACCATCTTTGGTTTTCTGACACCCTGCACGAGATGAACAGAGAGAGATGGAAACTCACGTGCCAATGGCAGAACACAAAGGCTGAAACACAGTGAATTTCTCGAGTTTCGGCTGAGGCTGTATTACAAGCCAAGAGGATTTTCCTCTGAGCCTCCAGAGAAGCCATATAATCCCATCTAAAGGAGCTATCCAGGGTGGTATGCCACTTCATTAAACCTCAGTGCCTACAGCCCACAGCAGATCCCAGCACCATATGCTGGGAAGAACCATCATCCTACTTCACTTCCTACTTAATTCAGGAAGCTTTCTCAAACAGCATAGATCTGCTCCGCCTGTACCAGCCAACAACCTGCTCTCCTTCTACCAGCCAACAAACATTTTATTGCACTGGATGCAGCTCGTATGATTACCTCTTGGGCAGGTGGCATTTATGTGCAAGTGGTGCAACCAACTCATGACCCTCAAGGACACAACACAGGCTCTTGAGACCAGAGTGGCTAAACTGGAGGGGCTAAGAGAGACAGAGAGGAGACTTTCAGGGACACAACATAGCAGTCCAATCCCTAGTCCAGTAGTTCTCAAACTTTTTTTTCCCTCAGACCACTTGAAAATTGGTGAGGGTCTCGGCGGACCACTTAATGATCTTTCCAAATGTTGTTTGTACCATTAGCTAACTATTGTAAAGCATTTTGATTAAAAGCGCTATATATAAAAAAACCCTTTATAATAATTAATGTGGGAAGGATAGGAGAGAGGTCCTGAAGGCCAAATTTAGGCTGCTAGGTAAGAATTTGAAGTCCAGGACCTCCATGGTAGCATTCTCTGAAATGCTTCCAGTTCCATGCGCAGGATCAGGTAGACAGGCAGAACTGCAGGGTCTTGATGTGTGGATGAGATGATGGTGTAGGGAGGAGAGGTTTAGCTTTATTAGGAACTGGGGAACCTTTTGATAAAGGAGGAGCCTATACAGGAAGGATGGGCTCCACCTAAATCAAAATGGAACCAGATTGCTGGCACTTAAAATTATAAACGTTGTAGAGCAGTTTTTATACAAAGGGCTGGGGGAAAGCCAACAGGTACAGAGGAGCACATGGTTCGGACAGAGACATCCCTTGGGCGAGGATCTATTAATGGAGATTCTCTATGTTCTAGTAAGGAGGAGAGGATGGAAGATAAAATATGGGTAGGACCTGATGAGAAACAGTCAAATGAAAAAGAGTCCCATTCAATTACCTCACGTAATGGCAGACAGCTATAAAGTGACAATTATTTAAGTGCTTATATACAAATACTAGGAGTCTAAATAATAAGATGGGTGAATTAAAGTGCCTCATATTAAATGAGTATATTGATATGATAGGCATCACTGAAACTTTGTGGAATGAGGATAATCAATGGGACACAGTAATACCAGGGTACAAAATATATCAGAAGGACAGGACAGGTCGTGCTGGTGGGGGAGTGGCACTATATGTGAAAGAAAGCATAGAATCAAATGAAGTAAAAATCTTAAATGAATCAAACTGTACCATAGAATCTCTATGGATAGTCATTCCATGGTTAAATAATAAGAATATGGCAGTAGGGATATACTACCGACCACATGACCAGGGTGGTGATAGTGACTGTGAAATGTTCAGGGAGATTAAAGAGGCTCTAAACATAAAAAAAGCAATAATAATGGGGGGTTTCAACTATCCCCATATTGACTGGATACATGTCACCTCAGGACAGGATGCAGACATAAAATTTCTTGACACCTTAAATGACTGCTTCTTGGAACAGTTGGCCTGGAACCCACAAGAGGAGAGGCAATTCTTGATTTAGTCCCAGATGGAGCACAGGATCTGGTCCACAAAGTGAATATAGCTGAACCGCTTGGTAATAGCAACCATAATATAATTAAATTTAACATCCCTGTAGCGGGGAAAACACCACAGAAACCCAACACTGTAGCATTTAATTTCAAAAAGGAAAACTACACAAAAATGAGGAAGTTAGTAAAACAGAAATTAAAAGGTACAGCACCAAAAGTGAAATCCCTGCAAGCTGTATGGAAACATTTTAAAAACACCATAACAGATGCTCAACTTAAATGTATACCCCAAATTAAAAAACATAGTAAGAGAACCAAAAACGTGCCACCGTGGCTAAGCAACAAAGTAAAAAAAACAAGTGAGAAGCAAAAAGGCATCCTTTAAAAAGTGGAAGTTAAATCCTATTGAGTAAAATAGAAAGGAGCATAATAAACTCTGGGAAGTGAAGTGTAAAAATATAATTAGGAAGGCCAAAAATGAATTTGAAGAACAGTTAGCCATAGACTCAAAATGTAATAGCAAAAAAAAATTTAAGTATATCAAAAGCAGAAAGCCTGGTAAACAAAGAGTGGGGCCACTGGATGATCGAGGTGCTAAAAGATCACTCAAGGACAATAAGGCCATTGCAGAGACACTAAATGAATTCTTTGCATCGGTCTTCATGGCTGAGGATGTGAGGGAGATTCCCAAACCTGAGCCATTCTTTTTAGGTAACAAATCTAAGGAACTGTCCCAGATTGAGGTGTCATTAGAGGAGGTTTTGGAACAAATTGATAAACTAATCAGTAATAAGTCACCAGGACCAGATGGTATTCACCAAGAGTTCTGAAGGAACTCAAACGTGAAATTGCAGAACTACTAAATGTAGTCTGTAACCTATCATTTAAATCAGCTTCTGTACCAGATGACTAGATAACATAAGAACGGCTGTAGTGGGTCAGACCAAAGGTCCATTTAGCCCAGTATCCTACCTACAGTGGCCAAAGCCAGGTGCCCCAGAGGGAGTGAACCTAACAGGTAATGATCAAGTGATCTCTCTCCTGCCATCCATCTCCACCCTCTGACAAACAGAGTCTAGGGACACCATTCCTTACCCATCCTGGCTAATAGCCATTAATGGACTTAACCTCCATGAATTTATCCAGTTCTTTTTTAAACGCTGTTATAGTCCTAGCCTTCACAACCTCCTCAGGTAAGGAGTTCCACAAGTTGACTGTGCGCTGTGTGAAGAAGAACTTCCTTTTGTTTGTTTTAAACCTGCTGCCTATTAATTAAACCTGCTGCCTATTAAAAATTAGAAAGCTAATGTGACACCAATTTTTTAAAAAGGTTCAAGAGGTGATCCTGGCAATTACAAGCCGCTAAGCCTAACTTCTGTACCGGGCAAACTGGTTGAAACTATAGTAAAGAACAGAATTGTCAGACACATAGATGAACTTGATTCATTGGGGAAGAGTCAACATGGTTTTTGTAAAGGGAAATCGTGCCTCACCAATCTACTAGAATTCTCTGAGGCGGTCAACAAGCATGGACAAGGGGGATCTAGTGGATAAAGTATACTTAGATTTTCATAAAGTCTTTGACAAGTCCCTCACCAAAGGCTCTTAAGCAAAGTAAGTTGTCATGGACTAAGAGGGAAGGTCCTCTTATGAATCAGTAACTGTTTAAAAGATAGTAAACAAAGGGTAGGAATAAATGGTCAGTTTTCAGAATGGAGAGAGGTAAATAGTGGTGTCCCCCAGCGGTCTGTACTAGGACCAGTCCTATTCAACATTTTCATAAATGATCTGGAAAAAGAGGCAAACAGCAAGATGGCAAAACTACTCAAGACAGTTAAGTCCAAAGCTAACTGTGAAGAGCTACAAAAGGATTTCACAAAACTGGGTGACTGGGCAACAAAAAGGCAGATGAAATTCAATGTTGATAAATGCAATGTAATGCACACTGGAAAACATAACCCTAACTATATATATAAAATGATGGGATCTAAATTAGCTGTTACCACTCAAAAAAAAAAAGATCTTGGAGTCATTGTGGATAGTTCTCTGAAAACATCCACTCAATATGCAGCAGAAATCAAAAAAGTGAACAGAATGTTGGAAATCATTAAGAAAAGGATAGAAAATAAGACAGAGAATATCATGTTGCCTCTATATAAATCCATGGTACGCCCACATCTTTGATACTGCGTGCAGATGTGCTCTCCCCATCTCAAAAAAAGATGTATTGCAATTGGGAAAGGTTCAGAAAAGGGCAACAAAAATGATTAGGAGTATTCCTTATAAGGAGAGATTAATAAGACTGAGACTTTTCAGCTTGGAAAAGAGATGACTAAGGAGGGATATGATAGAGGTCTATAAAATCATGACTGGTGTGGAAAAAGTAAATAATGCAAGAACGAGATGTCACCCAATGAAATTAATAGACATCACGTTTAAAACCACCAAAAGGAAATGCTTCTTTCCACAACACACAGTCAACCTGTGGAATTCTTTGCCAGAGGATGTTGTGAAGGCCAAAACTATAACAGGGTTCAAAAAAGAACTAGGTAAGTTCATGAAGAATAGGTATATCAATGGCTGTTAGCCAAGATGGTCAGGGATGCAACCCCAAGCTCCAGGTGTCTGTAAACCTCAAACTGCTAGAAGCTAGGACTGGATGACAGAGGATGAATCACTCAAAATTGCCCTGTTCTGTTCATTTCCTCTGAAGCCTCTGGTACTAGCCACTGTCAGAAGAAGGAAACTGAGCTAGTTGGACTATTGGTCTGACCCAGTATTTGTGTTCTTATGCCTGTGTTTCCTAAATTAATTCCATTCTATTCAAAAGATGTCAGGCACACTGAAGGAGACTCGATCCGATGCAAGACCTATGACTCTGACCCCTGCCCTACCCTTCGTAGTTTGTGAAAGAGAGTCATAAGGTTTGATTGGTGCTATTCATGACCAAAATAGCTAATGTCTCATTATGAAGAGAATCTTCCCTTTCTCCTTTAAACACACAATAGCCCAGCCAATGGTCAAAAACCCCACCCTGGGTACAAGAGAGAGGTGATTCTGGTTGGCAAAGGAAATCACATGGAAGAGTTTGCAGTCACAGTGCAGTCTCCTTTGGTTGAAGTCACACACCCACAATTGCTCAATTCAGCCTGTAGTCTAGGAGTGCTCATTGGAATACCATATTCCTTGCTGAAGCTAAGTTTTCACTTAGCAGCATGTATGAGTAATGCATTCTAGCATCTCTGGTTGGCTGCATCCCATCCTGGCAAACGATGTTCTCGTCTCAAATTAGACACACCTTCATCGCCTCCTGTCCAGAGTACAGCAAGGCAGTATAGCCGGGCATGACACCATCAGCTGATAGGGAACTCCAATTAGCACAGAATTCTAAAGTGCATCTCTTCAGCAACACTGGAAATCGCAAAACACCAAACCTGTCCTCTGCTCCCTACACTAGCTTCCAATAGAATATTAGGTTCAAAGTCTCAGTCTCTATCTTCAGGGCACTCAGTGGCCTGGGCCTGGCCTATAAGAAAGATCATCTATAGCTCCAGGATAAGGACCTTGGTTGACAACTTCGCTCTTTGGGCACAATGGAACTTTCTACCATAAGGTTAAAGCTTGTCAGTGGGGATCATAGAACTTTCTTGGGGGCCAGCCCAAGACTGAGGAATGAACTCCCCCAGGAACTAAGGACCATCACAAACCTCACTGCTGGAAGGTAAAGACATGGAAAAGCTGATATACAATGGTATGGCACCTTAGCCCTTCTCTGAAGACACCATCTTATTCTCCAGAATCTCAGCTTTCATTTTTTTTAAAGTAAGTGTCTAGCTGTTATGTTTGTGAAGAAAAATCTAAAACATGTGAACTGAGTCTGACTGATGCAGAGATGTCTACATGAGGCTGCAGAGAGCCTGGAACAATAGTTCTGAGAGGTGCAAACTGCTTAATTCATCTCAGTGAGAGGTTAACTCAGATACCCAGTCAGGGGTGGCTCCAGGCACCAGCGCAGCAAGCACGTGCCTGGGGCAGCAAGCCACGGGGGGCGGCGTGCCAGTTGCCATGAGGGCAGCAGTCAGGCTGCCTTCAGCAGCATGCCTGCAGGAGGTCCGCCAGTCCCGCGGTTTCGGCGGCAATTCAGCGGCTGGTACGCTAAAGGCGCGGGACCGGCGGACCTCCCGCAGGCATGCTGCCGAATCCACTGTCTGCCGTGCTTGGGACAGCAAAATACATAGAGCCGCCCCTGTACCCAGTGATGAGCATTTAAAATGTCCACTTTATTAACTATTTCATTCTTCACTTAAGAAAGGAAAGGGAGGTTTACAGATCAGCACTTTATGCTATCAGTGACTCTCATGGTGGTGCCACAAATAGGCGGTGTTAGGGAGAAGCCAGCAATTCATTTTTTCCCCAACCAAGAAGGTGCCAGTGGTGCACTGAAAATATGCAGGATCATATTTTAAACATTTGTGCAGTCTACTGTGAGCAGCAATGCACACAACACATTGGTGGAGCTTGTTTTGTAGGTGGAGTTTGGAAAAATACCATCACCAGTTTTTCCCCTTGATCTGACCCTGTAGAAGCTTCTCAGATATTACACTGAGGAGGGTGGGATCAATATCTATGCAGAACAGTATGTGGCATGCAGATTGGACCCTTATTTTATAAATCCACTTCTCGTTTCTTCTGATGCATTCCTTCCCCTCACTTATAATGATGAGTACAAGGAACAGATTGGAAACAATTCACTGGATTTTTTCCCCTTTGATGTTTTCAAAGGAAAAAAAGAATTTGCACATTCTCAAGTGACACTCAGCTACATGTAAAGGATTTATCAGCTTGTGGGAGTGTTAATTAGAGGCAGTTATCATTATGATTTACCTGTCAATGCACTCTCTCTTTCCTAAAACAGATTGCACTTGTCTGATTTGGGGAACTCATGATTTTATGGATTTGCATATACTGTTATTGAACACAATGCTAAATGACCATGATACCTGCAGCAGCATTCTGCTGGATTTGCCACTGGGATCTTTGCATTTTAGATTAGATTCAATGGACAACCAAATTTTTAGAGAAATGTATCAAGTAAAGCAACCGAGGAAACAAGAACAGCATTGAGGTCTGATCTACACATGAAACTTAAGTTGACCTAACTACATCGCTCAAGCATGTGTAGCCTTTTATTTTATTTAAAGTGAATTTCGTAATGTGGTATGACGCCACCGTGGGTTCAGCTCTGGTGGCAACAGTTTCAAGCTTAACAGAGTGAAAATCACCTCTGCTACTTGCTTCAGAGTTAGAGTCTCTAGGAACACATAAAGACCAAAAACAATGAGGAGTCCTTGTGGCACCTTAGAGACTAACAAATTTATTTGGGCATAAGCTTTCGTGGGCTAGAACCCACTTCATCAGATGCATGAAGTGGAAAATACAGGAGCAGGTATAAATACATGAAAGGATGGGAGTTGCCTTACCAAGTGAGAGTTCAGTCTAATGAGACAATTCACTTAACAGCAGGATACCAAGGGAGGAAAGATAACTTTTGAAGTGGTAATGAGAGTGGTCCATTTTAGACAGTTGACAAGAAGTTGTGAGTATTGGGGAAAATAGGTTTAGGTTTTGTAATGACCCAACCACTCCCAGTCTTAATTCAGGCCTAATCTGATGGTGTCCAGTTTGCAAATTAATTCCAGTTCTGCAGTTTTATGTTGGAGTCTGTTTTTGAAGGTTTTTTTTTGTTGAAGAATTGCCACTTTTAGGTCTGTTATTGAGTGACCAGAGAGATTGAAATGTTCTCACAAGTACAAGGTCTAGTCTATTTTACAAGTTTTATTAAAGTTACAATTAAAGTTATGATTACCAAAGCATATAGAAATTCTATACAGACCCATGCACAAGTTACAAATATAGTTATACTCATCTTATATATCAAGTTATATATCTTTAACAACAGTGTTACTGTCTGATGAGTCTCTCATGGCTTGATCATCAGTAGAGGGATGGTTCCTGCTGGAGTCTCCCATAGGGAGCTCAATTTTCCCGTTCTGGGCATCCCCTTTTTATAATGTGATTCTGTCTATACCTACATTCTGCACATGTCCATAAAAGTGTCAACCCTCTTTTCTCTTATGGGTCTAGGTCCCCTGGAAACTTGAGGGACCCCAATTTTCTATAGGCTGTGTAAGTTCCCTTTATTCTCATTAGCATTCATGCACAACCTGTGTCCCGTGGTTAAGTCACATGTTGGAGAAAGATGTGCCTTTACAATATTTTTATGATCTAATATTAATCTTCTGGGTAATTTTTTGCAATCTTACCAGTTGGTACCTCTTTTCCCATAATCTTAAGGCATCAAGTTATTTTCCGGTCACTTATGTCATCATTTCTTGTCTTCAAGGCCTAAAATAGCTATGCTAAAGTCTTGCAAGCCTCAGCCTATGATTCCTCTAAATACTAATTGGTCTTATCCTTTTAAAATCCTACAAATTAACTCTAATTAACATATAATGAATATATGTAATATAACATATTGACAATAAATGGATAACGAACTAAAATCATTGGCTACACATGTGAAAATTCACACCCATGTATGACGTAGTTAAGCCTCTGTATAGACAATGATAGATTGACAGAACAATTCTTCCATTGCCCTAGCTATTGCCTCTCAGAGAGGTGGGTTTAGTACAGCAATGGATCAACCCCTTTTGTCATTGGACTAAGTGTCTACACTTCAGCTCTTCCAGGAGAGCAGCTGCAGTGCGACTGCTGTGCCACTGTTGCATTTCTAGTGTAGACGTACCCTGAGACAGCACTGAGGAAAGCAGAACATCTGAAATTAGTTAATTAGTTTAGTTTAGATTCAGAGATAAATACTAAGTGATCTATAATGTACATACAATTGTAGGGCTGATGAATTTAGGAGTGAAATGGAACGGATATAGGAACAGAGAATATAGGTATGGAAGGAAACTCCTGGATCAAAACCTGCTGTCGCAGGCAATCCCATCATATAATCCCATTCATAAATTTATCAAGCATCATCTTAAAACCAGCTAGGTTCTTTGCCCCCACTACTCCCATTGGGAGACCATTTCAGAGCCTCACTCCTCTGATGGTTTGAAACCTTCTTCTAATTTCCAGCCCACATGTACTCATTGCCAGTTTACAGCCATTTGTTCTTGTGCCAACATTGTCCCTTCACTTAAAATAGCTCTTCTCCCTCCGTGCTGTTTATCCCCCATACAAGCAAATGGATCAGGGTGCTGAGCTGCAAACAGCTTGTATGTTTTAATTGTTTCTGTGCCCTCAAGAGAAACATACAAAGGTTGGAGATCAGAATAATTTTGTTACAAACCAAACTCAGGTCAGGGTTTTCAAAAGCTTGGCTGAGTTTTGTGAACAATCAAATTAGTGAGCACCAAGTTTGGGGTAATCCTGGGCCACTATGGACAGAACCAAGTAGTGTCAACTGAATTTCCCATATAGTTTTTGGACTAATTCATCTAAATTCCAAACTCTGAGTGAAAATCTCTGTGATCCCAAACCACTACATGTCTTCAGCTGTCCTTGTGTCCTTTTTAATTTCTATTTTAAAATTTATATCTAATCTATCTTCACTGTAGTATTTGGGAGCTCAGCTACCAATCTAGATGTGTTTGTGGCAATTCACTAGATGCAGAAAGCAGTTCATGCTGCAAAAGCATCACAGTTTTTATGATAAAAAGATAATATCAAAAGAAAAACATAGTTCTTTGGGGGTAGGGCATTGGACTGGCAGCCAGGAGACTTGCATTTCATTCCTGGCTCTGCCACTGGTTTGCTGGGCAAATCAATTCACCTTGGGCAAATCACTTCACTTCCTGGTGCTGCTCTTTCCCCTCTGCCTTTTGTCTGGCTGGTCTATTTAGAATGCTGGCTCTCTGAGACAGGGACTGTCTCTTATTATGTGTCTACACTGTGCCTGGAAAAATGGGGCCTCAGTCTCAGCTGGGAGCCACTGAGCACTACTGCAATACAAATAATAAACCCGAACACCAACAGCTAGCTTTAAAGATCTTAGAATATCTTTAATCTAGATCCCTAGCCCTCTGAGAAATAAAAGAATCCACCCTGTTTCCCAAGAGCACCTTTCTTTATAGTTACCCAGGTGCTGCTGACCCTCCTTATTCTAAGGTCATTCTCTTATAACGACCTTTCCCAGCATGCCTTTCTGGTAGATGGCCCTTTAAATTTGTCAGACCCAGACAGCAGCAGCCATTTTGCAGTAGATTGTGGCTTGCTGCATCTCTTGCTTGACCACCCTCCCTCTTCCTCCTCCCCCAGCTGGTGAGCATTCTTAGCTCCTTTTATGTTTTCCTCCAGGGCAATGGTCCATATGTCCATACTCATAATGTTGTTTCAGCAAATGTATCTGCCTTGCAAACAAAACAAAACAAAATAAAACCCACTATCATCAGCTACTTTAATACTCCCAGGAGTACTCTATACTCCCTGGCTCAGGAACTTTAATTTGGCAACAGTAGGATACAGGGACATTTGCTATTCTATGGGCTGTACCCTGCCACAGATGGAGTACAACATTTTTGGCAGTACTACCAATAATAATACCTAGGGGCGCTTATCTAGCATTTTGCATCTTCAAAGGACTTTGGAAACACTCATGCTATGAGCATCGTATGCTAGGAGGCCCATCCTCCATTACGAGCCATGCACTGTCCTCTAAGGAAACAATGCACCCATTTGTGTGCCATTCAGGTAACTCACATATAAAAACATTTTGTGCTACAAAGCACTAGGGCAGGGGTCGGCAAACTACGGCACGTGTGCCAAAGGTGGCACGCGAGCCGATTTTTGATGGCACGTGGCGGCAGCCTGAGCGGCTCAGCCCACCGCTGCTCTGGGGTTCCGGCTGCTGCCCCGTTGCCAGCCGGGGTCCCGGCCGCCGGCCCCACTCAGCACCCGCTGCTGGCCTGGGGACCCCCAAGGAACCCCAGGCTGGCAGCGGGCTGAGCAGGCCGGCGGCTGAGACCCCGGCTGGCAGGAGCCGGTGGCCGGAACCCCAGAGCAGCAGTGGGCTGAGCCACTCAGCCCGCTGCCAGTCTGGGGTCCCGGCTGCGCTCAGCCCGCTGCCGGCCTGGGGTTCCATTCACTCAGCCAGCAGCGGGCTGAGTGGGGCCAGCGGGGGGCTGAGTGTCTCAGTCCGCTGCCAGTCTGGGCTGCCGGCAGCACTCAATCTGCTGCCGGTCTGGGGTTCCGGCTGCCAGCCCCTTGCCAGTCGGGGTCCCAGCCGCTGGCCCCGCTCAGCCTCCTGCCGGCCTGGGTGAGCAGAACCCCAGGCTGGTAGCAGGCTGAGGGGGGCCGGGATCCCGGCTGGCAGGAACTGGCGGACGGAACCCCAGACCAGCAGCGGGGTGAGCGGCTCAGCACGCTGCTGGTCTGGGGTCCCGGTCGCCGGCCCCGCTCAGCCCGCTGCCGGTCTGGGTGAACGGAACCCCAGGCTGGCAGTGGGCTGAGTGGTGCCAGCGGCCGGGACCTCAGACCGGCAGCAGACTGAGCCACTCAGCCCACTGCTGGTCTGAGGTCCCGGCCACCGGCCCCGCTCAGCCCAGACCGGCAGCGGGCTAAGCAGGGGCTGGGATTCTTGTCTGGGGTTCCAGCCACCAGCCACCAGCCCCGCTCAGCTCACTGCCGGTCTGGGGTTCCATTCACCCAGACCAGCGGCGGGCTGAGCGGGGCCGGTGGCCGGGACCCCAGACCAGCAGCGGGGTTCTGTCTGCCAGCTCCTGCCATGATTTGTTCTTTACAAATCCATGCTGGCTCTTCCTTATCACCTTACCACCTTCCAAGTGTTTGCAGATGATTTCCTTAATTACTTGCTCCATTATCTTCCCTGGCACGGAAGTTAAACTAACTGGTCTGTAGTTTCCTGGATTGTTTTTATTTCCCTTTTTGTAGATGGGCACTATGTTTGCCCTTTTCCAGTCTTCTGGAATCTCTCCCATCTCCCATGATTTTCCAAAGATAATAGCTAGAGGCTCAGATACCTCCTCTGTTAGCTCCTTGAGTATTCTAGGATGCATTTCATCAGGCCCTGGTGACTTGCAGGCATCTAACTTTTCTAAGAGATTTTTAACTTGTTCTTTTTTTATTTTCTCTTCTAAATCTACCCCCTTCCCATTAGCATTCACTATGTTAGGCATTCCTTCAGACTTCTCGGTGAAGACCGAAACAAAGAAGTCATTAAGCATCTCTGCCATTTCCAAGTTTCCTGTTACTGTTTCTCCCTCTTCACTGAGCAGTGGGCTCTTTGGTCTTCCTCTTGCTTCTAATGTATTGATAAAAAGTCTTTTTGTTTCCCTTTATTCCCGTAGCTAGTTTGAGCTCATTTTGTGCCTTTGTGGAAGGCAGTGCTGTGCAGAAAGATGCCTAATTGCAAGCCTCCAAAATCCCTGAACTTCTCCAGTATAGCTGAGTGGCCCAATTGGAAACAATGCTTTGCTATGGGACAGAAGATGGGGGGAGGGATAGCTCAGTGGTTTGAACATTGGCCTGCTAAACCCAGGGTTGTGAGTTCAATCCTTGAGGGGGCCACTTAGGGATCTGGGGCAAAATCAGTACTTGGTCCTGCCTAGTGAAGGCAGGGGGCTGGACTCGATGACCTTTCAAGGTCCCTTCCAGCTCTAGGAGATAAGATATCTCCATTAATTAAGAAGGAAAAAATGAAGAACCAGGAGGAGTGCAGGTCAGTTCCTTAATTTACACGATGGGGCCAGAAGCAGAGCATATATTCTGCTCTTTCACCTTTGGGACAGAGGAGGAAAAAGCTGACTACTTGATAGCGTTGGGGAAAGACGTAGAACATTTTATACCCAAATGCAATGTTATTTATGAAAGGGCTAGATTCCGTGAGTGCTGCCAATCAGGGGGAGAGATGGGGAGTCTTTCCTGAGACACCTGTATGAATTAGAAGAGACCTGCAATTTTGGGGCTATCAAAGAAGAGAGAATCAGAGACAAATTTGTAACTGGGATTAAAGATACAGAAATCTCTCAACGGTTCCCAATGCAAAGCCACCTTACCCTGTGTGTAGCCTTAGATACAGCCAGGCATTCTGAAATGGTGGAACAGCAGAACTCCACCATGTGTACTGAGCAGGGGATGCATTTAAAATGGTGGCTAGTTGCTTAGGCAGACCGTGCGAACAAATGCTGGAAAAAGTTATCTCTTTTGGCAGAAAAAAATAATTGCAAGACCAGGAAATAAGTATGGCAGGTCTAAGGGCAGCCACAGTCAGATGAAGAGTGTCCAGCCAAGGGTAGGCAATGTAATAATTGCCAAGGACTGGAACTTTATGCTCAGGTATGCAGAACCAAGCAGGTCTGAGAGGTCTCAGAACACAACCAGGTGCATTATCTGTACCTGGGGTCCCTCACAGCACCTGCTGGATTGCGCCAAGGGAATGAGCCAATCTGATGTGTTAACATGAGTTTGGGGGAGACAGCAGTATCATTTAAAACTGACTCTGGAGCTGATGTTTCTGTCATCACAGAGTCCACATATAACTCACTGAGAGTGAAACCAAGGCCGAAACCAAGTGACCTAAACCCTCTATAGCCCAGGTGGGAAAGTAAGGGCCAAGGACCAAATCCTTGCAAAGGTATGCAGGTTGATACAGGGATAGTCTCGTGAATTTTCACTGTAGGTCATGATGGTAAAGTCAGCTGGGAAGAATGTACTCAGCAGAAGTGCAGCTGCTAAACTGGGGCTTATACAGCGAGTGGAAGAGATGCAGGTGTTTGGGGACCTAGGTACCCATAAAAATTTGACTTGTGGAAAATGCCCAACCATACAGCATATCAACAACCTGAAGGATTTCTATGTCTTATTACCTAAAGTGAAGAAAAAGTTTGAAAGAATGGAAAGCTGGTGTTTCTAACCAGAATTACAGAGCCATCAGAATGATGAACTCCCACAGTGCCAGCGACTAAACAGGATGGAAAAAGTAGAATTTGCATGGACCTGAAAAGACTGAATGAGAATGTTAAATGCGAAAAATATATCTTACCAACCTTGGATGATCTTCTACCCAGGGTGGTTGGTTGTACTGTATTCTCTAGTCTAGACGCTGCTAGTAGTTTCTGGCAGATTCCACTGGAAGAGGAAAGTGCCAAATTAACAACCTTTATTATACCTTGGGGAACATATTGTTTTAGATTACCTTTCAGGGTGACATCAGCCCCAGAAATTTTTTAAAGAAAGATGTCTGAACTTCTGCGTGGATGTGACGGCATAGTACTCTATATGGATGATGTCCATGTGCCGGTAGCTAGTAAAGCTGAGCACGACTGAAGAAAGTACTTAACACTATCTCTGATTCCGGACTTAAACTCCACTGAGGGAAGTGCAAATGAGATTAAATTTCTTGTTAGTCCAAACAGTATTACACCAAGCCAAGAAAAGATGAAAGCCATAATTGATCTTAAACCCCCACAGGACTCACAACTCAGATGATTTTGGGGCATGATCACTTGTTTGGGGAGATATTTAGCTGATTTGTCCACCACTCTAAACAAGTTGTTATGAGCATCCTCAGCATTGGCATGGGGACCAGATCAGGATAAGGCATTTGAGCAAGCAAAGAAACTGGTAACAGAAGCGCCAGTCCTTGTTTTCTTTGACCCAAACAAACCAACAGTTGTTAGTGCAGATGGGTAGCTATGGATTGGGCAGTGTACTCCTTCAGCAATGTGATTGGAAAATCAGGCCAGTTGCCTTTTGCTCACAGACTCTTGTGCATGCAGAGCAAATGAATGCCCAGACTGAAAAAGTATCAGAGGGGTAGCCGTGTTAGTCTGGATCTGTAAAAAGCAACAAAGAGTCCTGTGGCACCTTATAGACTAACAGACGTATTGGAGCATAAACTTTCGTGGGTGAATACCCACTTCGTCAGACGCATGTGGTGGAAATTTCCACCACATGCGTCTGACGAAGTGGGTATTCACTTATGCTTATGCTCCAATACGTCTGTTAGTCTATAAGGTGCCACAGGATTCTTTGTTGCTTTTTACAGACTGAAAAAGAATATTTGGCCAGCATGCGGGCATCTGAAAAATTTTACCAATACCTTAGGAGACTGGGATCGTACAAACTCATCATTGACCACAACTCCTCATGCTACTTATTAACAGGATGGATCTTGATTGAACTTGCTTGCATTGTCCATATTTACTGATGTGCATGCTCAAATTCAACCCTATATATGAGTATTTGCCCAGGAAAAAAATGACTTGTTGCTGATGTTCTCTCTCCCAAGATCCACAGAAACTATCAGGAGACTCAGAGTTAGAAGATGAGATCCAGGTCTTTGCTGGGGCAGTGAAAAACCATTGACACGCAGTAAAACCCCTTTTAGAACCTGTTCCACACACTACAAAGGAAGACAAAGAATTACAATGAGTGTAGGGATGTGGTTGGCCTGCATGAAAGAAAGCCATTGCAGAGCTAGCCAGAGATTTCTTTGGGGGGAGGGAAGGCTGGGAGAATGCCACAGCTTTCTAAAGCGTGGATCCAGGGTAGTAATTCCCAAGAAACTCAGACAAGAGTGAGTACAGAGAATCAACCAGGGGTATCACTGTCAGACAAAGTGCTGGGAGACAACACTGGTATGGTGGCTGGGCATCAGGAAAGATATTCAGGATGAGTCTTATGCAACCAATTCTGTGACGAGAATAAACCTAGCCAGTGAAGAGAACCTCTTATGACAACTAAACTGTCAGATCTCCACTGGCAAAGATTGGCAGCAGATTTGTATGAGATGTTGGGGGAAAACTTCTTAATAGAAGCTAACTACTACTCACACACGGGATTGAAATCTTACTGCTTCCTACAACAATTAGCACAGCAGGTATAACCAAATAGAAAGTAGCTTTGCAAGGTCTGACTTACTGCAAGCCTGAGTAATTGACAATAGGCCGCAATTCACTGCAAAACAGTTCAAAGAGTTTGTACTCTTGCAAATGTGATTGCGCGCATTATTGAGTCCATATTACCTACAAGATAATGGAATGAAAGAACATGCTGTCAAGACTGTGTCAATGATAATGAAGCAAAAAGAGCCCTCGTTAGCCCTACTTAGCTATCGGACAACTCCAACTATGCCAAGTGGTGAAAGCCCTGGCAGGCTGTTAATGGGTTTGTCTACTCCATGCTGTGTTATCCTCTTTACTTGATCTACTCACATCAGAATGGCCAGCCTCGGAGGCTGTCCAGAAATGTTTTGCACAGGCTAAACAGTCTTATAAGAAATTTTACAATCAAAGATATTTGACCAGACCTTTATCGCCCCTTCTCTCATGACCAGGACAAGGGCAGTCAGACCTAGCCGTCAGAGCAGGAGTCAGGCTGAATTAGTTATGGATTGGTCCTGCTTTGAGCAGGGGGTTGGACTAGATGACCTCTTGAGGTCTCTTCCAACCCTGATATTCTATGATTCTATGAGTCAGGTACTGAAAGGTCAGAGTCGGAGACATGCCAGAGGGCAAACCGAGAATCAGGTGTCAGGAGGCAGGCAGGGTCAGGTCACCAGGAGATCAGGGTAGGGCACCAGGTTACAGACGGGAATCAAAGAGCTAGGTCAAGGACAAACCAGAGTCAGAAGTCAGAGTTTAGGGTTAATTTCAAGCAGGGGTCTGGAGCAGAGACAAGTAGGCAGGCAGTGTTGTTGCTCAGACAGCAACCCTTCATGGCTCCGTGGTTTAAGTACTGGTACCGACCAATCAGGGGCTATGAGGGGTCACCACTCAGGTCCTGCTGAGTGGTATTTCCTGCCGAGCCCAGCCTCCCTGGGTCCTCCAGTGGAAGCCTAGACTAAGCCTCCAGTGACAAAGCAGAACTGTCAGCAGCCCACAACCCTCATGGCCTCACATTCTAGCCCTGCAGGTTCTTACGTCATTCACCCTGTAGGCCCTCCTTTGGGGTGGTGCCGGTCCAGGCTTGTCTGGGTGAGCCTTGTGGAATTCTTTCACCAGGTCGGGAGCATGGACATGGGAGGCAGGCTCCCAAGTGTGCTCTTTGGGGCCCTAGCCTTCCTAGTCCACTAGATAGTACAGGCAGCCATACTGCCATTGGGAATCGAGGATGTCAGGTACTTTATATTCCTCATGATCCTGGCTTTTGAGTGGTAGAAGCGATGATGTGGTTAGGTCAGGGAAGGAGTTCTCAGTGTAGGGCTTCAGCAGGAAAACATGGTACACCGTGTATATTTTGAGACACTGGGGAAGATGGAGTTTGAAGGTAACTGGGTTTATCTGCTGGAATATCGGGAAGGGTCCCAGGAATTGGTGGTCCAATTTGTGGGCGGATCGCCTGGTCTGGAGGTGTTTGGCGACGAGCTATGCCTTCTGATCTACTGTAAATACTGGAGCGTCTTGTCACTGACAGTCCACATGCCTCTTGTAGGCCTTCTTCGCCTCTTCTGGGTGGTCCTTGAGCTCTTTCTGAATTATATGAACCTGTTGGACCCTGTCGGTGGTGGCAGGGTTTGGGGAGGCTGCTGGTAACATGGAGTGGAACCTGTAAATAGTGAAGAAGGGGCTCCAACCTGTGAAGGCATGGTCAGCGTTGTTGTAAGAAAACTCTGCATATGTCAGGGGCGTGGATCAGTTGTCTTGATGATAATTTACGAAGCACCTCAAATACTGCTCCAGTACTTGGTTCAGCTATTCAGTTTGTCCATCTATTTGGGGGTGGTATGTGGCAGATATAGTAGCCTGAACACGTTGCACCATAAATGAGAGGTGAACTGTGGGCCTCAGTCAGAAACTATGTGGTCTGGGAGTCCTTGGAGCCAGACCACGTTGTGCACCAGGAGTTGGGTGGTAATCTCAGCAGAGGATAGTTCAGGGGTCGGCAACCTTTGGCATGCAGCCCATCAGGGTAATCCACTGGTGCGAGACATTTTGTTTACATTGCCCGTCCGCAGGCATGGCCCCCTGCAGCTCCCAGTGGCTGTGGTTTGCTGTTCCCAGCCAATGGGAGCTGCGGGAAGTGGCGGCCAGGTCCACGCCACTTCCCGCAGCTCCCATTGGCTGGGAATGGCAAACTGCAGCCACTGGGAACTGCGGGGGGCCATGCCTGCAGATGGGTTAATGTAAACAAAATGTCTCATGACCTCCCAGTGGATTACCCTGATGGGCCACGTGCCGAAGGTTGCCAACTCCTGCACTTGAACATCAAAAGAGATTGAAGAGCTCACCCAAAGATGCTGCTGTCCACTTTAATTCAGCCTTTGCATTTAAGGGGGATAAAGTGAAGGGGAAAATACAGAGGTGCCAGGCTATTAGACCACATCACTTTAATTTTTTTTTCCAGTTTGCAAATCCTGCCATAAAGCAGGTATTAGAAACAATCAGTCTGATCTCCTGCATGTGCTCCATTCATTATTCATACACAGCTACTTGCAGAACAGATGAGGTTGGACAGTAACAAGTGCAAAGGAAATGAAGCAAACTGTGCTTGCGTGATATGAAGAAGGCTGTCTTGCTTTCTTTGCAAGTATTCTGTGGTGTCTCAGATTTGAGAGGCCATCCAGACATGCCTCAGCTGCAGTCTGTCTTTTATTTCATACCTTAATGTCTGATGTAAGATCACCAAAAAAAAAAAAAAAAAAGACAGCTCAGAAAACACATGTGAATACACACCCACTGCATTTATATTTTAGAGCCCAGTCCTGCTCCCATTAAAATCAATGGGATTTATGCCATTGGCTTCAACGGCCACTTAGTTTGTCCTCTGTGCATTTTCTACATAAGTTTCTGATGCCTTGTTCTAAAATAACACAAATAGCCTGTGTATTATGCAAATACATTTTATTACTGTAATCTTGGGTGCTTCTGCTCCATCAGCTACTAACTCCCCACTCTGGGTGCAATCAATGAATTAAGCAATCATGATCCATGCACAGAGCATTTCTTAGGTATTCATAACCAGCTGGGAAGAGTTGATGTGCAGAAGCGAAGTGGAGGACCATTAAACCCAGCTGGCCATTTGTCTCCAGGAAATGCTCCGTGCCAAGTCATTCATGCTATTCTAAGATGACAAAGGAAAGGGCAATCACATAGGTATTTGTAAACTGGGGGATACAGGTTCGGTTACAGAATACCAAGGTTGAAAGGGACCTCAGGAGATCATCTAGTCCAACCCCCTGCTCAAAGCAGGACCAATCCCCAGACAGATTTTTACACCAGTTCCCTAAATGGCCCCCTCAAGGATTGAGCTCACAACCCTGGGTTCAGCAGGCCAATGCTCAAACCACTGAGCTATCCCTCCCCTTCTTAGATTGCATCTACCACATTGAGGCCCCCTGTGCTAGCCCGTCACATTGCATGAACTTTCCCGAGGACCCATTCTGTGTATAGTGAATCAGTGTGCACTTTCAGTTTCACACAGCCTGTCTATAAAGATCGGTCCTGGAATTCCCTGAGCCGGGCCAACAGACTCCTGGAGAAAAGGTTCTCTCAGCCACCTCTCACACACATAGCTATGGCTAGAACGGGGGCTTTTGCTCTAGACTGAGACACTAGAATTCTGGTTATCTCTGATCCTGCCACTACCGTATAGTCATCTCTAATCTGTCCTCACTCCGCTCAAGCCTTTTAAAATGGCCAAGTTCTACAGACCTTTGTAGTTGTCCTCTGGTTGCTACACGCTTGATAGATTCTCTCTTCCCCAGCATCATAATGTGGTCAAAAGGGGTAACACATTTCAATGGATTCATTAGGTTCATATTTTTTCTTACAGATTTGTCTACGTGGACCACTCAGGGAAGTTCAGATGAATTAACTAAGGGTCTGAAGTGAAAGTGAATTAGTTATAGTCAGAGGTGAAAGTAAGCTGGTACGCCCCAGTACGGCATATCGGCAAGAGCCGGTTTGCCGTACCGGGGTAGCCCGGCTTCCCCAGGGGGCAATTTAAAGGGCCTGGGGCTCCCAGCAGGGGCTGGAGCCCCAGGCCCTTTAAATTGCCACCAGAGCCCCGCTGCTGGAGACCTGGGGTAGGGCTGCGGGGCTCTGGGGGCTATTTAAAAAGTCTGGGGCTCCCGCTGCTTCTACCGCCCCGGCCCTTTAAATAGCCGCCGGAGCCCCACTGCCGCTTCCCCAGGGCTCCGGCGGCTATTTACAGGGCTGGGGCTGTAGAAGCAGGGGAGCCCCGGGCCCTTTAAATAGCCCCCGGAGCCCCGGGCTGCTGCTGCTACCTCGGTGGGGGGGGCACTTACCTTACAGGGTGGGCTGGGGCTGGCTCTGACTCCCTCAGCCATGCCCCTTCCGCCCTAAACCCTGCCCCTTCCGGGGGCCAGAGCTGGCCCCAGCGTACCAGTAAGTCACTGGACTTATTTTCACCCCTGGTTATAGCGCATTAACCCCCCGTGTGGGTGTGCTCATTCAGAAGTAAAGTGGCTTTAGTTCACTGTTCACTATGCTAATGAGAGAATGCTCACAGGGGATTAACATGCTTTAACTAATGCACTTTCATTTCACATTTTATTAATACATCTTTGCTTTCCTGAGTGTTCCCATTGGACAAGTTGTTGCACAGAGGGGAATCGCCTCAGCAGAAGAGGTTAAAATCCACCACCGACCCACCCAACACAGTGACAAGCTGGACTTTTGGGCAAGTGTGAGTGGAAAGTAGACAGCTGAAATTAAGATGTCCTTTCTGACAAAGAGCTCCCATTATCTCAAGCCACAGTCATTTAAAATTGAAGGACTTCAAATGTTTCCTTTTTGTCCAACAGGGCAGATGCAGACTAACACTGGTGCTGGCTCAGAGGTAGTTTTGGCCACCTGGGTGAGGTGTGTATGACTTTGTTAGCCTTAGGTTATCTTTCTGATCTGAGCTAAGCATGTAGAATGCAGCAAGATGGTGGTGTTAATGATTGACGTAAAGGAGAATGGGTGTCATATTGCTTGCACTTCACCCTGTGTTTTCTCATCAGTTCTCCCAGTGGCTTCAGAGGGCATGTCTTTACTGTAGAGTTAACTTTGTGTGTTGTCCCTAACCTGGCTCTCATCCACACACAAAATCTGACTCAAGTGTGATGGGGCTTTCAACTGGAGCTAGCTGGCCCGTCTGGGGGGAAAGGCTTTATAAAGCCTGAGGGTTGCTTATCCTGGGGTTAGTAACCTGCCGCTTTGCAGTGAGGATAGAGGCTAATCAGCTCTGGTGCTGATAGTCCTCCAATGCTTCTCCACAAGTCCCCCTGGGCTGTATTTTATTGCCATCTACCTGCTCCCTTTTTCTGCACTGGAAGTCACCTACTAGCCTATAAACACCAGTATGGCATTTAAATCCCAACGTTCTACATGGCCTGCTACATTTCTGCTACGCCTCCACAGCACTTGGATGGCATTTGGGAAATCCCCTTGGGGACTGTATGACCTCTCTCATTTGAGTGTCCTGGTGCTGAAGGGCAAGGGCAAGCCGCACTCACAGCTCTAAGGAGGTGTCCTTCCTTACGCAGAAGTTCTGGACCCATGGCTGGTCATGTAGGTCTGCAGGATGACCACTCTGTGCTTGTGGTCCTGCACCAGTACTGCTAGTCAGCACAGAAAGTTTGTACAGCTATTAAAACCTGAATTAGCTGCCTCCACTGCTCGGTGTTTGCATGCAGCTCCTTAGCAAGGCCCTCTCAGGGTGACAAGCTGCTGACAAAATGCCCTCTGCCCCTCATGTCTCATGCCCTCTAGCTGCCTCCTGTTATGAAAGGAGTTACATTAATGCCAACAACTGGAGGAGGTCACCATCCTGAGTTGGATCCATGAGTTGCTACTGGGAGGAAAGGAAGCCATGGGCAGAAATCTAGAGCATGTCAAGCTGGAAGTGGTACTAAGTTGGTGAGCTCAGAGAACTTCTGTACAGGGGCCCAGGAAGGACAGATAAGTTTGCCCATGATATACTGCAGAAGCAGTGCACACAGGATATGCCCCTAGACATCCTAGCACCTCATACGGGTGAGTGCAGACCCAGTATGAGTGAAGGAAGTCAAGTATGGGTTTGCATTGTGGCTGCTCACACCTAGCTAGGCCAACCTGTGTCCTCAGACCCAGGTGCCAATCACCTGGGTAACTGCAGTGAAGACATACCCATAAAGATGCTGAATAATATGGGAACAGTTGCCCACTAATGACACTCATCTATTCAGTTTAAGAAGACATTTCAAGTCTCTTCCATTTCTTCATATGACCTCCACATAACAATCCATACTGGAGAAATCTAATGCCATGAGAAAGTAGATCTAGATTTGTCCTACTGTCATGTTTCTGTCTGAATATCTTCCGTTAGGTGAGGGAGAAGAGAAGGTTTTAACAACTTTTGTATTAATGCAAGCTAGTAATTAAATGTACACACACCAAAATGTAAATGTACACACACTGAATAAGACTATAAATGATAAATGATCTGGAAAAAGGAGTAAACAGTGAGATGGCAAAATTTGCAGACAATACAAAATTAGCCAAGATAGTTAAGTCTGAAGCAGACTGCGAAGAGTTGCAAAGGGATCTCACATGACTGGGTGACTGGGCAACAAAATGGCAGATAAAATTAAATGTTGATAAATGCAAAGTAATGCACATTGGAAAACAGGGGGTTGGACTAGATCACCTCCTGAGCTCTCTTCCAACCCTAATCTTCTATGATTCTATGATAATCCCATTCCCAACTATACATATAAAATGATGGGGTCTAAGCTAGCTGGTCCACTCAAGAAAGAGATCTTGGAGTCATTGTGGATAATTCTTTGAAAATATCTGCTCAAGGTACAGCAGCAGTCAAAAAATTAGGGCTGTCAAACTATTAAAAAAACAGTCATGATTAATCATAGTTTTAATCACACTGTCAATAATAGAATACCAATTTAAATGTATTATAAATATTTTGGATGTTTTTCTACATTTTCAGATATATTGATTTGAATTACAACACAGAATACAAAGTGAACAGTGCTCACTTTATATTATTATTTTTTATTACAAATACTTGCACTGTAAAAAAGATAAACAAAAGAAATAGTATTTTTCAATTCACCTCATAAGTACTATAGTGCAATCTCTTTATCATGAAAGTGCAATTAACAAATGTAGACTTCTTTTTTTTTTTTTTTTTACATAACTGTACTCAAACCCAAAACAATGTGAAGCTTTGGAGCTGATAGGTCGAAGCATGAAGGGGTATATGACTGTTTAGCATATCTGGCACGTAAATACCTTGCAACACCGGCTACAACAGTGCCATGCAAATACCTGTTCTCACTTCAGGTGACATTGTAAAAAAGAAGCAGGCAGCATTATCTCCCATAAATGTAAACAAACTTGTTTGTCTTAGCAATTGGCTGAACAAGAAGTGGACATCCAAAAATATTTATAATACATTTAAATTGGTATTCTATTATTGTTTAACAGTGCAATTAAAACTGCAATTAATAGTGACTTTTTTAAATCTTTGTTTTGCATTAATCACATGCATTAACTGTGATTAATTGACAGCCCTGCAAAAAAGCAAACAGAATGTTAGAAACCATTAGGAAAGAGATAGATAATAAAATAGAAAATATCAAAATGCCACTATATAAATCCATGTTACGTCCACACCTTGAATACTGTGTGCAGTTCTGGTCACCCCATCTCAAAAAAGATATGCTAGAATTGGAAAAGCTACAGAGAAGGGCAACAAAAATGATTAAGGTTATAGAACAGCTTCCATTTGAGGAGAGATTAAAGAGACTGGGACTTTTCAGCTTGGAAATGAGACAATTAAGGGGTGATATGATAGAGAGCTATAAAATCATGAATGGTGTGGAGAAAGTGAATAAGGAAGTGTTATTTACTCCTTCACATAACACAAGAACCAGAGGTCACCCAAAGAAATTAATAGGTAGCAGGTTTAAAACAAAAGGAAGTACTTCTTCACATAACACTCAGTCAACCTGTGGAACTCCTTGCCAGGGGATGTTGTGAAGGCCAAAAGTATAACAGGAGTCAAAAAAATAATTAGATAATTTATGGAGGATATGTCCATCAATGGCTATTAGCCAAGATCGTCAGGGATCCAACCCCATCCCTATTCTCTGACTGCTAGATACTAGGTGAGGATGACAGGGGATGATGGATCCAGGGCCGGCTCCAGGGTTTTGGCCACCCCAAGCAGCCAAAAAAAAAAAAAAAAGCCGTGATCGCAATCTGCGGCGGCAATTTGGCGGAAGGTCCTTCGCTCCGAGCGGGAGTGAGGGACCGTCCGCCGAATTGCCGCCGAATAGCTGGACCTGCCGCCCCTCTCCGGAGTGGCCGCCCCAAGCACCTGCTTGCCAAGCTGGTGCCTGGAGCCGGCCCTGGATGGATCACTCGATAATTGCCCTGTTCTGTTCATTCCCTATGAAGCATCTGGCATTGGACACTGTGGGAAGACACAATACTGGACTAAGCAACAAAGAGTCCTGTGGCACCTTATAGACTAACAGATGTATTGGAGCATAAGCTTTTGTGGGTGAATACCCATAGATGGACCATTGATCTGCCTTGGTATGGCTGTTCTTATGTTCGATAAAGGTAATCACACTGGTAAAAAATATTATTAAAATCTCCTTTCTCTGCGTTCTGCAGCAAAATCATTGGTCAAATTATTTACATCCAGTTGTTGCAATACTGAACTCTCAATAGACAAGAGAAAAAAGGGATTTATTTTTTCCTGAGTCATTCTAGTCTGGGATTTGTTTTCACCAGTGATAAAGAGAGCGCCCTCAGTTTCTCACTTAGTGACCAAGATGGCAAGGTAAGTGTGATATAGGAACAATTGGGAAGACATGGAGCAACTTCCCTGAATTCAAAAAATGCAGCAGTGGATCAGTGTGTCACTTACAGCCTCACTTCTCGGAAAGTGCTGATCAACCAACTTAGCCAATCGTACGAGAGATGACAGAAAGTTTGGCCTGCGTCTGCCAACAAGATTTACAGCTGACTTCTGAATCACTCCAGCTCCACTTAAAGATATCTGTAGGCCCAACAGAAACACACTATTGGGCCTACTGTTTGAACAGCACTTTAGAAATGTGACATATTTTCTAAATGTCAAGGATGGTTATTAATCATGCATGGTGTCATTTCCCCTGTGCCTTATTGCTCATCTGGGGCTATCGTGAGGGAGTGTGTTTTTAATGCCTAGAATAACTCCTGAATTATGTTCCTGTCTCTACCACTAACCCACTGTGGTAGACCCCCTCAATTTACTCTTCTTGTAACTCATTTTCCCTGTATGTAATAGGGTGATTATAATAGCTACCTTGGAGCTGGATTCTGAGTAGAGCTGGTCAAAAATTTTCTGATAAAACGTTTTTCCTTTGGACAATGCTGTATCAAAACTTTCCACAGAAACAGGTTGATTTTGATGACGTTTCATGTTGGGGGTCGGGGAGGAGGTTTGATAAGGTTGGCATTTTCTTATCCATTTTTCATTTCAATGTTTTGAAATTTTATATGATATTTAAAATTTTATATGGTATCAGTCAAAATCAGAACAAAACAATGGACCCTGTAAACAACAGCTTCCCGCTGCCCCTTCTTTCTTTCTCCACCAGTGTGTCTCAATTCCCTGGGCCACTTCCTTCGGTTCCTGCTTTTGGCTCCTTCACTCTCTTCCCAGGGCCTCAGGCCTGCAAGTCCCAGCAGCCCTGTTCACGGTGCTAGTCTCTGCAACCCTCTAGGAAGCTGGTCCCCTCCCCTGGGCTTCCTGAAGCAGACCCCATTGTTCTGGCCTGCAGCTTATTTTTATATGGGCTGTCTGGGCCCTGATTGGCTGGTCCAGCTGCCGCCCTAATTGGCTGCAGCCACCGCCCTAACTGGCTGTTTCCTTGCAGCCCTCCAGGCTGAGTTTTAACCCTATCAGGGCCAGTGCAGGGCAGACGCCCCATCACATACTCCAGTTATAGTTTTCATCTATGGTTCCATCTCTCTGTCTCCTCATTCATGGCAGTGGTGCCTCCAAACTGCTACAGACTATTCATAAGACCCAGGCTAGCCTAAGGGAGCACCTGGAGGCTGCCAAAATAGCCTACATGCTTTGAATACGACTAACACTTTTCATCTGAGGATCTCAAAGCATTTTACAGACTATTTAAGCCTCACAGCTAGAGTTGGTCAAAACTTGGAATTCCTTTTCCACAGGAAATTCCAATATTTTGAGATTGTTTTCATTCCAAACTGGAACAAAATAATAAAACATTGAAAAAATGCATTTGGGGTTCATCAAAATGTTCTGCTATGGGAAAATTAAATTATTTTGTCTCAAAGAATGTCATTAATTAGGTGCTGAAAGGCTGATGGGCATTACTAAATATTCAAAATGCCATCCCTACTTCTAAAGGCTGTCTTCCACTCATTCCCTGCCCTGATGTGAACTAAGTTCCCATCTGGTGGACAGCCAAGCTGACCATACTCGATCCAAAGGCTCTGGAAGTACTAGCAATCAGCACTGATAACATAAGGTTATTTGGTTAAGTGTCTTGTAGTCCATCTAAAGTCTCAGAGAGCCGTCTTTCTTTTTAACAAAGAGTACAGGGACCCAGATAAAGTCTTTATCTAGGTTCTCTTAATGCTGCTAACTCTGTAAGTCCCCAGGCAGCTGCTGCATCCTGGCCTCCACCCAATAGCTGCTGAAACCTGGTGGACCGAGAAGCTAGTAGAACACTAGCCTTGGCCAAGGCACCACTCTTAGGAGCCCCGACTGGAGGCTCACCCCGTTCCACTGATTGGTCCAACCATGGCATTAAACCAGAAGGAGGCACAGGAAGTTTGTCTGAGCAACACGGTGATTTCCTGTTGTGGCTGTATTGGGCCCTGCTTGTGCCTGCCTCCTGGACCCAACTCTGTTCCTGATTCCTGCTCAGCTCCTGCCTCATCCCTGCTTTCCTCTGTGCTTGGTCCTTGTCTCTTCTCCAGTTCCTGCCCTTACACCTCATCTCCCATCATCAGTTACTAGTCCTGGCTCTGACTCCAGCTTCTGACTCTGGCTTGTCCCCTGGCCAGGGCCAGCTCCAGGCACCAGGCAACCAAGCTGGTGCTTGGGGCGGCACCTGGAGGGGGGCGGCGCGGCGCTCTGGCCGCCGGGGGGAGAGCCGAGCCCCAGCCGGGGCTCGCCGCCCTCTCGCCGCCCTGCCCCCGGCGCTCTGGCCGCCGGGGAGAGAGCCGAGCCCCAGCCGGGGCTCGCCGCCCTCTCGCCGCCCTGCCCCCGGCGCTCTGGCCGCTGGGAAGAGAGCCGAGCCCCAGCCGGGGCTCGCCGCCCTCTCGCCGCCCTGCCCCCGGCGCTCTGGCCGCCCAGGGGAGAGCCGAGCCCCGGCCGGGGCTCGCCGCCCTGCCCCCGGGGCTCCAGCCGCCCTCCCCCCTGGTGCCCTCCCCCCGGCCGGGGGGGGAGGGGGGGGCGACCGGAGGCTTTTTTGCCTGGGGCGGCAAAAAAGCCAGAGCCGGCCCTGCCCCTGGCTCTGCTCACTGGCAGTTGACTCTGGTACTGATCCTTGGCTTTGTTCCTCAACCTGGATGCCTGCTCCATCCACTAGACTTGACTCCTACATTCCTGGGGTGCAAACCCCCAGTGTAGCTACACTAACATAGGAATGATGCAACCCCTCAGTGCAGATGTGCTGCACAGGTGTGTAACATGGAGCTTGCATCAATATGTTGCTGGGTCAGTCATACTAGTACAAGCCCCATTTTGCACTGGTGCACTGTGTGGCCATTCGGAGCTGGCACTGTGTAACTAAACTGGAGTGTTTAGACCAGTCTAGATAAGCCCTAGTGTAAATAATGGTCACCACTCTCCACTATATGATACCCCTAGAGGGTCGGTGAGTTACCTCCTCACAGCTTCACTTTCATATCCTTTCCTCTCCGAATCCTTCTTAATGCAGTGTTTGTGTTTTCCACCTGAGGAGGTTTTCCATTCCAAGCTCCTTTCTCCCCCTTCGCAGTCCCTTTTCGCTTCCCTTCCAGTTATAACAACAAATACGACCTTGTTCTCATCCTTGCCGCTGTCTTTCCAGGAAGCCTGCAGAGCACCCTGCTCCAATACTCTCCAAACCACGCTGCTGCTCCACAAAAAAACGGGTTGACAACCAGGTTTCTTTTTCCACCCTTCAATCCCAGGGCATGGCATATCCAGCACAGCGAGGAAACCTGGCTGCTGCTGTTAAGCGCCACACAGGATGAGCCAGCCAGCCATTGCAGACATGGTCTAGCATTTCTTGGATTTATCTCCCTTTGGAAATGTCAGATCCAATGACCCTATTCTCTAGGAGGGCACCGCATGCCACACAGGGAGACAAAGTCTTTTGTGTTTAATCTGTCAGCGTACATGGCTCTGCCGAGAACCAGGATGTGGTTTTTGTTTGAAAGGGGCAGCACGGTATTTTCCATGGTAACTGCCTTCATTTCATACATAGTCTGGTTATTTAAGACACAAGATGGAGGATGTAGAGTAGTTGTAGACGTGTCAGTCCCAGGATATTAGAGAGACAAGGTGGGTGAGGTGAGATAATATCTTTTATTGGACCACAAACAATCACTAATTAGCTGCCTTCTTGGGGAAAACAATCTGGAATCTCATTTCTTTTGCCCACTGCAGTCATTGGACGCTCAGATGCATCCTTATTAATGTGGGATTCACTGTTTTCAAAGCTGTATTAATTGGGCCTGACTCCCTTTTCTAACCAGGCCCCTCTATACCACCCTGGCAGCATCCAAGGGGCAGGAACAACTCCCAGATGCTACCCCCAGCCTAAGGGGCTGACCCAGCCTATGCTGCCCTCCATATCCATGGGCCAGAATGAGAGGAGTGAGTCCAGTGTGTTCTGTGTGCCAGATATCTTCAGCTGGCCCATGACTCTTAGCGGGCCATTGCTGCGAGAGAGTAACTTAGAGCAGCCCTAAGGCAGAGCTGAGAATTCTGGGTGCAGCTGTGGCTTCAAGGTACCTTTGCCCCATCCCACTCCAAGCACAGGAACTGAGGAATATTGAGTCTTCAGCCAGACGTGGTCCAGGACCTTGCTCGTGTTAAAGCCATTGTATTGTGCCTCGTTACTGCCCTGATCCTTCTCCCATAGATGTCAATGGCACAATGTTCACTGATTGTAATGAGAGGAGGATTGAGCCCTCTACTCCTACAAATTGCCTTTTGAGAGGAGCTGAGCAGCCAACATCTTGCAGCATCAGGCCCTCAGTCCCCGCTGAGGGTCAAAAAGGGGATGTGATTACCCCCAGCAGCACTTTGCCAGTCACCCCGGGTCGTGATGCACCCCGGTTTCAACGGACTCCCTTTCTGAATCCCTTAGGAAAACAGCAAAGTGTAGTGGAGCTTTCATAGTGCACAAATTACTGGCTCTGTGTATGCTGGTGTCCGAAAGAACCAGCTCTCCTGAACAGCACTCATTATATAGTGCCCATTATCAAAGTGTCGCTACATGATAGTGTCATAGGCTACCGTGTTCTTACGCTGAATAATTTCAGCTTTCTGCTGAAGGAGAATGTTTCCTTTTCACGGGCTCATTCTGAATGGCCTGTGCTCACCTCTACTTAAAGTGCTTCCTGCTCCTGGAACAGAAAGGAACTGTATCCAAAAGTTCTGTGATTCTGGAGACACTTGAGGCCAGGAATTCGCTGGAGTAAATTGGCCTGAGAGACCCCAGCTGAGGATCTGGACCAGAGCACTGTGCATTTGGTGTTCAGCATGGACTCAGCACGAGATAATGCTCTGTCAGCAAGGAAACCTAGATCTGCTGGCTATTGACTGGAATATAGCTTATTTAAGTGTACTGTCATAGGAGGAGAGACTCCCTACTTGGCTCAGGGCTGTCCAGAAGGGACTGCTTATGCTCTCATAGTACCAGAGGAGGCAAACAGGAAGGTCACAGAAGAGACAGACACCACAACCAGTACACAACAGACTTTCACTACTGAGACAATACTAATAACTTCCACTAATGCAGAGAAAATAGTTCATGCAACAAAGAACCAGCAATTAATTCCTGAGACTGAGGAACACTTAAGGGGCACCATCTAGCATGTTGGCCTTTTGCATACTGCCAATAACAGGAGGAAGATTACTTAAACTGTGTGACCTTGGGCAAGTCAGTCAGGCCCCACTTTCAGAAGTGAGCACATACACGCTTCTGCACGCCCCTAATTTACACAGGGGTATGTGTGCATTCAACTCTCCCACTTGGGTGCATGTATCCAGCATTGCACGGGTGCAAAATGAGCATGTACAAAAATGCGCTCACCCCTTTGCAGATCTGGGCCTTAGTTTCTACTTGCTCAGTTTCCCTATCTGCATTCTCATGACATTTGTCCTAAAGCCTCAACTTCTGGAATCATGCTATTATGTGGGACTCTCAGCTTTAATTTTTTTTAAAAGTCTCTAGTCCTTGTGGTTGCAGAGAAAAGTTTGAACATGTGAACCATAACAGTTCAAAAACAAGAAGACAAATAGAACTCCATCTCATCTTTTTAAAGCCAAAAATCCTATGGTATGGAGAAGCCTGACTTTTTTGGAGTGCTTGGGGTTAGCAATACTGAAAATGAGTATAAACATATTTATTGTACTGACTCCACAGAAAGGTAATGGAGATTAATTTGTTAATGTTTGTAAACACGTTGATAGCCCTTTCTCGCAGAATATCTCAAAGTGAACAGTATAATTTACAATACTTTATGACAGGTGTCAGCAGATGGCATAGTTACATTTAGTTTTTCAAATTGTTTTTTCTCAGTGTGCGAGCAAATGCTCAGTCTCAGAAAGACGTGCTATGTGGTGTTTGGTTATGCAAAGTTTGGTGTTGAGGGAGCTGTGCAAAAAGCAAGAAAGTTTGCTCTCTGCCAGGAAGATTTGCTCCCTGGGAACTTAGTGTTGGTGTTGGGCTGACCCTCCTGAAAGAAGGGCTTGCCTGCATGCTATTTGTGAGCACCTCTGTTAGAAGACTGGTGAATGTGGCTAAATAAAACAAAGTACACTTGGAATACACTCAGACTCCGTGTTGCCAATTTCTCCTTCACTGAGAAGCCAACCTGCAAAGATCCAGACATCTGCTACCACTCAGTAGAGGAGCATAACACTTTATTTTGTACAGCATTTTTCACACAACTGTATTCCAAAATGCTTAGCAGGGTGAAGAGAAACATTAAGAAGTAAGCTGGGGTGAGGGATAGATATGCTGGAGGGTAGGGATAGGGTCCAGAGTGACCTAGACAAATTGGAGGATTGGGCCAAAAGAAATCTGATGAGGTTCAACAAGGACAAGTGCAGAGTCCTGCACTTAGGACGGAAGAATCTCATGCACTGCTACAGGCTGAGACCGACTGGCTAAGCAGCAGTTCTGCAGAAAAAGACCTGGGGATTACAGTGGATGAGAAGCTGGATATGAGTCAACAATGTGTCCTTGTTGCCAAGAAGGCTAATGGCATATTGGGCTGCATTACTAGGAGCATTGCCAGCAGATTGATGGAAGTGATTATTCTCCTCTATTTGGCACTTGTGAGGCCACATGTGGAGTATTGTGTCCAGTTTGGGGCCCCCCGTTACAGAAAGGATGTGGTCAAATTGGAGAGAGTCTAGCGGAGGGCAATGAAAATGATTAGGGGGCTGGAGCATATGACTTATGAGGAGAAGCTGAGGGAACTGGGCTTAGTCTGCAGAAGAGAAGAGTGAGGGGGGATTTGATAGTAGCCTTCAACTACCTGAAGTGGGGGTTCCAGAGAGAATGGAGCTAGGCTGTTCTCAGTGATGGCAGATGACAGAACAAGGAGCAATGGTCTCAAGTTGCAGTGGTGGAGGTCTAGGTTGGTTATTAGGAAAAACTATTTCACTAGGAGGGTGGTGAAGCACTGGAATGGGTTACCCAGGGAGGTGGTAGAATCTCCATCCTTAGAGGTTTTTAAGGCCTGGCTTGACAAAGCCCTGGATGGGATGATTTATTTGGGGTTGGTCCTGCTTTGAGCAGGGGTGGACTAGATGACCTCCTGAGGTCTCTTCCAACCCTAATCTTCTATGATTGTAAGTACATGTAAGAAAGAAAAGCTGTATCTTCAGATACAGTTTTAAAAGGGGACATACAGGAAAGATGCTCTGGAGAGCAGGAGCTGCAGAGGAGAAGACTCTTGCAACAAGGGTGAAATTCACAATCTTTCACAAAGCCCACTTACTCAGGCTTTATGAAGAGAGCTAAGTGGGGGTGAAAGGGATATAGGCCCTGAGGCTTCAGCTCACTCCTTCCACAGATGTTATGCCAAAGTGTGGGTTAGAATAGTTTCACAGAGGCTGCTGAGCACAGGATTCATGGAAGTGCTGGTTTTGACATTTCTGCGTGTATCCCAGAACTTGACAGTACTGCCGTCAGCCATTTTGTATGGTCAGCCACTGCCCGCTGAAAACCAAACATCACATAGCTAGCAATAATCTTAGGCCTTTGTGAGACACGATCAGACAGCGGCATACTTGCAGTTTGTTAATTAGAATGGGAAGAGGGCAGAAAGTTATGGACGAGAGTGAGTGAATAGCGACTTTGGTTTTCGGTGCCTCTGACCTATTGTTGTTTTGGCTAGAAATACGAGCAATGTTTTGAGATAATGAGTAGTTTGTTGAAATTAAAATCGGTGACCCAGTGGAGATTATTATGCTGACCCACTAGGAGTCACTATAATTTACATAGGCGCCGACTCCGTGGATGCTCCAGGGATGGAGAACCCATGGAAAAAAATTAGTGGGTGCTTAGCACCCATCAGCAGCCAGCTCCCCCAGAACCTCCCACCCGCCGGTGGCTCTGCCGATCAGCTCCTCCCCCTCCCTCCCAGTGCCTCACAGCCGCCGTGATCAGCTGTTTCACGGCCAGCAGGAGGCGCTTGGAGGAAGGGGGAGAAGTGGGAAGGGGGCACACTCAGGGGAGGGGGGGAACTGCCCAGGAAGAGGCAGGAAGAGGTGGGGTGGGGGTGGGCCCTTGGGGGAAGAGGTGGAGTGGGGGTGGGGCCTGGGGCAGAGGTGGGAAGAGGCGGGACAGGGGTAGGGGTTTGGGGGAAGGGGTGGAGTGGAGTGGAGGTGGGGCCTGGGGTGGAGGTGGAAAGAGGCGGGACAGGAGTAGGGGTTTGGGGGAAGGGGTGGAGTGGGAGTGGAACCTGGGGCAGAGTGGGGGCAGGAAGAAGTGGGGCAGGGTGGGGTGTTGGGGTAAGGTGTGGAGTGGGGGCAGGGCCTGGGGTTGTGTACCCCTGGGCAAAGGAAAAAGCCGGCACCTGTGATAGGTTATGCGTTTTGTTAGAATTAGCTATATAAGATTAGATGAAAGTAAATTCCTCAGAGCAGCCCGAAGGAGCTTTTCTTAGACCAAGGAGCTGACATTTAAACGCCCCATCAGCTGGATGGAAAGAGGGCCCCTGAAAGTCCAGCTGGTGATGACTCAAAACCATCTCAGACTGTGGCTAGCTATATCTGGAATGTAACCTATTGCATGTGTGTGCTTAATATCTAATCAATAGTAGTTTTAGATAAGAGCACGCTTGCTTGTATCAATCATTTATCAGACGGAAGCACTGTGTTCCCATTGATGTATTGCTGACACCACTTGGAGAGAAACAGTTCCGTTACCACTGCTTTGGGTTCTGAAAAACCCCAGGTAACACTTCAGCGGCCCTGCCTATAGCCAATCCCTGGCCTGCCCCCTTCCATACTGGCATATTGGGAGCTAGCCTAGGGCCCACTTCCCCGGTACACACGAGATGCAAAGACCCCTGGCGCAGCTGCTGCTTTACTCATGCTACTTCCCCTCACAGAGGTGATACTGCCAGGGGCAGAGAGTCTGGCAGGGACTACTGGGCATCCAGTGGGTAGAGAGTATGAAGGGACTGGAAGAATGTAGATGCCAGAGCAGCAGAGGGAACAAGGTGACCAGCAGACATGGAGTGTTTTGCCATTGACATCCCGGGGGCCAGGATTTCCCCCAAGGTGTGTTAGGAGGAAGCTGGAGCAGGGGTAAGGAGGGCAATTCTTAAATGATACTGAAGTGAGTGGGGAGTCAGGACAGTTGTTTCTGAATGAGGCCGATGTGGTCATGTGTCTTTGTACGCGTTACAAGCTTGGCAAGAGCCTACGTGCGGGCTCCAGGGAGCTGAGACATGGGGAAGCCATAGTGAAGGAGGCTGCAGGAGCTGGCAGCCTGGATAAGGGTTTCAGCAAAGGTGGTGTCATGATAGGGGTGGCATACATGGGTCATGCTGTGGAGCTGGTCCTGGACACATTTCCAAGCAGGGGGACTAATGGGAGCAAAGTCAGCCTCAAGGATGAAGAGTGGAGGCAAAGAGAAAATATGGACTGAATGGTTTGAGAAGTTCCTCTTCCCCAGGGCTTTGTGTGCAATAGCATTTCCAGCATGTCTAGCACCAGTGCAGCACCACCACTGGTAGCGACATTGTAGAGAGGGCTAACACCTCAATTGCTGTGACCTCTGGACCTGCTTTGGGAAGTGTTGGATGATGCAGTAGTAGAACACCTGAGCCCTCATATTCCCACCACATCTGCCACTGAGGGAGATGCACTGGTAGTAGAGCAACAGTGGGAGATTTGCTGGAAAAAAGAATGCTAGAATCCAAGAGAAGCCGAGGACTCTGTGCATACTTCAGGTATCTCCAAAGGGCAATGTATCAAGTGTTTGTAGAAAAGGTCTTTCCGTGCATTAATTAGAGCAGCACTGAGTCATCCATTATACTGCAGTTAGGTGTCTGTGTCGAGATTTCCATTATAAACTCTTTAACATTAAAAAGCTGCTGCAGGCTGCAAACAAGAAGAATTGCTTTTTTTTTTTAAACTGTACAAGATTAAAATCAGGCGAGCTGTTTATTTGATCAATATAAATGCTTGTTAGCTTGTATAGGGACTGGGGGCTAGGTCCTGGTCCTTGTGCTGAGGGCAGCTCTCTGACTGGTGGAAATTCCATCATGGGGGAACACTGCCATAACTGACTTTATACAACTCCCTTCTGACCCCACGTGGCATAGGGGTTGCATCAGGATGTGCGCTGACATGGCCGAATGTGATGCCCACCAGCATGACAGCTTTTCGGGGGCTATTATGAGCTAACAATAGACATCGTAGACTATGCTGGGGATGGCAAATAAGTAAAGCTGGTTGGGAATTTTCCAATGAAATGATTTGTTGTAGCTGAAACTGTTTGCAGGAAGGGGGCGGTTTTGATGAATCTCTTGATCTGAAACATTTTTGGGAAAAGAAAAGGCTTTGAAATAATTGAACTGTCCCATTTTGACATTTTTAAAATGAAAAGTTTTGGTTTTGGTTTGAAACGACTTTTCATTTTGAAATTTTAGTTAATTTATACTAAAAGAAGCGTCAAAACAATTTTTAAAGGTGAAATTGAAACAAAATGTTTTGAACTTTTTATTGACGCTAAACATTTTGATTGATCTAATCTGTGGGGGGGTTTGGTGGGGGGAGGTTATCAATTCACAAAAACTTTTGAGATTTTGACTTTTTCCCCCCTAAGTCAGGATGGGAAAAGTTTTCAAAATCTCAAAGCATCAAATTCCCATCCAGGGCTCCCAAAAACCAGATCTAAGATCAAGGAACCACAAACCTCTCTTTTGTGACACTTGCTCAGCAGCCTGCTGCACCCAGGATGTAGTGATTGGGTTTTATTTGTGCTTTGTGTGATGTCAGAGCCAGTGATTTCAATGGCAACATTGTCAATTCATGATTTTGTGTGTCTTGTGATATTTGGTATGTCACTTACAGCCCCTTCTCCTGAAGTCTTTTTTTTTTTTTAATTATTAATGGAGATATCCCATCTCCTAGAACTGGAAGGGACCCTGAAAGGTCATCGAGTCCAGCCCCCTGCCTTCACTAGCAGGACCAAGTACTGATTTTGCCCCAGATCCCCAAGTGGCCCCCTCAAGGATTGAACTCACAACCCTGGGTTTAGCAAGCCAATGCTCAAATCACTGTGCTATCCCTCCCCCCCATGTGATTATGTGGAAATCTCAGCTTTCATTTTTTTTAAAAATGAGTTGCTAATCTTACTGGTTTGCAGAGAAAAGCTTTAAAATGTGAACCTGAAAGGCTCAAAACCAGAAGGCAAATAAACAGAACCCAACATTTACTATTTTTGAAAATCTCATAGTTGTTAAACCAATTTCATAAATTATTTGAAGCCTGACTCATGATTTTTGAACACTAGAGGTTATCAGTACTGCAACTGGACTATTTGCGAAGTAAGGTATTATTCAGTAGAAGTAGTAGCTGTGGAATGCGACTTCACAGAAAAATGGCTTCAACTGTCCCTCTTCATTTTTCTGACTCAAACCACAGACGAGGCCTTATCAGACAAGTAAAAGCATAAACCTAGACTCTGTTTGTCAGGCTGATTCATACTGTAAAATAATCACTTGCCTGCCTTGAAAAAAATAATTTCAAATGTCTGGTACAACTCTAAAAATCACCCACTGGACTCAGTGTGGTACATTGTTTAATTAAAATAGTACTCATGAAATTCATTGCATTTTACAGCCTTATAACTTCCAAATAATTCAAAGCAACATCTCTAGGGGTAGTAATCTATTCGCACAAATTAATAATTATGTGGAATGACATAAATATGTCATTAGACATGCAGTAAATACACCCAGATATTCCATTTCACAAAGAAGTATTGGTAATTAGGAAGAATGAAAGCAAATATGTCATTTGACACAAATCAGAAATGACACTTCATGAATAATTCAGTGTTTCCATTATTAATCTTTACATATTTTCCAAGGTTTCTAATTTTGCTTGCTGTTAAACAGCTGCCAAATTCCATGCCAGAAGTGGCTGTATTTCAGTGGGGAGTGGGGAGTTTGTGTATGTACAGTATACAGTTTGAAAATCACTTTGGGTTTGTCACAGGTTCCTCTTAGCCCCAGCATCCCATGAAATGGGCTTTCCTTCATTTTACAGAAAATAAATTGACACAACTCAAAATGGCCACTTGGGCATTAAAGTCCATACATAAAACTGTCTTTTGCTGATGCAACCCAAAATATTGTCTGGTAGGTTTCCAACCAAGCCAGGTTTCTTCAGTTAAGACAGGTAGAGCCATCCTTCCTTGGCACAGCCTCACCCAGAACTGTCCTTTGAAAGAAGCAGCCAGACTTTTTTATCTTGCCTGCTGGACCCTGATTGTCTTCTGCCTGCTTACATCCCTTCTAGTCACTGGAGGATCAGTCTCTCTTGTTCTGCTAGCTGCGGATCCTGGAAGCCTCTCTAAGCAACCCCCGGAGGTCTGAGCTCAATGTTCTTCTCATCCAAAAAGCCAGCTTCATAGAGTGGGGTATGCCATGGCAGCAGGGCCTCCGGTAGGAGTTGGCAAACATCTGATATATCTCATCACAGGGTTAATTTAGGATGACAGGTGCTATCTCAAGGTCTTCAAAAGTGACTAGAAATTCTGTGCACCTCACTTGACGCACGTGCAAGAGTTCTGATTTCAGAGGGTGGATCCTCAGCACTTTCTGAAAATCAGGTCCCTTTTAAGATTTCTCAAGTGGGGCCAAAATCAGTAGCCAAGTGAATTTGAAAGTCTTGGCTATAAGAGTATATGCTAATGCTAAAAGTCTTTGGCTTGGAATTTGCCATATACGGCTTCAGCCCAAGGAATATTAGGTTTTTTTTTTTACCATTTACTTTTTTAAAACCAAATATGATCCTGCAGGTCTGTAACCGGATTAATCACTCAGGATATGTCTACACTGCAATAAAAAACATGTGGAACCAAGTCTCAGAGTCTGGATCAGCTGACTTGGGCTTGCAGAGCTTGGGCCGCAGGGCTAAAAATTGCAGTGTAGATATTCGGGCTCAGGCTGGAGACCCTCTGAGACCCTCCCCCCTCAAAGTGTCTCGGGGCCCAGATTCCAGCCTGATACAGCTGATCCAGGCTCTGAGACTTGGTTCCACATGTTTTTTGTTGCAGTGTAGACATACCCTGAGTGATCAGTCCTGTTACAGACCTGCAGGATCATACTTGGTTTTAAAAAAGCAAATGGATCAAATTTTACCCTAATTTACAGCAGGCACAATCTCATTAAAGTCAAGGGGATTGTACAGATTGTAAATCGAGGTCAGAATGTGTCTATATTTCCATAGTGTAAAACAGGACTCAAACTGGGGGTGCAGGAAAGGGGGTACCTGACACTATGTAACACCACAACCTCTTTCCAGCTGCAGCCTTGTGTTCCAGAATCCAACCTCTCATTTTTAAAAAATTCAAGCTCTCATACACAGGTTTGAAGAGAACCTTCAGTATGTGAACCAAATCTAAGAGATGCAGTGATGTCTTCATAGAGTCTGTAACAATGGCTCAAAGAAGTGTGAACTGTAGCTGCTCATCTGTCTGGGGGTGGAAGCTCAGAAGCCCAGTGATGCTAGTTCAAAGTATTGATTTTTAAATGATCTCCACACTGATCAAAGCATAGGAAAACAGTAGAAGAAGAGCTAACCTGAGTGACATCTCCTTTTGAATCCATGAGAGGGTGGTTCTTGGGAGAATACCACCTCTTATTGTTCTCCCCCAAATCAAGGAGCCTTACCCAAGGGGCTTTGCAGAACACACATGATCTCAGTTTGAACAACTGCACAATCCATTGTGCATGGTGTTTCCTGTGGTATCTCAAGCGGCAGAACTTGGAAGAGTACCCAGCCCGCTACCTGTTTCCCACTCTATTCACCCTAGTTGTATATGGGAGATGACCAGTCTTTCCCACCGTGAAGTTTGGCACCTTTTAAATGTTAGAGATCCTAGTTGGGTGTGTCCTGTATATATGCCTGTTAGATATCACTTCCCTGTCTTGAAGTATGGTGCATGTAATAACATTTATCATCATTTGAATGATCAGGAAGTATTCAGTGTTAAAGCTGGCCAAATATTTTTAAATAAAACGTTTTCATTTAAAAAAAAAACATGTTTTTTCATAAAAAGGTATCAAGATGTTTTTGCAAAAATGTCATTCTTTTAAAATATTTTTTCCAAGTTTGTCAATATTTGTCATTGACAGAAAACCCAGTTTTCCGTAAATTTAAAAATTTCTATAACCACCTAATTCTGATAACATTGTCTATAGCAATTAGCAGGAGGGGAATGAAAAAAATTAGTGAATTAAATGGATCCGCTTTGAATCCTTGGTCAATGAAAACAATCTCAAAACTTTGAACATGTTTATTAAACTAGTTTTAAATTTTTTGTCTGGCTCTCTTTAATGTGTTTTTAATAGAATCTCTACTACCACAAAACAGTGACTGATTAACATTTGTGAAAGATCTGGGAGAAAGCGATATTTACAGACAATTTAATGTGCTCAAAAGGTCATACTGGATGCTGATAGCAGGCACATATATTGTTTAGCACAAACTGACATTAGAAGGCAAATGAATGCTCTCTGATTCACTCGTAAGCAAATGTCTCATGTAGGCAGTAACCATATTCTGCAACAGAGAACATCTCTACATAAGAAGGGGATAGGTTATAATTTAGGGGAATGGGGTTATTCAAATGCTTGGTCTCTTTTTTGTGAGAAGGACATGACCTCACCGTGCCCAACAGATGGGAAGGTGTGAGAGTGTTAGACTAGCAATTTATTTTTGCTTGCTTAAAGTTTACAATGTAGTCTGTTGCGGATTGTGTGCTTGGGGACTGTGTGGGAGTGAGGGCCAGAAGCCTGCTAGCTGCGTGTGCATTAGCAACCTCTAGCCTCCGGTCCTTTGACCCTTCATCACCCTTGATCATCCTCAATCATGCTTCCCGTTTGTTAATGATGGGGCAGGGCTTACCTAGGAAAGAAGGACTTAAAAGCCAGACTCTAAGCATGCAAGGGGAGCTAGCGAACAGGGGGCAGCAAACAGGGGCATTTGTAGGAGGGAGAAAGAATAAAATCAGCATAGTTCAGAAAGGTCAGTGTTGCTCCGAGCTCCTCCATAATAGAGCAAATAATTAAACAATCAATTTGTAAGCACTTAGAAGGTAATAAGGTGATAAGTCACATTCAACATGGATTTGTTAAAAACAAATCATGTCAAAGCAACCTAATGTCACTCTTTGACAGGGTAACAAGACTTGTGGGTTGAGGGAAGAAGTAGATGTGATATATCTCAACTTTAGTAAGGCTTTTGATACTGTCTCACATGACCTTCCCATAAGTAAATGAGGGAAATATGACCTAGATGAACCTACTACAGGGTGCGTGCCCAACTGGTTGAAAAACCAGAGTATTTATCAGTGGTTCACAGTCAACCTGGAAGAATATATTGAGTGTGGTCCCGCAGGAATATTTCCTGGGTCCAGTTCTATTCAATATCTTCATAAATAATTTGGATAATGGCATAGACAGTACACTTATAAAGTTTGCACGATACCTAGCTGGGAGGGGTTGCAAGCGCTTTGGAGGATAAGAAATCAAAATGATCTTGACAAACCGGAGAAATGGTCTGAAATAAATTGATTGAAATTCAATAAGGACAAATGCAAAGTACTACACTTAGGAAGGAATAATCAGTTGCACTAATACAAAATAGGAAATGACTGCCTAGGAAGGAGTACTGCAGAAAAGGATCTGGGGGTTATAGTGGATCACAAACTAAATATGAGCCAACAAAATAATACTGTTGCAGAAAAAAGCGAACGTCATTCTGGGCTGTATTAGCAGGAGTTTTATAAGCAAGACACAAGAACTGATCCTTTCTCTCTACTCAGCACTGATAAGGCCTCAACTGGAGAACTGTGTCCAGTTCTGACCACCACACTTTGGGAAAGATGTGGACAAATTGGAGAAAATCGGGAGGGGAGCAAAAAAATTATTAAAGGTCTAGAAAACATGACTTAAAAGGAAATATTGAAAAAAATAGGTTTGTTTAGTCTGGAGAAGAGAAGTCTGAGGGGGGATGTGATAACAGTCTACAGGTATGTAAAAGGTCCTTATAAAGAGAAGAGTGATAAGTTGTTCTCCTTATCAACTGATGACAGGACAAGAAATAATGGGCTTACATTGTAGCAAAGGAGATTTAGGTTAGACATTAGGAATAACTTCCTAACGGTTAGGGTAGTTAAGCACTGGAACAAATTACCTAGGGTGGTTGTGGGATCTCCATCATTTTTAAGAACAAGTTAGACAAACACCTGTCAGGGATGTCTAGATAATACTTAGTCCTGCCTCAGTGCAGGGGACTGGACTAGATGACCTACTGATGTCCCTTTCAGTCCTACATTTCTATGATTCTATGATAATTCTTACTTTAAATTGTCAAAATAGCCTTTGGCCTATGGGACAGTACAGAGACTTAAAAACTAGTAGTTGTGAGTTCTAGACTCCCTTGTTTGCAAGCTATTAGGCTATATACAGGAGCCACTAGATTAAATCATGGGTGTAAACACCTAGGGACTTTGGGGGGAATTTAGTGCCCTCCCAAAAAATAGAGAGAGCTTGCATTAATAAATAAAGGAAATACTGAATTTGGAACAGAATCTCATTTTATTAAATGTGGACAAATTTAATTAGGGTACAAAACTACTCACTGAAGTGAGATTTGACAGGTATTACTTTTTAACTCTAGCGACTCACCCCCACAAAATAAAAATAAGTTGTCCATGCCCCCAGGAAATTCTGTGGCCTGTGCTACTCAGAAGGTCAAAGCAGATCTTCATAATAGTCACTTCTGGTCTTAAGCACATGTGTGTTTAACTAGCTTTTACTTTGTGTTTTCTTTCTGTAAAAAAAAATGGCAATAAAAACTTATTTCACTGAAATCGTTGGCCTCCAACCTTTTGTTGCGAGTGCTCCTCTTGTGGTAGATTGATGAATGCGCTTCCTTCTCTGTATCAATCTGGGTTTTTACATTAGCGCCTATTTCCTTCGTAGCTGAGCCATATCTGCTAAGACTGGACACACCCACCCTCCAATGAAGATGGCATGATTTAGGCCTGGTCACCAGTTAAAAGTTAGGTTGACATAGCTACACAGCTGAGAGGTGTGAAAAACCACTCACTGCAGTGTTGTAACTATGCTGACCTAACCCCCGGTGCAAACACAGCCAGGTCAATGGACAAATGCTTCTGTCAACCTAGCTACTATCACTAGGGGAGGTGGTGTTCCTATAGCAATGGAAAAACCCCTTCTGTCACTGCAGGCTGTGTCTACATTCCAGGATTATGCCAGCATAGCTATGGTGGCGTAGCTATGTCGCTATAGCAGCCGTAGTGTAGACATCGCCTTATACCCAGGGCCGGCTCCAGGCACCAGGCAACCAAGCTGGTGCTTGGGGCGGCACCTGGAGGGGGGCGGCGCGGCGCTCGGGCCGCCGGGGAGAGCGGGGCCACAGCCGGGCTCGCCGCCCTCCCCCCGGCGCTCTGGCCGCCGGGGGGAGAGCCGAGCCCCCGCCGGGGCTCGCCGCCCTGCCCCCGCCGCGGCTCGCCGCCCTGCCCCCGGCGCTCTGGCCGCCGGGGGGGGGGGGAAGAGCCGAGCCCCCGCCGGGGATCGCCGCCCTCCTCCCAGGGCTCCAGCCGCCCTCCCCTCCGGCGCCCTCCCCACGGCCGCCGGGGGGAGAGCGGAGCCCCCGCCGGGGCTCGCCGCCCCCCCCCGCGGGCGGGGGGGGGGCGGAGGCTTTTTTGCCTGGGGCGGCAAAAAAGCCAGAGCCGGCCCTGCTTATACCAGTGAGGATTGCCTGGTTTTCCCCTCCAGCAGCAGTCGGTTGGATAGGGACGGGGGGACACCCACTCTCCAAATATATCTGAGGAGTGGCTTGGCCACAATGGTTCTCTACTGGGCCCTTTGTGTCATGTTCATTTGTTGCACCAATAAACAAAATCTGTTACAATTCCCCCCTCCCTGTATTTAATCAATATGTGTTCAAATGTCTAGCATATGGAGCTCTTGCTTAGCAGACACAGCTGACCTCATCAAAGAAACCGTGGGAGTCTCACAGAGAGGCCAAGATGGCCGAGTTACCTCTTCCTTTTGGGGTAGAGGATCCTTCCAGGCCAGGGTTGCTTGTATTGCTGCTGTCTGCGCTGTGCTCTTTCTGTGAATAGAAAGAGGATTTCAATCTGCAGGGCTGTCATGCTTGCCCCTTTTTTAAATACTAAATTCAGACTTTTTTTTTAAATAAAAAAAAAAGAAAAGAAAAAGAAATGACTATGGAGCCAGTTGCACTCAAATTGGCACCGTCTGTTTCCAGCTGTTAACAATCAGCATATTAAATCATGTCTCAAACAGGCAAAAAATGCCACAAAAGGGCAGACTAGAGTTTTAAGTTGTAAATTAAAAGGAAAGCTGGACGGACATTTCTTTAAGGGAGAGCAATTGTTTATTCGAACACTGGAGAGAAAAGAGTAAGGAAAATGTCTCCCTGCTCCCTTCTTATCTGGATTAATTTGCAGTCGGTTTAGGGTTTTTACTGTGTCTGTTGCCAGCCTGCATGCCATAGTAAATTACGTAATTTGTGCCTATACACCAGTCATAATTCAAGCTGTCAGTCTCCCCACCATGCCTGCCAGCACACAGACCCTGCAGAGTGTGTAACACGGGGGGAGGGGGGGAAGGGTGCTACTTCTGTACATACGTTCAATGAGAATGCCTTCATTATCCAAATGTAGGGGGAGTGCAGTACGTAATATGTGTATGTGAGAATGGACATGTGTATATAACAGAGGAATACTGTCTTACATCCATTGCTGTGGATGTTTCTACTTGAGGGGGTCCCAACTGCGGCTGGTCATATATTGTTTGATGGCATAGTCTCCTGTCAGAAATTGCAGATTTGCTAAAATCAAAAAGTTTCATAGGCACATGTCAATTTTTGGCAATTTTTTTTCCATGGGAAAAGGTCATAGAATCATAGGATAGAATCATAGAATATTAGGGTTGGAAGAGACCTCAGGAGGTCATCTAGTCCAACCCCCTACTCAAAGCAGGACCAACACCAACTAAATCATCCCAACCAGGGTCAAAATGAATCTTCCCATCTTTCTCATTTCATTTCAATAACGCCATGGCATTTTGTTTCACCTTTCTCATTTCAATTCATTTCCTTTCAATTTTTATATTAAAATGTTTATATTCTATTTAATGATGTAGGTAACATATATCACGTTATATTTCATAGAATTGAATATCAGGGCTGGAAGGGATCTTAGGAGATCATCTAATCCAACCCCCTGCTCAAAGCAGGACACATCCCCAGACAGATTTTTGCCCCAGATCCCTAAATGGCCCCCTCAAGAACTGAACTCACAACCTTGGGTTTAAGCAAGTCAATGCTCAAACCACTGAGCGATTTTATAATGACCTCATGCAAATGAAACCTTTTGACCTTATTGAAATGAAATATTTTGATGGTCCCAAATCAAAAAAAGTTTGGCATTTTCATTTTGTGGGAAATTTCAAAATGTTGGCTTTTCGTTCCAGTTTGGAACAACAACAGCAAATCTAAACGTTGGCACAGATTTTCCATTTTCCAGCCCCCTCTAATCCCAATCAAAATCTTGCATTCAAATACTCCAAAAATTTGGAAAAGTTGTCTCTGAGGAGCAACCAGCTGCACCTCTCATCCCCTTCTACTGTCAGGGTACCAGACCCTGGCAAGAGGGGCTGCTACCTTCACCCGCTCCCTTGAAGAGTCAGAGTTAGTTCTCTAAGGAAGGGACTTTTACTATATGTCTGTACGGTGCCAAGCACAATGTGGCCCTCACCTGGTTGGAGTCTCTAGGGGGACAAATGTGATACAAATAAGTCTTTCCTGTGTACATGAATGACAGCAGCATTGTCTTTCACTGTATAGTGATATGACCCACAGCCACCTTTCCAGTCTATATCAAGTGTCAGTCCAGCACACACTCCATGTGAACATGGTATTGGAGGGGATACGGCTGTCTGAAGCTTACATTTGTATGATAATATGGTACAAGTTGATGTCTGGCCTTAAGTGGGTGAATAGGAGACAGTGTCATCTCCTACTTGCTGAGAGTGTCAGGGGAGAGGATCCTCAGACCCAGACTCACTAGGGTGCTAAGCAAGAGCCTTACATGTTATGCATAGGACCCTACCAAATTCACTGTCCATTTTGGTCAATTTCACAGTCAAAGGATTTTAAAAATAGTAAATTTCAACTATTTAAATCTGAAATTTCACGGTGTTGTAATTGTAGGGGTCCTGACCCAAAAAGGAGTTGTGGGGAGGTAAGTCACAGTACCGCTACCCTTACTTTTGTGCTGCTGCTGGCGGCAGCACTGCCTTCAAAGCTGGGCAGCTGGAGAGCAGCGGGTGCTCAGCTCTGAAGGGAGAGCCACCACCAGCAGCAGAGCAGAAGTAAGGAGAGCATGGTATGGTATTGCCACCCTTACTTCTGCACTGCTGCTGGCGGGACGCTGCCTTCAGAGCTGAGCACCCAGCCAACAGCTGCCACTCTCTGGCCGCCCAGCTCCAAAGGCAGCGCAGATGTAAGAGTCACAATACCGCAACCTCCCTACAATAATCTTGTGACACCACCCCCCGCAACTCCCTTTTGGGTCAGGACCCCCAATTTGAGAAACTCTGGTCTCCCCCGTGAAATCTGTATAGTATAGGGTAAAAGCACACAAAAGACCAGATTTCATGGAGGGAGCCCAGATTTCACAGTCCGTGACACATTTTTCGTGGCCGTGAATTCGGTAGGGCCCTAGCTATGCCACTACACTGCAAGGCCAGATAAGAAAACTGCAACTGATACCCCTCAAACAGGGGCTACACCTGCAAAATCAGTAGGATCAGCTGACTAGCAGCAGACTGCTGATTGGTCACCTCTTAGAATAAAACTTCCTGTTCCTGCCACACTCCTGATCTGAGCAGCTACTTATTGGGCTGGTTGCTGATCATCAGACCCCTAAGACCAAGTCCCTGCCTTCTTGCATTGTTCCTGCTCCTTCAGGCTAACTCTGGTTTGACCCTTGGTGTGGTTTCTAACTCTGACCCCGACTCTGGTTTGAACCTTGGTGTGGCTTCTGGCTATGATCCTTGGTGTGAATCCTGACCACAACCATGATTCCACTCTGGGCTCTGACCATTAGATAAGACTGCCCATGTATGGGACATGACAGGTGGTGCATGGAGTACAAACTGAGAGTTGGTATGATCTGGGGGCCTATGTTGGAAGGAAATGTAAGAGCGAGGCCTCCAGTTTACAGGTGGGAGGCTGGCTTGCAGTCCAGAAGCCAATATTTAGAGACCTCTCTGGGATAGTAGGGATTTGTCTGTCTATCATTCCAATCAAATCTACCAAATTTACAAAGTCTCCTGGGTGTGTCGAATGTATGTGAGTATTAAATGGGAGCAGAGGGTGATGTTGGTGTAGGAACTTCATATTTCATAGAAATGTAGTGCTGGAAAAGACTGTGAGATGTCATCTCATCTTGCCCCCTGTGGTGAGGCAGGACCAAGTAAACCGGGACCATCCCTGACAGGCGTTTGTCTGATTTGTTCTTAAAAACCTACAAAGATGGCTGCCTAGCTGGGCTATTGCCTACGTCATGTCTGCTTGCCCCTACCTTCAAAGCAAATGGCAGTACAAGACAAATTGTTAGGGCAGCTCTAAAAAAACACGCTATGAAGAGTCTTGAAGGGAAAGCCAGATGTACATGGCGAAGTGGGGGGTGTGGTGAGACAGTCCCGTCTCTTCACCCGTGCTCTGAAAAGTTTTGGAGCAATTGGGACAGTGGGGAAGAATGAGGGACAGCAGAGATTGAGCTGAAATGACACCGTTGCATATGGAAAAACTGAAGAAAATCAGAAAATCAGTGAAGATGCACTTTCATCAGTTAACAGCTGCCTGCTACAAAATGGTGTGACTTCTGCTTGTTGGACTTTCCCCGGGTGCATCCCCACATACGCTTCTTCACTGCAGAGCCTTCTCTATTAAGCTCACTCTCTGTGCATAACCCTCTCCTCTGTGCCCAGTAGCCATCTGCCATGGGCTCTCTGTGAATGACATCCCAAGCATGCCCTTCCCCATGAGATGCATGTCCCCATGTAAGACGGCAGCCCTATATATACCTCCAGTCATTCATGTTCCTTCCCCCTCCTACATACAGGGAGGGAGCCCATTTTGCCTAGTTAGATGCCTCCCAACTTCAGAACAGAAGTGGAAGGGGACCTGTGCCACCTTCATGCCATGGAGTGAGCAAAAGGAAATGGAGTGACTTCTGTCCCTGTAGCCCAGCATGGGACGGCATGGGAGGAGGTAGGCTAGGAAACACTGAAGGGTCAGATCAGAAGATGAGAGGGACAGCAGTAGTTAAATTGGCACCTGCTGTGGCAGCTAAAATGAGCCAAGTTGCCCGAGAAAATTGAACTGTTTGCTGTCACAAGTGGAAACATCTAAATTTAAGATGTCTTTTATGCGTGTTTCGTCCTACCCTGATCTCTGGTTCCTACGTGGGGAGGTCAGTATCGCTACTGAGGCAGCATCAGCAGAAAGGGCTGTGTCTAGGGAGATTGAGAATATAAAACACGCAGAAAAGAAGCTGAGAGGAGGAATTGAACAGAAGAAAAAGTCAGTGGAGGGCAAAGGAAGAAAAGGAAAGTTAGCACAGGCAGGGAGAAGGAAGGAGAAATTGGCTAAAAGGAGAGGGAGAGAGAGAAATTGAATAGAGACAGAGGAAAGAGGCAGAGAAATTAAATGGAAAGAGATCAAAGAAAGGATCATATAAAGGGACAAAGTAGAATGGAGGAGGATGGAATAAAGATGCAGGAAACAATGGACTAGAGAGGAAAACAAATAAGACCTTGCCCAAACTGGATTTCATAGAAACGTAGGACTGAAAGGGACCTTATTAGGTCATCTAGTCCAGTCCCTTGCACTGAGGCAGGACTATGTGTGATCTAGATCATCCCTGGAAAGTGTTTTTCTATATTTTGATAAATGTATGTCCCTTCCCAGTAACAATTCATTCTGCACGTAGGTGGCCTGGGTCAAAGCATTAAGCCTATTACTTCAGCACTATAGAAGAGCTTGCTTCATCCCCTTGACAATGCCATCAAAGCCCAAGAGACAGCATGAAGACTGGCACTGCACTTCTGAAGGGAAACCTCGAACAAACCAGCAAACAATTATTCAAGGGGTAAAAAAAATCATTAAGAGACTGCTTTGCTCTCACCTCGTAGTCATAGAAATATTTTCCAAGAAGGGACATTTGCTCAGAATTCTCGCTTCCTTCCTTCTTTCAGACCCATCTGTTGTGGTAATGGTAGGAACACAAAGAAAGCTAATTTGTATATGTTGTTAGATGGTGTTAGTGATGGGTTTTTATGTATCACCATATTTTTAATTATTACTATTGTGGGGCGAATTACTTCAGGGATGAGTTACCTCCCCTGCTGTGGTGGCTGAAGTCAATTTGGAAACCTCTCTCCCACAAAAACCTTGGAATATCAACATCTCAGGCAAGAAAGCCCTTCTACTGTATGTACCTGCCAACTAGGAGAGGCAGGGTGACTTAATGAATGTAGCACTAGATTGGGACTCAGGAGATTTGGGTTTTATTCTTGGCTCTGCCAATGGCTTGCTGGGTGACTTTGGGTAAATCACCTAAGCCCTTGCTGGGTTGTTTCTGTTAGGAGAAATTGATGATACTAGTCAGGTATTTCTTTGATGAAATCCTCTTTTGGTTTTGGTTTTGGTTTTTTACAAAGAATGTACCAAGTCCTGTTTCCCTGAAGACAGTAGGAACAACTAGCGGGGCAGTTTCCTTGCTCACAATTTCCAAGCCTGCCTTTCCAGTCAGTGTTCTGCCCCCAAAAAGCTCTGCCACTTTTGGTTTCCTCCCAGGGCCATGTTCACAGTTTCTCTTGTTGTCGTCTCACTTTCTGTCTGCTTCCTGGAGCCTTTCACACACAGACAGGCAGCTGCAACCAGATCAATTCCCCAGCCCCTGCATTTTGCAGTCCCAGGGAAACCCCTCAGGCCATGTTGCTCAGCTTCTTCAGCCTTGCCATACTGCTCCATACTTTGGGTAATGGCTACTATGGTTTCAGCTATTACTAAGCCAAGGGGCATTTAGTTGCTCGCTCATTTAGCCTGAATGAAAGGTGGCTAGCATGCCCATCAACTTCAGCAAGGTCTGTGATTGCCCATAGATCAGACACGCTTGCCAGCAGACCCCAATACCCTCCCGCACCACGCTCTAATAATTATCACATCTGGTCTGCAGACCCACTGCAGCCCTACCCCCTAACATGCAGCATATGGCCCATTCTGGTCCAGTTTCCTCTCATCAGAATCAGGCCTCCCACCACATCCCAAGCCTTTTTCCTAAGCCCTACTATGGTTTTTTGAAGAGCCATTGACAAACAGCAGTTGGCCAGCCTCACTTTCTTCAGCACTAGCTGCTGTTTCTCGCAAAGGAACGTTGGGTTCTATTCCAGGAAACTTGCAGCGCTTTCTTCTGCTGTAGGCCCATACGTCCAGTCTGAAGAATAGGAAGAAAGAGTAGTTTTTTCTTGATGCTGATTCTAACTGAGGGCCAGGAAGGAGGAGGTGCTTCTTGGCAGTGGAGAGTCATGCTAGGGTGGCATTCATGACAGACAGGAGATTTACTCAGGCATTCCTCTCCGTTCCTACATACCTTTCCTCCTACAAAGCACAGCACTTCCTGGTGGTTGGTCTCACCAAACCTTGGTAGCAGTGGATTGTGGTATATTGAAAACTCTGTTAAAGTTACAAGCTATCACTTTAAGAATAAGGGGTTTCCTGGTCCTGCTTGCAGGAGAGGGCTTTATAGGGAAGTGTGCAATCTGGTCTGGTCTAGCAGCAGGCACTCTGCAAAGAGCCAGCCTAGAGCAAGGTGGACTGAGCTGTGCCTCTCTGCCTAAGGGAACAGCTTGCTTTGTGTCTCTGGTTTTGGTTCTTGTGTTATAGTTCTCAATGTTAAGAAATAAAGTAGTGTTATGTTGCAATCTTGCAGAAAGATAAAAACACAGAATACTCTACCTTCTCTGTTTGTATGCCGTGAACATAACATGAGAGAGACCAAGTAGTTGAGGTAATATGTTTTACCGGACCAGCTTCTGTTGGTGGAAGGTAGCAGGTTTCAGAGCTTTTCTTCGGGTCTGGGGAAGGACATCCTTGATTGGGACAGATCCTTGAGCATAATGGTAACACATGTTGTAGGAAGTCCCTTGAAATGAACTGGGCAACTGAAGGTTAGATTGTTATACAAAGGGATTTAAAGTGGGCAGTAAAGGGTAGCAGGCAATGTGGTGTGTTACAAATTCTTGTAATGAGCCATAAAACCAGTATTCCTGTTGAGTCCATGGACATAACATGGTTAGCAGAGGGCTAGGAAGGGGGTGGAAGGATAATTTTGAAGACAGGAAGTGTAAAAGAGGGGAACTGGCCTGGAAAGGCAGTGTGTGATGCAGAGAAGATTCACGCTTACACTGTAATAAAACAAGAATGTTTATGATCACTCACTTTTCAGAGTCCTTACATTTTGGGGAAGATATACAGTAGACCTGTCATCATCACCATCTGAGAAGCATGATTGTGAACACTGCCTAAAGAGCTAAATTGGTTTTCAAGCAATGTTTTCACTAAACACTTCTACTTGGTAGGGTGCTTTGGGCCTTTGGCTTCGGTTTCAGCCAATGCACACTTTGTGGTAATGGAAGCAGTCTGAAATCTGTGACTGGCCCTAATTTGCTTGACATTTTCCGGGGACTGCTGCTGGCACTAACAGCACCACATGGCTTCCCTGCGTTACTGACAGTCAATCTGGTATCGCTCAAAGTGTAGCAAAATACATAGGTCATGGGAAAACTTCAGCTCCAGAGTTTTAAGATTACATAATGACAGCTTCGTTCCATTTTGCACTTACACAATTTAAAGGAGAGAGTGTCAGACTTCTGACTTCCTTTAGAGAAATCCACCCAAGAAGTTATGACGGGTGCCAGATGGGAAACAATTTTCTCATCCTGAAAAAAGTTATGGTATTTAAAAAAAAAATCCCATTCCATATTGGGATGAAACTGAGAGCTTCTGAAAATTTTCACATGTGTGTGCAAGAGAATATTCTACAGCAGGGTAGGCAATAGCCTGCTGGCTCTCACCTGGGATATGGGAGACGCAGATGTGATGGGTTCCCCCTGGGGTGCCACCTGTAACTGGGGTACCACTGAGCCCCCTGACCCACCTGCCTGGGCACCCTCTTACACTGTACTGCTGTGACAAGCTACAAAGCCCTCCAGCCTGCACTTTCACCAGCATACATACAGGTAGGGGCACACCCAACTGCAGTTACAAGCAGGCTCTCTGACCAGCCACTGCTTGGGAAGGTTACTCCCAGCTCCTCAGGCGCACACCCTCTCTGGAGTATAAACCCCAAATTATACCATCTTGCGCTGCACAGGGAACTGTACAGCGTGAGCTCATTAAATCGCCCCCTCCCTCAATGTGGAGAGGAATATGCAACAGCCTTTTGCCCCTGAATTATGATTTTCACACACTTCACTCCAGCTCACTGGTTTAGATAAATCAAAAACAAGTTTATTATCTACAAAAGATAAATTTGAAGTGATTATAAGTGATAGCAAACAGATCAAAGCAGATTACCTAGCAAATAAACAAAAAATACAAACTAAACTTAATATACTAAATAGATTGGATATAAATAGGAGATTGTCACCCTAAGAGATGATACAAGCAGGCTGCAGATTCTCAAGGGGCAAGCTGCACTTGCTTTACAGCTTGGAATCCCCAGGTGTTTCATTCACAGGCTAAAATCCCGTTAGCCTGGGTCCAGCACTTCCCCCAGTTCAGTCTTTGTTCCTCGGATGTTTCCAGGAGTCCTCTTGTGTGGGGAGTGAAGAACATCAGATGATGTCACTCCCTGCCTTATATAGCTTTTCCATATGGCGCGAACCCTTTGTTCCCAAAGCTCGGTTCCCAGACCAGTCTGTGGAAAAATACTGATTTTGGATAGATGGAGTCTAGAGACATGTGGTCTCATCACATGTCCTTGTAGAGACATAGCAGCCATCACTCACAGGCTGTCTGGAGTGTTCTCAGGAAGGCTCCCAAAGTGGGAGATAAGCTTCTCCTAAGGCCTATTGTTTTTTCCTAATGGCCATTGCCCTGAATAGGCCCTTCCCCACCCACTATCCAGACCAGTGGTCTCCAACCTTTTTAAGCACATGATCACTTTTTGAATTTAAGTGCAACTTAGGATCTACCTCAAAGAAAATGTAGAAATAACAGGAATCACACAAACCCAAACACTCTTGCCTGCCCCCTACTCCGCCCCTTCTCTGAGGCCCCACCCTGCTCATTCCATCCCTCCTCTCTCCATTGCTCGCTCTCCCCCACCTTCACTCACTTTCACCGGGCTGGGACAGGGGGTTGGGGTCCGGGAGGGGGTACAATGTGCGGGAGGGGGCTCAGGGCTGGGGCTGGGCATTAGGGTGCAGGAGGGGATGCATGGTGTGGGATTTGTGAGGGAATTTGGGTGCAGGGGGGGCTCAGGGCTGGGGCAAGGGGTTGGGTGAAGTAGGGGTTCGGGGTGTGGGCTCTGGCAGCACAGCGGGGCTAAGGCAGACTGTAGGGGTGTAACTGCACTGGCAGCGGCTCCTGGGGGGAGGGGCAGGTGGCTCCATGTGCTGCCCCCATTCACAGGCACCGCCCCCGCAGCTCCCATTGGCTGCGGTTCCCCATTCCTGCTAATGGGAGCTGTGGGGGCGGTACCTGCAGGCGAGGGCAGTGCGTGGAGACCCCCTGCTCCGCCTCTCACCGGGGGCCACAGGAACGTGCTGGCCACTTCCCGGAGTGGCGCGGGGCCAAGGCAGGCAGGGAGTCTGCCACCAGACTGTTAGTGGCCAATCTCCCGGTTTGGCTGCAGGAGGGTTGGCAACTCTAGACTGAGACTGAGATTGACTGTCAGAGGCTCCACGATCGACTAGTTGATCACAATCTACCGGTTGGTGACCACTGATCTAGACTGAAAGCATCTTGTCTAGTGGGCGTTACCCAGGTGTAACTGCACTTAAAATAGAGCTACATGGTCAATATTCCTAACTCCGGATACAAAAATGATACATGCATACAAGTAGTATAATTATATTCAGCAAATCATTACTTTTCCAATGACATCTCACATGACCCATCTTGCATAAAATGCATCATACTTTTGCCATAATCATACCATAGCGAAGCATATGGGGTGCAGTGTCACAAGAGTTTCAATTCCCTGTTCTCAGGCAGAACAGGGATTTGAACCTGGATCTCCCATATCTGCCCCCTGACCTGACTGCTTGGCTACGTTGGGGCAGGCATCGCTTATACACGAATGGCAAAATTTGGTTTTGTTGACTGAGCATTAGCCGTTGAAAAGCTTTTAACAAAATAATTCAAACCCAGCGCTAATAGTGACCCGCCATGCTTCATAGTGTATAGGAGTTGTCTGCTATTTTAAAACAGTTCTATCGGATACAGTGTTGTCCGAAATGTTCCCAGCAAAGCAAGGTTTGCTAAAGACTGATTGATAGAGTTGATAGCATCATTGGCACCATCCCAGGGGAGGTTGCCCCTTCTGAGACCCTCTTCCCTCCCGAGTGCACCCCTTTCAAGTGACAGGCATGTGCCTGCACTGCTCTTTGGGGTAAGACCCCATGATACAAACCACTCCCTGAGTGGGTCTCCGGGTTACACCCCCTGTGATCCCTAGCAGGCCCCGTGGGCTCGGCATCTGGAAGCGTTTCCCTTCGGGAGCCTGTGGACTGAACAGAATGCAGTGTCACAGAAGCAGCTTCTTCAGAGCAAAACAAGATTTATGAGGGCTTGTCTATACGGCAAGTTACTGCACAGCAAGCCAGGGTGTGAATTTACAGTGCAATAACATGCTGTGTGGACACTGCCGGATGCCACTGCACAGCTACATGGTGTGCTGTAGAATCACACCCTGGTTTGCCCCACAGTAACCTGCTGTGCAGATAAGCCCTCATTCCTTCTCTATCCGCCTGCAGCAGCTGACCCCTTTCTGCTTCTCCCTTTCTGGAGGGCGAATCTTTTAAAAGATCATTGTCTTTTGATCTCCAAATCATCTGCCTTAGCAAAACAGTTATGTAACTAGGGTTGGAGCTGAGGAATCCCGCTTCATGGCTATAAACCTGGCTATTGTGTTTGAGTACCTGGATTCTCCTAATCTAGGCCATTGTGTTACCTGTTCTGCTTGTTTTCTCTAACAGCCCCTTTGATCTAGCACCTAGCCCATCACAGACAAACACACGAAGGCATGTGTAATATCACACACGATAATATAGATATTTCCCACTTCTTCACAATCATCTCTCAACATTTCATTCAGCAGTCTGTTGGGTTTGGATTATATCCAGCTGTACTGCATTCTGGAGAGCTCTTTCAGTACAGTCACACTAAAATCATGAGTGCTGTGAGCTCTCCATAGTTAAATGCTAATCTTTTATGCTAAAGCCCCAGGATATTTTCTGCATCACAACAAAAAAGAACAGCTGATTTACAGAGATTAGGGGAGAAACGGGAAAGGCACTTCAAAAGGAAGGAGACCCAAATTGACGGAGTAAAACTTTCAAAAGTACCTAAGTGATTTAGCAACCTACATTCTGTTTTTAAAAGTCACTTGGGCACTAGGAGCCTCAGACTTGGTCCTCAAATAGTTTTTGTACTGGTAAAATCATATTGGTTAGGTATGTGACTTTTTTTTACTGATGCAGTTATTTCGGTACAACCCCAGGTGTGGACACAGTTAAAGCAGCAAAAGATGTCTTATTGTGGTATAACTTATTCCTTTTTCTGTACAGGAATAAGTTGTCTTGGTATCACTGCATCCACACTAAAGGAATTGTACAGCTTGAACTCAACTAGTGTAGTGGTACAACTTTTGTGTGTAGACAAGGCTTCAGTTACTTTGTAAGTCAAGGTGCCTACGTGATTTAGGCACTTTTCAAAAGTCTACCCTTTGTCTAAAGTTTTTATAAGAACATATTGAGTCAGACCAAAGGTCCATCTAGCCCAGTATCCTGTCTTCTGACAGTGGCCAATGCCAGGTGCCCCAGAGGGAATGAACAGAACAGGTAATGATCAAGTGATCCATCCCCTGTCGCCCATTCCCAGCTTCTGGCAAACAGAGTCTATGGACACCATCCCTGCCCTTCCTGGCGTATAACCATGGATGGACCTATCCTTCATGAATGTATCTAGTTCTGTTTTGAACCCTGCTATTGTCTTGGCCTTCACAACATCCTCTGGCAAAGAGTTCTGCAGACTGACTGTGTGTTTTGTGAAGAAATACTTCCTTTTGGTTGTTTTAAACCTGCGGCCTATTAATTTCATTTGGTGCCCCCAGTTCTTGTGTTATGAGAAGGAGTAAATAACACTTCCTTATTTACTTTCTTCACACCAGTCATGATTTTATAGACCTCTATCATATCCCCCTTAGTCATCTCTTTTTCAAGCTGAAAAGTCCAAGTCTTATTAATCTCTCCTCATACGGAAGCCGTTCCATACTCCTAATAATTTATGTTCTCCTTTTCTGAACCTTTTCCAATTTCAATATATCTTTTTTGAGATGGGGTAAACACATCTGCACACAGTATTCAAGATGTGGGTGTACCATGGATTTATATAGAGGCAATAAGATATTTTCTGTCTCATTATCTATCCCTTTCCTAATGATTCCCAACATTCTGTTCGCTTTTTTGACTGCCGCTGCACATTGAGTGGATGTTTTCAGAAAACTACCCACAATGACTCCCAGATCTCTTTCTTGAGTGGTAACAGCTAATTTAGACCCCATCATTTTATATGGATAGTTGGGATTAGGTTTTCCAGTGTTCATTACTTTGCATTTATCAACATTGAATTTTATCTGCCATTTTGTTGCCCAGTCACCCAGTTTTGAGAGATCCTTTTGTAGCTCTTTGCAGTCTGCCTAGGACTTAACTATCTTGAGTAATTTTGTATCATCTGCAAATTTTGACACCTCACTGTTTACCCCTTTTTCCAGATCATTTATTAATATATTGAATAGGACCAGTCCCAGTACAGACCCCTGGGGGACACCACTATTTACCTCTCTCCATTCTGAAAACTGACCATTAATTCCTACACTTTGTTTCCTATCTTTTAACCAGTTACCAATCCATGAGAGGACCTTCCCTTTTATCCCATGACAGTTTACTTTGCTTAAGAGCCTTTGGTGAGGGATCTTGTCAAAGACTTTCTGAAAATCTAAGAACACTATATCCACTGGATCCCCCTTGTCCACAGGCTTGTTGACTGCCTCAAAGAATTCTAGTGAATTCTAGTGAAGCATGATTTCCCTTTACAAAAACCATGTTGACTTTTCCCCAAGAAATTATGTTCATCTATGTGTCTGACAATTTTGTTCTTTACTATAGTTTCAACCGGTGTTCCTGGCACTGAAGTCAGGTTTACCGGCCTATAATTACCAGGAACACCTCTGGATCCCTTTTTAAAAATTGGCATCACATTAGCTATCCTCCAGTCATCTGGTACAGAAGCTGATTTAAATGATAGGTTACAGATGACAGTTAGTAGTTCTGCAATTTCACATTTGAGTTCCTTCAGAACTCTTGGGTGAATATAATCTGCTCCTGGTGACTTATTACTGTTTAGTTTATCAGTTTGTTCCAAAACCTCCTCTAATGACACCTCAATCTGGGACAGTTCCTTAGATTTGTTACCTAAAAAGAATGGCTCAGGTTTGGGAATCTCCCTCACATCCTCAGCTGTGAAGACCGATGCAAAGAATTCATTTAGTTTCTCCGCAATGGCCTTATCGTCCTTGAGTGCTCCTTTAGCATCTCGATCGTCCAATGGCCCCATGGGTTGTTTAGCAGGCTTCCTGCTTCTGATGTACTCAAAAAAAAATTTGCTATTACTTTTTGAGTCTTTGGCTAACTGTTGTTTAAATTCTTTTTTGGCCTTCCTAATTATATTTTTACACTTCATTTGCCAGAGTTTATGCTCCTTTCTATTTTCCTCACTAGGATTTAACTTCCACTTTTTAAAAGATGCCTTTTTGCCTCTCGCTGCTTCTTTTACTTTGTTGTTTAGCTCTTTTTTGGTTCTCTAACTATGTTTTTTAATTTGGTGTATACATTTAAGTTGAGCCTCTATTATGGTGTCTTTAAAAAGTTTCCATGCAGCTTGCAGGGATTTCACTTTTGGCGCTGTACCTTTTAATTTCTGTTTGACTAACCTCCTCATTTTTGTGTATTCCCCTTCCTGAAATTAAATGCTACTGTGTTGGGCTGCTGTGGTGTTTTCCCTGCCACAGGGATGCGAGATTTAATTATATTATGGTCGCTATTACCAAGCGGTCCAGCTATATTCACCTCTTGGACCAGATCCTGTGTTCCACTTAGGACTACATCAAGAATTGCCTCTCCTCTTGTGGGTTCCAGGACTAGCTGCTCCAAGAAGCAGTCATTTAAGTTGTCACGAAACTTTATCTCTGCATCCCGTGCTGAGGTGACATGTACCCAGTCAATATGGGGATAGTTGAAATCCCCCATTATTATTGAGTTTTTTATTTTAAAAGACTCTCTAATCTCCCTGAGCATTTCACAGTCGCTATCACCATCCCGATCAGGTGGTCGGTAGTATATCCCTACTGTTATATGCTTATCATTAGAGCATGGAATTACTAGTCATAGAGATTCTATGGTATAGGTTGGTTCATTTTAGATTTTTACTTCATTTGATTCTACTCTTTCTTTCACATATGGTGCCACTCCCCCACCAGCATGACCTGTTCTGTCCTTCCAATATATTTTGTACCCTGGTATTACTGTGTCTAGAGCCATCCCTTGGGTACGGTAAATCTGGGCGACTGCTCAGGGCTCTGTGCTTTGGGGGGCCCCATGGTCCGGTGCGAGTGGCCGGCGCCCGAGACCCCGGGGGCGTGGGACAGAAACTGAGACCCCGGGCTCAGGGCTGGCAGCCGGGACCCCAGGGGTGCTGCAGCACCCCCCGCACTCCTAATTCTTGTGCCTATGGCGGGGGGCTGATTTGTCCTGGGCCCCTCACCCCCCTAGGAATGGCCCTGACTGTGTCCCATTCATTATCCTCATTCCACCAAGTGTCTGTTATGCCTATTATATCAATATCCTCATTTAATATAGTGCACCAGTCACGGGATGGCAGATTTCCTACTGATGGAATTTTGCCCTTCCCAGTGACCTATGTGTGTCAGACATGAGCTGATGTTACACATTGCAGAAATTGATTCTCCAGCACCTGGAGACTTGCACTAAGCATTGCGTAATCTCATGAGACCAAGGCTATGCAAAAACTATGACCTAGGGATGTGACTCCCATCTCAGGTACACATGCAACTGCCACTGTTCGTGCTATCTCAGCTATACTATTTATGCTTGCGCCAGCTCTCATCAAGCAAGCATGCTTATTTGTACATGAACTGGGAATCCAACCCCAAGTTTGGACTTTAGATGTAGCCATAGAGATGAGTCAGGACACAAATGTGATGTCAGAGGGAGTGAGTCCTTCCACATGAACATGTGTGCACACACACAGACACACACACACACACCCTTAAGCACGCAGGAACAGTATAATATTGAAATGGAATTTTCCGCAACCATAGAGACATGGGTACAAAATATGAAGGAAGCCAGGCCCTCTCGTGCCACATGGAAGACATAGAAGGTCATCCACTAAATTTGTTGTGGTGTTTTTAATTTTTGAATCTGATTTATTTTAAAATGTGCCCCTCCAAACCTCTAGGAACTAGATAAAAACAATAAATAATAAAAAACAATTAAGACCAATGTCTAAACTATAAGATCCTTTTGAACACATCCTCTGACATAACCCACTCAGCCGATTTTCATGTGACTCCATTCTCCACACCTGACCCTTGACAAGTATGTAGTCCATACAAGATCTTCCTTTGACAAAAGGCAGCAGTAGCTGTGATCGGTTGCATTTCTATAACTGTCTAATTGTCACATTAATAGAAACTGGACATATTGCACTACTTTCCAGCTGTCATCTTTTTCTTATTTGAAAAATTATCAGTCACTTTAAACAAAAATATGTGTTTTCTAATTAACAGATTATAATGAACTGGCTCATGCATTTGGGCATCACTGCCATCTATTGGGTGGACTCAGATGTGCTGAAGTGTGTATCCTAGGCCTTAGACAGTTACCAAGTGTAAACTAGCAGTACTGATTAAATAAATGGTGACATCCTATCTCCTAGACCTGGAAGGGTCATTAAGTCCAGCCCCCTGCCTTTACTAGGCAGGACCAAGTACCAGATCCTTAAGTGGCCCCCTCAAGGATTGAACTCACAACCCTGTGTTTAGCAGGCCAATGCTCAAACCACTGAGCTATCCCTCCCCCTGATTGGAGGACATCCCCTGTGGTCAGTTGTGGTTAGCCTACAAGGATATGCTAAACTTAATTTTGTTTTCTAAAGACTTACATCAAGCATACAGTGGTGAGACTTTGTGAAGAGCTGCTTAATAAGGAAGCCATCTGCAGTGTGTAACAACTTTATTGAGCCTACCATCATGTGACCAATACTATATATTCTTGGTCAGTAGATGATGCTCTATAAACCAGCTGCATGTATAAATATATACAGGTCTATCTTGTTTATATAGCACTCCTGTAACAAACATACCCCAACAGCCACATCATGAGAAACAATAAATGAAGACACTTTTTATGGAAGCTTAAAATAAAGTGTTCTGTAAGCAGCAAAGTAGCACCTACATGGAACATCAGTAACACACATAATTCGCTGGGCCTGCCAAGTCCTTTCCAACCTTTCTCCAAGTGAAACTAATTACATCTGGTCTAAATACACCCACGAATTCCAACGAGTATCCACTCACATTCCACAATCAGGCTCATAACCTGTTCGTATTTGTTTTACCTCCACAAACAGTCCAGCCGTCATGTTTGACTCACACAAATGCTCATAGAGGGTGAAATTCACTCCTGTGCAGAATGCTTAAGAAGCACGTAAGTCTTGGTCTGACTTTCTGTACAGAGGTGAGTTTCACCTAGAAAGACATTTCTAAGCTCACGTGCTTGAGTATCTGACCTGGTAGTGAAACAGGACACGTCCGTGGGGCAGGCTTATCTGATACCATGCTCTTTAGTGGCTGCTGGCCGGCACAGTATAATCTTTCTTGGAATGGAAATATACTGGAAAGTGCATTAAATGTGTCTATCTATCAAACTATCTCTCTTGAGTTTTTATACTGCCTCCCAGCACCATGGTATCTGAGAACCTTCCATGTAAAATTAATAGCAACAGCAAAGTCCGTGGTGGATTTCTTGAAGACAGTTAACAAATGCAAACTAGCACTTCATTTTCAGGGTGAAAACTCTGCTTAGATTAGGACATTTGTTTTGATTGGTAGTGGTTTAGGGGGATAGAAAAGGGTGTCAGTGCTGTGAGGAACATTCTTATGAAGGAAAGGTGTTTTCAAAGAGGAAATAATGTGCTTCCTTTTATTTTTTCCAAGGGGGAGGGACAGTTAAGCTTAAGCTTCTGCTAAATAGTAATAATATTCTAACTGAGTTCCTAGAACCAAGTGTTCTGTACGTCAGATAAAACCTGATTTTATGATTGCTAATAACATTAATAGTTGTGAAAGCTAATATAAAGAGGGTGAACAGATGTTATGCTTCAGGGCATAAGATAATAGCCTGTGGAGGTCCGGAAAAAAACCCAACAACAAAAACCCTATTCCCATATGTAAAGCATTACACAACTGGCCCAAAAATTTCCAACATTTAGTATCACTTTTCCTTTAAATCTCAAAATTTCAAATTATATTAACACACTCCTGTTTCACTTTTCCTCTTGGCATCTCAGAGCACTTAACATCAAGCTTTTCATCACCACAATGGAGGCACAGAGTAGTTAAGAAATATGTCCAAGGTCACCCAGGAAATCAGTAGCAGAGCCAGAAATGGCAGGCAGAAGTCATGATGTCCAATCCCCTACACTAAACCCATAGACACTAGACCATCATCCATTATATTGTTCCAAAAGAGGGGACTGGAGGGAAGAAATTGTCCAGCCAACCCCTCCCCCCAAAGAAAAATAAAATGTTTTCTGGAGGAGAAGTAAAGTGTATATAGCAGGATTTTTTATTATTATTATTTGCAGAGTAGATCTCTTGGAATAGAGGAATATACTGGATGGACGAGGAACATTGCCATGTTGTTCCCAAGCCAAGAAGCCCTTATTTTCCAGCATTAGATAATTCCCCAGCAAGAATAAAGCAAACATCAAGGTTAAGTGATAATGAGTCAGGAGGCCAATGCTAACCAGCAAGGGAAGGACATGTGAGCAGTCTGACAAGATGACAAATGCTAGACCCTATGGCAAATACAGTTCAGAAACAGAGAGCTAAATTTCTCAGGAAGAACCTAAGATTGAGGGGATGAGGGGTGGTTAAAACAGCAAATGTGCCTCAAAATACTAACAAACAGTAGTAACGCTTCACCCCTTTAACTAAATGCAAGTGAGGCTGAGAGGAGAGCAGGTTGTATAAACAGTGCTGTGAGCACAGCACAGCCCAAATGAACCTTTCACTGATGCCTTTCAAACAAACCGTGAAGCCATACTATCCAACCTCAAAAAAATCACCCAAGCCTCACATGAGTGGGGTGATTCCTATTCACACCACTTGCTCCATTTGAGTTCCTGCCTTTGCCACCCATTGGTCCAAAAAGTTATCAAGCTCCTCCAGGTTTTGACCGTCATTAGGCCATGTTTTGCACAGGGAAGTTGTAGCAGGGTGGTCACCCACTCCTGCTTGGAAAGGCTTACAACAGCCCTGGGAGGGGGCTGTGGTAGGGGAAAAGCTGGGCTGATTGGGAGGAAGCAGGCTCAGCTGAGGCCACGCCCCAATCAGGGCCCAGCTGGCCCTATAAAGGCTTGAGCCAGGCACTCAAGTCAATAGTCTCTCTCTGTGCTCAGAGAGTGAAGGGCTTGGCTGTAGGGTCTAGAGACAGGGTACCTGAGTGGAGCAGGGCTGGGGAAAGGCAGGGGAGCTGGGAAGGCTCCAGCCTGGAAAACCCCAGGCTGCGGCCTAGCATTAGGCCAACAGGTACTGGGGGTTGCAGAGGGCAGCCCAGGGGTAGGCAAAGGCAGCAGGTCCAAATCCAACCTTGCCTGTGATGAGTGGCGTATACTGTAGTCTGCCCCAGGGAGTGGGGCTAGATGGTGACTAGCAGTAGCCTTACACTGAGGCGAGGTGGGGTTAGTGGGTGGGGAGACCTGGAGTGTAGGCGTACTGCCAGGGGGGCAGCAACCTGGAGAAAGGGGCACTGGGGTTCTGGGAGGGACATGGGGGCCAGAGGTAAGGCGGATCACCAGCCTGCAGAGGGTGCTCTGGAGCTGGGATGAGCTAATTCCCGGAAGAGACCAGCAGGAGGTGCCGCAGGGGTGAGTCCGCACCCTTACAGAAGTAGACAGAAGACACTTGCTATTGTGATGGCCACCAAGATGACTAACACACTGGGGATTGAACCAGGGACTCCAGTGATAAAAAGCCAAAGTCCCTACAGCATGAGCTAAAGAGGCAGCTTCAGAGGCTGCATGGACTGTGATAGAATCACATCTGCTGTGGAGCTGGCACAGCATGGGATGCATGCCACACACACTGACCGTTTGGTTACCGTTACACTATTATTTGTCATGAAAATTGGCTGTTTGGGAGGAATTTTGACTATCTAGATTATGTATCATACTTTGATGTGGATTATATTTCAGGAAACACATAACCAATGTATTCCATGTTCTAGGGGTTAGCAAAGGCTACTTGAAGTCAAGATTGCTGGGTTTCATTCCTGGTTCTACTACTGACTCGCTGTATGATCTTAGGCGAGTCAACCCATCTCTCTATGCTTCCATTTGCCCATCTATAAAATGGATGTGATACCTATTTCAGAGGGTGCTGGGCAAGGGTTAATTTTGGCTCTGCTGGCTAGCCTGCCAGTTCTTTACAGAAGCAGCTCAACAAAAGTGTTCTCTCTGGGCCCCATTGCAAGCCTATAGGTACCTTAAAATAAGGCACAATATACTGGAGCCCTGCAACAGGCTGTTCTTAAGCCAAACCACTCTCTGAATGGCAGTTATGCATGGGAGGTTGTGCAAAATTATTTCATTAGCACAGTGGAAAAAAATGAGATAAGAAAGGGCAGAAGAGAGATAGGCGGCACTGGCTCAAACCTAAGGGGAGGGGAGGAAAGAACACAAGATAGGAATCCTACTGAGGTCCCTTCCAACCCTGATATTCTATGATTTTAATCTGAGAGTCAACAGACTAAAGTCTCCTCACACGTGCACTGTGCAGCCCCAGTGAACTGAGGGGACAGGTTGGCGCTAAATGCGTAAGTGTCTCTCAGAAAATACTTGCACCTTGCTAGCCATATTGATGCTTCAGGAAAATGTAGAAGTAGCTGATTATTGTCGGGCTAGTAAAGTGTATCATTGTGTGGTTTGTCTATTCTAACTTTCATGGTGGATGATGCCCATGGTCCTCTTTATTGTTATTACGTGAATAGGTGATCTCTTGTAGTGTACAGTATGAACAAGACTGCAGAATAAGACAATTTGGAGTTCCCTAGCCCAAGCCTTTAATTTAGATAAGGCTTTTGATTACAAACAATCAAAAAGATCACATTAGAAGTCATTTCCAAAAAAGGTAATTCCATCCTTTTTTTTTTTTTTTTTGGAAAGTCCCACAACTTCAAAAAACCTACTCAAGGCGACCTCAAAGGTTCCCAAAGCAGTCTGCACTGGCTAAAGAGCATGCATGGCAAATTTAGTCAGAAACGGGGGTTGTATGTTTCAGGAAGTTATGGCAGGGCAGGGAAGTTGTTTTGGAACTTAAAGTAAGTTACCACCTTAGCTGGGGTTCTTTTAATAAAACGTACCATGAGACTGATGGTTGATACTTGCTTATCATAGTTCAGAGATCACTATGCTTGAGTGGCATTAAAGGGGCTTGATTTATTTATTTCATCTGCTGTATTTTTGCGTCTCTTTCTTCTTCATCCCTGAGCAACATCTATGTGCTATGAGAACAGACTTAGATGATAAATATGGAGCATTTTTTTAAATCTAATTTATGGTTCCCAGTGATTTTATTTTGCTATTTGATCCTTTGTGTGTGTCCTCCTTTGCAGGAAAAAAACTTTCTGTGCCACTTGACAAATGTTGGGGAGAGAGAAACAAATTTCCCAGCGTAGAATATAAAGGAAGGAAAGGAACGAAGAAAGGTGGCTGAAAAACATGGTGTGTGGGAGCGAGAATGTACTGTACAAACTTTGTTGCTGACAGCACAATAGTAAGCATCCCAGGAGGGGAACATTTTCTGTTTTCTGAGAGGAGCGCAGGTCTTCCTAAGCAATACTCACTAAAATAAGGTTTGGAGTGAAAATCATCTGCCACCGGCCCACTGACATACACAGACTTTAGTTCTGCCAGAGGACTTATTAAATCAGGTATAAAACCTGTGGTTAAGGGACATTAATAGATGGGCCAATGTGAACTCTCAGGTAGTTCACTTTCTATTTTGTTCATTCATATACACCCCATTTCAATGGACGGGTGAAAGCTGAGGGCAGTTTTTATTTCACCTCACCCTGTTGGCCCATCCTTAGTAATATAGTAACCCCTGTGAAGTGAGGGAAGTCTCTCTCAGCCCTGCCGTTCTCGTGGACAGGTGTCCACAACATAAAGCTACCTCCACTGGTGGCACTAATAGGCTCTGTGGCTGGCAGGCTTAGCTCATAGTCCAAGGACTAAGATCTTGTGCAAAGTGCTGAGCAGCTGCTATGACTCTCGACTCTCACTAAAGTTAATGGGAATTGAAGGTGCTCAGTACCCCCCCCCCCCCCGAATAGTGCACGGAGACTGAACTTACCCTCGATATTGCAGAGAGATGTCTTCATTGCAGAGTTACCTCAGATGATTGGTTCCTGGGCCTAACCACCCTGGTCATCCTGCAAAGGGCTACAAAGCCCTACCCGAGTGGCCACATCCTCCTGTGTTGCTAGGACTTCTGGGGGCTCAACCCTCGGTTCTTTGTGCTGCAGTAAGCTGAGCCACAATATGATTCTTTCCCAGAGAATTGAAGCAAAACTTGTCTCTCGTTCAGGTCACGGGGGAATTGTGGGATGGCACTGGAAGACTATCAACACTCAAGTGGCATAGGTGACATCCTTACTGGAAAGTGGGTGGCATGGGTGGCAAGTGAAGCTTCCCCTGCATGAGGCTAGCTCCCTGTCCTGCCTCTTCTGCCTGCAGCTCTGCCCCGGCTCCCGCTCAGCCCCCGCCCCACCACTCACCGCATTCCTTCTCTATTTCCCCACCCCCTTACCCACGAGGCCCCCACTGCCTGTCATTCCCCACATCCCTCCTTTCCTTCCCCCCACGAGGTTCCCCACTGCCTGCAGGGACGTGGCAAGTGGGGGCAGTCTCACGGTGGGGGAGGGGAGTGGAGGAGAGGAGGGACGTGGTGAGCAGCGGAGACCTCCAGAGCGGGGGCCTGGAGTGGAGGAGAGAAGGGACTCACCAGGCAGCGGCGGGGTGGAGCAGGGACAGGAAGAGGCAGAGCACAGGCGGGGCCCAGGTGTCCGGCAGTGGCTTGGCAGCAGCTGCGCCAGGGGAGGCTTATGGTGGGTGGGTTACCATCCCTAATGAAAGCAGCCTCTGGCTTTAGCCTGCACCCCTGGACGAGCCAGCTAGCTTGGGCTGAAAGCATCACCACTCGTGTGTGAGGCTTGTGTGTGGACAGGGGCCAGGTTAGAAGCAACAATCAAGAAAGAGCGTGAGCTAATTCTGCAGTGAAGACAAACCCACAGAGATGGTCCCTTCAGCTCAGAGTTGAGGCACATTATTGCCATGGTTCAGGGGAAGCTTGCATTGCTGTTTCCCATGCTGTGTGTGGGTGGTCCACAGCTGAAACAAAGGACTTCAGTTTCCGCTGCTGCCAACCTGGCACTACATTAATATTTAGAAGAGCCATACTGCAGCTGTCACATATTCTCCCACAGCCGCACACGCTCTTCCTCTGGATCTTGGGAATGTGGTCTGGATGGGTTTGCCTGTCCTGTACTACTAGAGTTATGTGAGTGCTCATAGGGCCGCTTCAGTGTGACAGGCTGTCAAGACTAAACATTCAAGCACAGCTGTGTCAATGGCCTGGAAAAGGAAAATGTGATTTTGATCCAGGTCTTTAATAACATGCTTTAGAGCATGGATGTGCAGTAGCTTTTGAGCTCCATTTGAGATGGGTCACAAATGAAAGATTCTATCTAAGACACCCCCAATCATGAGTGGTTTGGATAAAACGGAACCACAAGCTGATGCATCCCTGATTTTGGGATTGGTCAGGCAAAGCCAAAACCTGATAGATGAAGTTTATCAAAACCAAAACTACAGACGACTTCCCTGGCCCATCTCTTGAATCTGTGCCCCTGTTCTGCCTCCATTGTGAAGGCCAAGACTATAACTTGATTCAAAAAAGAACTAGATAAATTCATGAAGGATATGTCCATTAATGGCTATTAGCCAGGATGGGCAGGGATGGTGTCCCTAGTCTCTGTTTGCCAGAAGCTGGGAATGGGCGACATGGGATGGATCACTTGATTACCTGCTCTGTTCATTCCCTCTGGGGCTTCTGGCACCGGCCATTGTCAGAAGACAGGATAGTGGGCTAGAAGGATCTTTGGTCTGACCCAGTATGGCTGTTCTTATGTATTAAACAAATCACTAAACTACTCTTTCATCTGTACATCAGACTACACTAGCTTGTGCCACTGATCATTAGCTCAAGCTGTGCGTGCTGCTACATTGTGTGCGAGCTGCATTTAATCCTCAGTCTAATAAGGCATAATAGAAGGGGTGTTCTATTTTCCTCAGCAATAATCCAATTTCCTCATTGGCAATAATCTATTCTGCCTTCCGTCTGGAACTTCATCCGCTAGGGGACCAGATTATCGCCTTGTGTTGCTTTGGTTTAGGCAATGCAGATGTATGCAAAAGAAATGATTTGTTGTTAGTGCTGCTGTCAATCAGTACAGTACTGTCTGGTGGCTTATTGCAGCTCTTTTCCACAGGGACGCTATACTGGGGCCCCATGTTACAATAAAAAACGTTTGGGGGTTCACCTCCCATATAGCCCCCAAGAAATGCAGCATGAGTGGGACTTCTGAAAACCTGTTTGTGCCCCACAGTTTGAGAATCCCTGGCTTACAGCAAGGATGCTATCGAAACTGGTGAAGGCAATTGGCAGAACATTACTGACAAAGATGACCATCTTCTGAACAAACAGGAGCATAGGAGCTCTCGGGTGAGGTAGAAAGGGGCACTTGCTGCTGGTTTGATTTACTGCTTTAGTGAGTTAATTTATTTTCTGCATTGTGGATTATTTGTATGCTGCTGAGTGGTTATCATTATGTGGATGGTGATTTTAATGAATTATTAGGTGGCCCGGAGCTGTTCTATTATATTCACATTGTAAATCGTTTGATTATCTGTAATGATACAGACGTGGTTATACCATATCCTTATCTTTAATGGAGCTACACCAATTTACAACAGGCAAGAATCCGAACTGGTAGCTTTTTTTTTTTTTTTTTTAAAGAAGGGTGTAGCCCAGTGGTTAGAGCAGGGGACTGAGGGTCAGGATTCCTGCATTCTATTTCTGCCTCTGCAGCTAATTTGTCATGTGGCATCTATGTTGGGAGAGGAATAGCCTCCAGGGAGGGGAAACCTGCTGCCTTCTCAGCACCAGCAGTTTTGTTTTCCTTTCTGCATCAAGTACGACTTTTCTTTCTGACTGGAGTCATTCAAATTGCTGGTTTCCGGATGGCCTACCTCAGCTTGCCTCAGTGGCAAAGATCCAGCAGCAGATTCAGGAGTCATTCTCTCTCTCTTCATTTTCCTAACCCCTGGAAACAGTGCTCAAATTAAGGGGGAACTGATGGCCTCCCAAAGTTCCAGCATGGCCCCAGAAGGGTGTTGCACTGGCTGGGAAGGGGGTCATGACCCGAGCAGCTGTGGGAATGTGTTGATGCAGTTTAAGCTCACAGTAGCTCCGGCCAGCAGGCCTCCTACAGCACTCTGGCTGAGATGAACATTTCCGTGCCTGGTAGAAACTTCAGGGGATGGCAGCAGTGAGAACAAAGCCTCCCATCCGTGGGTGGAAACGCCTCTAGATGCAACCGCATGCCATGCCCTGTTATGGGTCATTCTTTGATTGGCGTGTACAAATGACTGTGGAGGATTCTAATTTTCTTCCTTCTGCCAGACTGGCTGCCTCATGTTGGCTGTAATGTTCTCATCCTGCTATGAACTCTTGGGCCTAGTCTGAATTGAGAAAATGCATTGTATTAGAATTCTAACTAAGACAACATTAAACATGACTTTTGCCTTCAGTATGGACAAGGACAGTCATGTTCAGAAACACGTTAAGCTAACCCACTGGTCAGTGTCTGGGGTGTCCTCATCTGTGCCCATCCATGAAGCATGTGAATCTGTTACAATGCTTGCTACATGTCCTGGCTCTTTAGCCTGTGCAAGAGCGACTCATGATTTTAGCTTTGGAGGTGCCTGGTTCAATTCCAGGACTAGCCAAGATAGCAGCTGTCACAAGAAAGCACCATGTAATGCATTTCTCAAGACAGATGTCCTTGTCCACACTGAAGGCAGAATCATCTTCTTAAACTGTTTTCTAATACAGTGCATTTTCCCAGTGTGGACACAATGTAGATGGATGAGAATAGAAACCCCTTTAACATGAAGTGTTTTCTTATTTTACTCTTCTTGCAGGTGTCCCACAAATGTGGTAGCAGCAGGTTGCAGCCTGGGATTTGCTTTAAGATGGGGTCAAGCATTCAAAATTTGGATTCAGGTTCAGATTTTGAAACCTTACCTGCCCCGACTCATACACCCAGGGACTGATTTTGTTACTCTGTTCCTGTACTTAGGGCAGGGATGAAAGGAAGGAGGGGTTGTGAGCCCAAAGGTGTTTCCCAATTCCCTTTGTTGTTTCCCCAATTTTGGGGCTGTGCTGAAGTGTGCCCAATCCCCAGTATAAGTGAGAGCGGTCTCGAGGCTGCTCTAAATTACACTCTGCTTCTTGCCCCAAGAAAGCAAAGAATAGCTGTAATGCAATCCACTCTGACCATGCTTCCAGCACCCAATTCACCCACTATGCCAGTGATTGGGAGCAGGTCTGTGCAGAGCCCTTATATAACCTCTTCACTGGCTGGGAAGGCCCTTTGTCAAGCAGGTTTTCTCGGGTGTCATTTCTGCCCACTTTTAAGCCCCTTTCCACTGCCTGAGCGGTTTTGGTTTGGTCCAATATCTGATTTTAATATAAGGTGACAAGGCATGGCCTCCTATTCATATCATTTAATTCTATGTCATCTCTGGCTATTGCTTATCAAATTCTTCTGTTTTTCAATATTTTTTTTTTAAATCTAATGTATTCAGGCAGCAAATAAGAAAACCATCCTTAAGAGAATACATAGTTCATTCAGTTCAGACCAACAAGGCTTCTTGGCATGAAATACTATACAGCTGTTGCCAAAGTATTTAAAAGACAGACGGACAGACAGACCACTGATGTATGTCAGAAGTAAATCTGATCTGCCCATGTTATGACTACACAGTGTTTGGGGTCTGCATGTTCACTTGGTCATTGAATCTTGCTGGTTATTATAACTGGCTGTTGGCTCTGTCTTTCAACCGTTCACTTATCTGACTGAGTTTCAAGCTTGTGTTTATTCCTCCAGATATGCTCCTTCCCAGAATCCAGCTCTCCTGATTCTCACTCTCCTGCTATGACCATTAGTTCACACTGCCTCATCATGGAATCAGAGAAACAAACTCCACCTCTGAATGCAGCACCAAAAGGGGGGGGGGGGGGGGAAATGCTACCTACAGAGCATGTTTCAATAGAAATCTGAGAGGGAGCTGTCATTCAGAATGCTTCTGTCTGATTGGTTACTTTCACAGAGCCGGATTCGAAGCTCATCAAGGACGACGTGGTATGTTTATACTGCAATAAAACATCCGTGGGTGGCCCAGGACAGCTGACTGAGGCTCATGGGGCTTGGGCTGCAGGGCTATAAAATTGCAGTGTAGACCCTCGGGCTGGAGCCTGAGCTCTGAGATCCCACAAGAGGGGTTCCAGCTCGAGCCCCACAAACTCAAGTCAGCTGACACAGGCCATCTGCGGGTGTTTTATTGCAGTGTAGATGTATGCTGGGAATCTTTCCATTTAAATCAGTGGGTTGTGGATCAGGCTTATAATGTCAAAGATGAAGAGATGTTTTGAAAACCATCCAAAATATTAAGTTAGTGCTAAACAGTTGGACATAGTTGGACAGCAGAGTACTCTGCCAGACTACTCTGCTGTCCAACTATGTGCTCATTTTGTTTTGGGAGCCTCGACCAAAGCACAATCAGCCAGACACAGGGCAGCACTGAAGCAGAAAAAGGGACCCTAGCAACAGCTTAACTGGGAGATTAAGTTTAATTGAACAACTTTTTTTGCCTCTTAAAGATCACACTGATAGAAAGTCTCATTTTAAAGAGCTAAAGGTCATGTGCTGCTTGGGTTGATGTAAAATTTGCCCACACTACTGACTCCGAGAGTAAACTGTTGAAAAATGTAATAATGCAGGTCTTAGTGCTCAGAGGAAAAACATGCTTCTGAATATTTTGAAACACTTACATATGACTCAGAGTGTGAACGTGCATGGAACCAAATCAACCAGGAATTCACATGGCGAGCGTAGTGTTTAAAGACATAGTAATGAAAAGTATAAGAGTCTCCATCGTGAAGCAATCTCTCTATTCCATGTGTGTAGAATGCCCAGCACAACAGGGTCCAGATTCATGCGGGAGGGGGGGGGGGGAGCATTACTGTAATATAAATAAAAATAAATTAGAAAAACTACTAAGAACTAAGGGGGCTGATCCATTAATTTCAAAGGATTTACCTGCATCAGGAGTTTTAACACACAAAGCAAATAGCAGAATGACTAACTTGGGGTTTCGGGAAGCATTGCTTTTCAGTGGGGTTTGTATATATCCACGTAATGAAGAGGGTAGTGATTTGAGTCAAATGAAATAGACTGCCTGCAAAATCCTCAGGAGAAGGGAAATATTTCTCTTTCCCTGTAATATATTTCCCTCTATGCTATAGTAACAGAAAAGGGAAACCTATGGACGACATATTCATGACATGCTCACAAAGAGGAATTTCACCACGCGTTTAAAAAGTGGAATACAAAGAAGTGGTAAGAGGAGATACAGCAGTGTGCATGGTGTGAAATAATGAATGTGGAATCTAATGTTTCCCAGCATACTTGCATGTCTTTAAGCCTGTATAAGTGAAATTGTCACAAGGAGATATGTTTGGAAGGTAGGATGGATGTGACATTTTGTCCCAAGCTTTTTCCATGGGAGGAAATGCAACTTGCACAGTCTTGATGAACTCCCATCAGAATGTTGCAGGCTCTTTCCTTCCTTTTGTGTTTGTCAATTTGCTGCTCCATCAATGGTGAACAGTCATCCAGATCCTTGTCTCTAAAGGAGCTAAACCAATTTACAACAGCCAAGAATCTGGCCCAGTAGGTTTTGTTTGTCTAATTTAGTGGTTAGAGCCGGGGACTGAGACTGAGGCTACACTGGGGGGGGGGGGGGATCGATTTAAGATACACACATTCAGCTATGTGAATAGCGTAGCTGAATTCGACGTATCCTATTCGACTTACCCCGCTGTGAGGACGGCAGCAAATCGATCGCCGCGGCTCCCCCGTCGACGGCGCATACTCCTCCTGACGAGGTGGGAGTACGCGCGTCGATTCGGGGATCGATTTATCCGTCTACATGAGACGCGATAAATCGATCCCCGAGAGATTGATTTCTACCCGCCAATCCGGGCGGGTAGTGTAGACTAGCCCTGATATTCAAATGCCACCAGATTCCAAACCAGAGCTGAAATACCTCAAGTGGAGGGTGTTTGCTTGTGGAGGTTGGTTTGGGGTCCATCTCTAGTTTAATGTGAATGACTTCTTTTTTTTTCTTTTTTTGGTCTGTTGCTTTGCTTCAGTCTTTTTGCCTTGCAGGTGCAATTGAGACTGATGAAATAAATGAACATTTTTTGCTTAATCTGCTAGGCAAGCTAAAATGTGCTCTACAAAGACAAGGCAAAACAAGACCTATAGCAGAGAGATATGACCCTTTCTTATCTTTGCCATGGATTACTGTCAGGGCCGGCTCTACTGTTTTTGCCGCCCCAAGCAGCGCGGGGGCAGTCAGTGTGCCGTTAGGGCGGCACACACGTTTCCGCGGCGGCGGCAATTCGGCGGCAGCTTCTGTCTTCAGTCGGAAGACAGAAGCCGCCGAATTGCCACCGCGGGCAGCTGAACATAGAAGCTGCCGCCGAATTGCCGCTGCCGCGGAAACGTGCGTGCCGCCCTGATGGCACACGGACTACCCCCGCCATCCGTGGCGGCAATTTGGCGCGCTGCTTGGGGCGGCAAAAACACACGGACTGCCGCCCCTTGCAGATTGCTGCCCCAAGCACCTGCTTGGAATGCTGGTGCCTGGAGCCGGCCCTGATTACTGTTGTTCAGTGGAGGGGAAATAACACTTCACCTGCCATGCGCTAACTATGTGTGAGCTAAAACAATTAATTCCAAACCAGGCTGCTCAAAAAAATGCACCTCCAAGAACAGCATGGATCCCTGCCAACAGCTCACAGAGGGCCTGCTCTACTCCATACTCACTCCTCAGTCTGTGTGTTCTGCCCTTCACTTCAGTAGGACTAGGCCCCAAGTAAAAACTGTAGGCTTGGGCACTGGGGATCAGGAGTCCTGGGTTCTGTGCCATTGGACTTGTCTTCACTGCTAAAAAAAGCTGTGGTTTTTACCTCAGGATAAGTAACACACCGGAGCTATCCTGAGGTAAAAACACACTGAAGACTAGGCACTTTCATTTTATCGTCAGGTAAACACACCAAGGTTAGCCCCAGACAGGTTCTAGGACCTTGTAAGGTAGGAGAGTCCCAGAACTCGGGCTACAGCCTGAGCCCCAACTAAACAGCCTCTTAGCCTAAGGGCATGGCTACACTTGCAGATGTAGACACTGGGAGTTAAACCAGCCTTCGGAGACCGCAGCTGGGAAAACGCTGCCGTGTGTTTACACTGTCAGCTGCAAGCGCACTGGCATGGCCACATTAGCAGCTCTTGCAACGCCACAAAGAGCAGTGCATTGGGGTAGCTATCCCAGTGTGCATGTGGCTGCAATGTGCTTATCAAATGGGGGGGGGGAGTGTGACAGGGAGTGTGTTGTGTTTATGTGGGGGGGGCAAGACAGTGTGTTTTCAGGGTGTCTCAGCATGCTGTCTTGTAAGTTCAGACAGCAGCAGACCTCCCTCTCCCCCGCCCCCTCCACACACACACACTCACAACAGCAGCATTCCACTCTAATGGTTTGCTTTGTCCTGGAGCAGATAAGCATGCCGGCTATCAGAAATGGAGCTTTGAAAGGGGATAGCCACATGCCTGCAGCCGATTTCAAAACAATGAGAAGAGTGGCCACTTGACTTCAGGGGATTATGGGATGTTTCCGAAGGCCAATCACAGCACAGTAATGCAACATGTCGTCCACACTGGCGCTCGGGCGTTTCAGCCAGGGCGCAGCAAGCTTTATGCTTCTGGTGGAGGTGGATTACCAGGAGCGTTCCAGCTGCAGAGTCCAGGCACTCTATGTGCCTTGCCAGTGTGGACACCTCAGGAGTTAGGGCATCCGGGATTGCTTTAATGCGCTCTAACTTGCAAGTGTAGCCAAGCCCTCAGCCTCATGAGCCTGAGTAAGCTGGCATGGGCCAGTGTCTAATTGCAGTTTAGACACAACCTTGGTTACCCTGAGGGAAAACACAACCTTTTTAGCAGTGGAGACAAGCCTATTGTCTCACTATATGGTTTTGAGTGATACACACAGGTTAAAAATGAATGTGTGTATCCTCACCTGCCAAATGGGTGTAGGAACACTGTACTTCCCTTCCTCCCAGGCTTGATTATGAAATGCTCTTCCTTAACTGTTGTCAGGTGGTGCAAAAGCCAAGGCTGAAGGTGGTATAGAGCAGTGGTTCTCAAACTTGGGTCACCGCTTGTTCAGGGAAAGCCCCTGGCAGGCCGGGCCGGTTTGTTTACCTGTCGCGTCCGCAGGTTCAGCCGATCACGGCTCCCACTGGCCACGGTTCGCCGCTCTAGGCCAATGGGGGCTGCGGGAAGTGACGCGGGCTGAGGGATGTGCTGGCCGCCACTTCCCGCAGCCCCCACTGGCCTGGAGCAGCGAACCACAGCCAGTGGGAGCCCTGGTTGGCCGAACCTGTGGACGCAGCAGGTGAACAAACCGGCCCGGCCTGCCAGGGGCTTTCCCTGAACAAGTGGTGGCACGAGTTTGAGAACCACTGGTATAGAGAACAGGGAAAGAAAGGAAATGCAGAGGAGTGAGTGTATGTATGGGGGGTGGGAGGTGTTCATCCCTCTTCCAGGACAAACTGGAGGCGGGGGAAGAAGTGAGAATACAGAAAGGAAGGATGGCCCAGTGCTTAGGATATTAGCTTGGGAGACCAGGGTTCAATTCGAAGCCTTCCTGTGTGACCTTGAGCAAGTCACTCAGCCCCTCTGTTCCTCAGTCCCCCATCTGTAAAATGGGGATAAAAGCCGGGCCCTACCTCACGGGCGTGTTTGGAGATAAATACATTAATGGCTGTGAGGTGCTCAGATACTATGGTGATGGCAGCCAGATAAGTACCCTTGAAGGAACTAGCAGCGTGACGTCTGTACTACAGCTGCTACCCAAAAACAGGGCCACCTTTCCTGTTGTGGGGACATCTTCTAATAATCAGGAGCTGGGCTGTGTAGCTCAGGGAGCAGCTGCTATGGACCCAGCCTTGTGAATGCCTCGCTACAAGCCAGCTATCTCTTTGGTGCGGGAGGTTATAATTTGTGGTTGTCACAAGCATCACTTAGTATTATTTATCATTTTCATTGCATTAACACCTAGCGGCCTCGGTCTGGGATTAGGACCCCAGCGCTAGGGGCTGTACACATCTAACAGAAACATGGTCCCTGCCCCAAAGAGCTTATAACTGAAGTGTAAGACAAGAAACAACAGGTGGATACAACAGACAGGGGAGCACAAGGGAATTTGGGCCTCCTCAGGAATCAAAGTGATACAAAAAACCCCATGAAAACTGCATTAAGGATAAAGGATAAGAGGGTGGCGGGGGGAAGTGTCCCTACTTTAGCATCTGTGCACACTGTATACGGGTTTTCCTACCAATGCTCAAGATGATCCAAACAGGAGGCAGGTCTCCTCTAAATCTTCATATACAACTGCGGATATCTTTTGACTTCAGTGATCATCTCTTGTTCAAATGGGATGAGGCTGCGCAGCTCCAAGAAGGTGCGTAAAGGGTTAAAGAGCAGGCCGCTGAGGGCTTTATTCTGTCTTGTAGCGTCAGAGGTGTTCTGAGAGGGAAGAGCCGGGTCAGGGTGACTAGAGCCATGTTGCCTGTGAGGTGCAAATGCAGGCACCTAGGGCATGTTGCTGACCTCGTACTAGTGTAAATCCCACAGTAGTGTAAACTAGCTGTTCCACTGACTTCACTGGAGTAAAACCAGCGTGAGAGGTGGACCAAGCCTATGGCTCAGTGTGGAGAGGATGTTGAACAGTAGGGCTTACTGCACTTTTAGAGCCTTTGTTAACACCTTGTAGGATAAAGAACTTTACAAAGGTACAGCACACCAGCCGCTGGAGCCAGCAAGTGTGCACTGGGGAGACATGCACCCTGGTCTTGGAATTGAGGGGCTCAAGGAAAAGGGGTGTTTGGAGGAGGGCAGAGAACAGGGACAGGACATTGGCCCTGCTCTCACGGTCATTCCCATCTCACCTCCTTCTCACATACAGCACCGCTAGCTGCACTAAGCAGCTCTCCTTGTGCTCACAAAGTGCTAATATTCTGACTCCTTCCTCTCCCCCAGGGCATTAGGTATCTCTTCTGGTGTCTTTTCCTTCCAGCGTGAAAGCATAGGGGAAACTGCAACTGAGCCTCCTGATTAATGAATTCACCATCACAAACAAAAAGTCTGTGTATACACACTAGTAATTTAGGCAGCGTTTCTGCTTCTATTTACTCTGCTGCTCAGCAAGTAAAAAAGGGAAGTTAGCCCAGCATCTGCCAAAGCACACAGCAATTACCTTTCCCCCTGTGATTCAGCAGATACGCTCCATTCTGCACCCAGCCAGCCCCCACGGGGTTTTCCATGGGGACTTTTTTCCATAGGAAAAAGAGAGCTGGGTTTTAATAAGTACATTTTTCCCCCAGCTGTGAATCATCATTTTAACTCATTTATTCTGACAGCAAAGTTGGCTTCTGTTGCATTTTCCACTGTACACACCAACAGCTTCTATAAACAGGAAAAGGTAAAGGGATGGAAGGGAAATCTGGATTTACAGAACAGCTGGATAATGTATGTGAGTGAGAGAGAGAGGGTGCTGGATTTTGATATAACTATGCCTTGCCGTCATGAGACACTGGCAAAAGGCCAAATGTTATCCAGGCTTCTGAGCTGTTTTTGGAGTGGGCTAATTCCTAGCTGGAAGTGAAAGAAGTGAACAGAGATCGGGTGCTGGCCACTGCTGGAGACAGGATATTGGGCTAGCTGGACCTGACATCTATCTAGTGCAGTAGTCCCCAAACTGTGGGGTGCACCCCCCCATGGGAACATGGAGGAATGTTCAGGGGGGGGGGTGGGCCAGACCCCATGAGGGGCGAGCGCTACCCAGCCCTGATCTGTGCCCAGCTCCGCTCCGGCCCCGCCCCCGCTCTACTCCAGCCCCGCCCCCAGCTGCAGCCGCAGGTCCAGCCCCGGCCTCAGCCTCAGCCCCAGGCTCCTGGCCCTCCTCCCAGTTATGGCTCTGCTCCTGGCCACAACCGCGACCCAGCTCCCAGATACAGCCCCCGCTGCAGCACTGGCCCCACTCCTGACCGCAGTCACTGGCCACAATCGCAGCCCCGCTCCTGGCCCTGCTCCCGACCATGGCTCCCAGGGGTGTGTGGACCAAGTAAGGGGGGACGTGGGCAAAAATGTTGGGGCACCACTGATCTAGTGGGACAAATTGTGTGTTTCTCAGATTCCCTGGAATAAGATTTTCAACTCTCCAAGGAACTTGTCATCTCGACCTTTGCATATATTTTTGCAAATTTTAGAGGGCACGGTCCAATGTGGGGATGGGAAGTGTAAATTGGGAAAGGCAAGAAGAAAAGATGAAAGATCATATGGTCTGTACACTCCATACCCGCCCGCCGAGCCTCCTTGAAACACTACCAGGAACTTTGCCACAGCAGGATCAGAAAACCACTGAAAAAGAAAACTGTCTAGGACAAGCTGCTGAGGCAGTGAGTAAAAAAAAATTAGGGAAACTTTTGTTTGAATAAGTGAAGGACAGTAGCAAAAATTCAATTCCCTCTGACTGTTACAAATTCCTTTTTTGATTTTTATCCAGTTTCCCTGAAAATCCCTTCTGTAGCATGTGAGGTTTCAGGAAGATCAGTTTCCTTTTGGGGAAATGGGAGGTTTTAAAAAAATGCAAGTCAGGCTTATAATAGGAAGCAAGTGTCAATCTTAACTACGGAGCAGCTATTGCCACTTGATAAAACTGTTGCTCCTTTGCCAAGTGGTTCTGGATTTTGGGCCTGCCAGGTCAGTTTCTAGTTTGGAGCAGAAATCGGTGCTGTAAAGTAAGAGTGTTTTCTAGTGTGATTTGTTATTGTATAGACTGTACATGAGTCCTGTTTCCTTCAACATGGGTGGTGTCAACCAGCACATGAGCAAAACTCTCTTGCACAAACCTCAGCTAAGATAACCTCACCCTGTCCCTGAAAAGCAGCTCTCTTATGCTTAGACAACACTGCAGAGTTTTGCCGGCTCAGCTATACCGGAAAAACCCAGCCATGCTGAGAGAAGAGTGCTTCCGTTGGCTGAACTAATGTCATCTGGGGAGGTGGTGTAGCTATGCCTGCAGAACTCCTCTTTCTGTCAGCTTACACTGCATCTCCATTAGGGAGTTCTGCCAGCATAGTCAGAGCAATGCCAGCAAAGCATTTCTAGTATAGACAAGCTCTTTGGCCTCTATTTTTCTTGGATTGTCACTCAGAAAACACACTGGTCCTTGTTCCTGCCTCAGCTCATGTACTTTCCATCTGGGAAAGCCACTAGTCCAAGCTGCTCACCTAGGACCACATAGTCTGGCTCTTAACCCTTCCTTTCTGCAGCTGCTCTGCAACACAACGGAACCCTGTGCCCTTGATGACTGTCTGGGTGAGGGAGAGTTTCATGCTGGGTGGTTATGCACCAGTAGCTCTTGTTGCCATAGCAATCCTCTACTCAAGCACCTTAGGCCCAATTCTAGGAAGTGCTGAACATTCTCGGCTTCTACCGAAGTCAATGGGAGTGATGTTTGATCTCACACCAGTTTTACATTGGTGACTTCATTGAAGTTTTAGGAGGCATTCTCAATTTAATTATGTTGTGGTGTATTGAAAATTCTGTTAAATTTCAGGGTTTTTTCCAGGTCCTGCTTGTAGGCAAGCGGGCTCTGTAGAGAACCGTGCAATTGGGACCTAGCTGTTGTCTGTCTGCAGATACTCAGTCAAGAGTAATTTTGATTGAGTTGCACCTCTGTTTTAGGGAGTAGCCTGCTTTGTCTTTCTCTGTTTTGGGGTTCTTGTGTGTTATCGTTCTGAACGCTAAGAAATAAAGTAGACTTACGTCACAATCTTCCAGCAAGAGTATTTATGTTTTTATCTAACTTCTCTGTGTGTATGCTGGGAACACAACAGCTGTAAATGGCATCAGAATCAAGCTCAGTAGGAGTTGTCATCTCAGTATTATTATGATTAATAATAATGTAGTGCCATACTTTCAGGATCAGGCCCTAAGTCATTAAACCAAACCCATGGAAAGACAAGATTGCCTGAAATATGATTTATTTCAATTAGTGTATGACGATCCTATCTTTACCACTTTCCGTACATAATGACAGGTTTCAGAGTAGCAGCCGTGTTAGTCTGTATCCGCAAAAAGAACAGGAGTACTTGTGGCACCTTAGAGACTAACAAATTTATTAGAGCATAAGCTTTCGTGGGCTACAGCCCACTTCTTCGGATGCAGATCCGAAGAAGTGGGCTGTAGCCCACGAAAGCTTATGCTCTAATAAATTTGTTAGTCTCTAAGGTGCCACAAGTACTCCTGTTCACTTTCCGTACACTGTTTTATAGGAGAGGTTGTGCCAATACCAGCTGGTAACACTGTGACCTATCTTTGTGTAGATGAGAAAAAATGTTACTCCATGCCAACTCCTTATTCTCTCACTAAAATCTCTTCTGTCTGGCCCACATGATCCAGTGTACATAGCCCATAGTGCTCGCAGCTAATAAGAGAAATCACACACTGAAATGATGCAGCAGAATAAGGCACGTGGCCAAAAACTCTTTTTATACACTGAATAGGACTAAGTGTTGTGCCAGGTAGTGAAAAATAAGGCTCAATCAATCTAGGTCCTAACTTTAGCTTGCTGCAACCTATAATAGAACTATGATCTTTGAGAAATTAGCTGTTAAATGCCAATGGAGTTTAAAACAAAACAAAACACCTTCCTCCAACCTTATTATCACTGTGTTTTCCATTTAATTTGTTTTCATAAGGATGATTTGCTCCATTCATTCTGCATCAGCAACACTAGCAAGAAATATGGGAGGAAATAAATATGCTACAGAGGCATTAAACGCCATAGCACTGTAATTACAAACTGTTAACTTGGAAGCAACTTGAGGTCTTTTTGAATGCGTAATGCTTGGATTATAAAAATAAAAAAGGGTTTTGAGCTCAATCCCAATTTGCCTTCCGGTCTGAAAGAGCACACACATCAGTTTTTATGGCTTTTAAATACTTTTCAGCTTGATTTCAGTGTTGAGTTAGCATTGCAAGTTACACATGCCTGATCTAGAGTTGTCCCTCATATGGGCTTCTATTTTCCTTCCTTGGGTGTGGCTGCTGCCTCCATTTCCCTGCCCTGCTCCCACTGGGAGTTGCACCTGCTTATGCTGGTTTATGACTTGTGCCTTTTATATAATGTAATACAGAGCTCTTATATAGGGCTTTTCATCCAGAGATCTCTAAGCACTTTACAAAGGGGTTATATGCATATCATATGGATTGTGGGATACAGCCTTTGACATGAGGGATGTTGGGCCTGAGAAGGAGTAGGTGCATATACAGAAACTTGCACCTGCACCCTTTGCTTAGCGCTTGTTCATATTAAAATGACACAAAATAGCAAAAGCTGATGGCGTCTTAGTACAATGCACAATATTCTTACTGCTGTCATTGGTGGTGTCATACGACATTGTCACTACCCAAGTGCCAGAGGAGGAGGGTTTTGGACTTGCTTATGCCCAGCATTTGTAGTTTCACCTGCTATGATTAAAGATGACCCCAAGGCACAAAATTCAGATCTGAATCTGAATTTACCCAAAATGTAGGGGTGTTCAGCTCCAGATTTTGTATCATCCCATCACACAGAGAGGAAGCCAACCATGGTGTTCAGATCTGTCCAGAGTCTAAATAGTGATACCGTGGGGGGAGGGATAGTTCAGTGGTTTGAGCAAATCCTTGAAGGGGCCACTTAGGGATCTGGGGCAAAATCAGTACTTGGTCCTGCTAGTGAAGGCAGGGGGCTGGACTCGATGACCTTTCAAGGTCCCTTCCAGTTCTAGGAGATGGGATGGGATACCATGCTCATTAGCTTTGTCTCAGAGTTCAGAGCTGTTCAGTTCTAAGATTTGGGTCTGGGCTCCTCTTTAGCTGCAATAACTTTCTAACCTTTCCAAACGGTAGGAAGATTTACAGACTAAGATAATAGATCCCAACTGAGCTACAATTCCAAAGTAGGAAGCTCCATCTGGGGGTAGAGAAACTGGTTTGAATTAAAGCAGCAGCTCCTGACTGCAAGCCCAAACCATTCAGATACCAGGATGATGGCCATGGCATAGGAAGGAATGGAATACAAACCATTTTGAAGTTCAAAAATAATTTTTTATCAATTTCCCTTAATTTTTTTTCATTTCACTGAGCACCTTTGGGACTATTGAGCACAAACTGAAGTGCTGAAATATTATGAGAGCCTGTTCTGTATTTTTAGGCCGTCCACAAGCAAGACATACACCAGAAGTCCCCTGGGAAGTCATGCGGAGTCCCAAGAGGTCTGGGCAGCTTGCCTAACCATCTAGGGCCCAGTTCTCAGCGGGTGTAAATCAGTGTAATTTCATTGACCTCTGTTCCCTCCTTTCACACTGCACTGGCTGGTTTCACGCAGGCTGGCTGGTCAACATCTTGTCATCTTTTTTTTTTTCATTAAAAAATGGAGTTTTGTCAAAAAACATCCATCCAACAAATTATTTTCACAAAAACCTGAAAAACCAAAAAATTGCTGAACTCTGAAAGTTTGGGGGGTTCAGTTTTTCAGTGAAAACCCAGCTTTTTTGTAGAATTTTTTTTACAAAAACATTTTTGGCTTTGTCAGTTTTTTCCACAGGAAACAATAGCCCTTTCCCAGCCACCTGTGTTTGGAACACCCGTGTTGTTACATCATTCCATTTGCTTTAGATGCACAATCATGCAAGATCCCTGTCAATGAGTTACAGGAGCTGGGCAGGAGATCTGCATGAGCTTCATTACTGTTCTCCTGCTGGTTTACACTAGATCAGGGACCGGCAACCTTTGGCACGTGGCCCGTCAGGGAAAGCCACTGGTGGGCTGGGATGGTTTGTGTACCTGCAGCGTCCGCAGGTTCGGCCGATCGCGGCTCTCCCTGGCCACGGTTCACCATTCCAGGCCAATGGGGGCTGTGGGAAGCAGCGCTGGCCGAAGAATGTGCTGGCTGCCGCTTCCCACAGCCCCCATTGGCCTGGAACAGCGAATCACGGCCAGTGGGTGCTGCGATCGGCCAAACCTGCGGACGCTGCAGATAAACAAACCAGCCCGTCCCGCCAGCAGCTTTCCCTGGCAGGCCGCATGCCAAAGGTTGCCAATCTCTGATCTAAGGTATAATTCCATCTAGAGCATTCCCTGGGTCATATGGCTGCACACTGCCCCTCTCTCTGCCTTTCCTGACTGGCACAATCTAACCTTCTATGAGAGATTTGCTAATCTGTGATAACGCTCCTACAGCCACTGTCGCCACCAAATGAAGATGGATGGATGTCTTTCTGAGGCTGAACTTTGGCACAGTCCTGGAGGCAACTGTCTTGTTGCTTAGTTCTGCAGCCACTGAGAATGAAAAATGAATGCTGTCTGTTAGGTAGAGTAATAGCAGCCACTCAGGGGTGTGGACATTAGAATCACAGGCGCTTAGAGATCAGAGATGGAAAAGCCTGGTAGGGTTAGTATCTCTGCCTAAGGAGCCATGCAGGATTGCTCTATGTAGCACATTCAGAGAGGAAGGATTTTAGGCATTCCTGAATTGCTGATTTCTGCCAATTTTGACTCAGTTTCTTCCTGAAAGAGTCTTGGGGGCTACGTTGTCCAGTGAAAATATGTTATTAAGCAAGGCATATGCTGTCTAGGAACAAACCCAAAATGCCATTATTACAGCGTACCCAAACACTTCTCTATCAGTATAACATGGAAAGGGATAGATCCTCAGTTGGTGTAAATTGGCATAGCTCCATTGACTTCAGGAAAGCTCCGTCAATTCACACCCCAGCGGGGCATCAGACCCAGTTGGTATCTAACTAGTACAGTCTTTATGCTATTTTATATTTTTGCACAGTGGGGCCAATCCTGCTGCCATCAAAGTCAATGGCAAAACTCCATATGGATTCAGTTCTGGGCCCTGTTCATGCCCTGCGTTAAGGGTCGGTTTCTGCTCGCAGACATGCTGGTGTGAATCCAATACTAGCTTCACTCAGATCAGTGGAAATATGCCTGATTTACGGTGATTAAACTGAAAGCAGCATTTGACTCACCGCAAGGATCTACTTGTGGGCTTGATTCACCACTGTATTACTCAAGCTGTGCACCAGCATAACTTCAGTTAAATCAGTGAGCCTTCTCTCACTATCTCACTTTATTTTTATTTTTACTCTCCAATAAAACCAATGTTGGATCTACATGGAGGGGGTGGTTTGGGTGACTGGACAGAGGTGATGCATGGGGGGGGGGTGTCACATCCTCTCCCCCCCCCCCCCCCCGAATTGCTGCTTGGCTTATACTGAGCATGCTCACATGGACTGAGCATGCTCAGTAACACTGGTGAAGCCAGCTGCCCTCACTCTACCTCCAGCCGGCACAGGTTGTCTCTGCTGGACTGCCATTGCCTAACCTCAAAATATACTGATAAATGTACACAAGGAGGAGCCAGATTGTGTCTAGCAGGTTAGCAGATTGTGAAAGAGGCCATCTTCCCCCCACCGTGCGCTCTCACCCAAGGCCAGCCACAATCCCCAGTTCTTGCACTTGCTGAATATGGAACCCATCCAGTAAGGTGCTGTGAAAGGGTAATGCTGCTCCCACTGCCGGGCTGCCTGATTCAACATCTGCAGGAATCCTCGCTAAATACGGCAGAGTTCCCCCAGGGAGTCTATTGCTCTGCTCTTCCCCATGCAGGGTATGACTTCCAGGGCCACGTAGCCGTAAATGTTTAGGGCTCCATTGTGCATTCTTTGCATGCCCCGACATCCCACGCAGGATCAGCCCCTTCATGGTATTAAAGGTGTGGAAGAGGCAGCACTGTACAGGTGGATCAGTGGGGGCCCGAACTATTTCATACTGATTTGACTTGTCTCTAGCTCTGTGCTAAAGTGAAAAGTAAACCTAGTGTGACGCTGAGCATGTAAAGAACTAAGAAGGAATAAAACAAGCCTGTTCTTTAGCAGCAAGTTGCTGATTATGAGAAATCCTGTGTCAACGCCTATGATTTGTGACCTGAATTTCTGCCTGTACAACCAGTGGGATCGCTTGAAAGCAGACAGCTTTGGATGGAAAGGAAATCAAGTTGTGGGGGTGGGGTTCTTTTAATTTATAATTTTATGTGTAAGCAAATAGGAGATAATTATAGCACACTTACGAAGTCCAGATTGGCTTCTAGGGGGAGGCTTGCTGCCATGGACTGCAGGACAGAGATGCCGCACAAATGTGGCTTATATCTCTCCCTTGCACTCCCCAGATCCTGGTGCTAATCTGTACTCCCTGTGACATGTCAGAGCAGCCCTCAGGTTGCTCTAATTTACAACAGATTGAAAACACAGCCAAGGATCCTGTGTGATCATGTGCTAGCCTTTTCCGCTATCTGTATTCCTTTCTTCCATATTGATGGCAAACCTCAGATTCCAAATTTCCATTTGGATGGGATAAGCCCCCAAAGGTTTGAATTCTTACCTTATACAAAGTCTCCAAATTACTGAGTCCACAACTTTGCCAGCGAGAACAGGCTGCCTCATGAGATTTCTCCTCCGTCCTGCTTCTGATGAAGCCAAGTATAGCATCCAAAAGCTGTCTCTCTACCCTAACTGACTTGGGTTCCCCTTCCTCCTGGTGCTTGGGGGCCTTTTAAGGCAGACAGATGAAAACTGCTGTATGCAAACTTTCAGGGTTTCCAGTTCATAGGAACAGGAGTACTTGTGGCACCTTAGAGACTAACAAATTTATTAAAGCATAAGCTTTCGTGGGTTACAGCCCACTTCTTCGGATGCATATAGAGTGAAACATATATTGAGGAGATATATATACACACATACAGAGAGCATGAACAGGTGGGAGTTGTCTTACCAACTCTGAGAGGCCAATTAAGTAAGAGAAAAAAAACTTTTGAAGCCTCTCAGAGTTGGTAAGACAACTCCCACCTGTTCATGCTCTCTGTATGTGTGTATATATATCTCCTCAATATATGTTTCACTCTATATGCATCCGAAGAAGTGGGCTGTAACCCACGAAAGCTTATGCTCTAATAAATTTGTTAGTCTCTAAGGTGCCACAAGTACTCCTGTTCTTTTTGCGGATACAGACTAACACGGCTGCTACTCTGAAACAGTTCATAGGAGACGATTTGGCCGGAAATGAGTGAGAAACAGCGAGAAGCAACTTAGCCGATGAATCAACTGATGAGTCAGCCCTGTAGCAAGTGAAGAAGCTGTAAAATGGCTATTAGTGTAAAACTATGTTTAATTAGGATACAAAATCACATTGCATTGCCTTTGATTAACGCTTGATAAAATGTCATGTATGCCTGCCCAGATCTGAAAATTGCTTATCTTGTATGCATAAAGATTCAGCACCTATATGATGCAGTAAACAAATGGGCTGTGAAAAAAAGTAGATCAAAAGAGAAGAAAGGATACTGGGTTGGATTTTATCAATCAGCAAGTGCTAGGTAGCTCAGCCTAACAAGGTGGATCTGTCAAAATCTCTGATCAGAATAAGTCACCGTGAAGCTGTTGCTTAAAAATGCACAATGGCAAGAATAAGTCTTGTTTCAACATGCTGGAAAAAACCCCAAACCAGGACTGTTTCCAAACTAAATAGAGAATTTTGCACTCCCTCTGCCCCATGGCTGCTCTATACTGCTCTGGTGGAGACAAGCAGCCAGACAAGACAACGTAATCAGCCATTTAGGGATTCCACTAGTGCTATGGAATCCCCAGGCAGTATATAGCCAGGCCCACATCAACTACCTTCTAATCCTCAGTGCAGGGAGTATGTCAGAGGTATGGCCAGGGAAAGGGGAGGTTGCCAGAGTGCTGCTGTACCTCAGTGATCCTTGGTGCCAGAACAACCCTTTGGAGGTCATTGCGGCTGGCTGCAATGTAAAGCAGCTCTGAGGCTGCTCTAAGATGCACCTGCCCCAACCTAGCTAAGACAGAACTGGACAGACATAAAGCAGCATATGGCCACCAGACGCCTGCCTGCTATCTCTACAACATAACAGAAGAAACCAGTGAACAATTTCAAAATACCAAATAAGAGGGGGATTTACTTCAAGACACACATGAAAGTAGCTGTTGGGATTGATCTCAAAGCTGAACCAGTTCAAATGAGCCCAGGAAAGTCACAGCAATGCATCGTTCTAAAGAGATGTTGTAAATGGTGGAACGATGCGAGTGTTTGGTTGGTTGGTGGGTTTTTTTAAGCTTTTGATTTGCAGCGATAAGACATCCTTTGATAAATCCCATCAGGCAGAGATTAAGAAATAGTTGCAGTATAAAATCATAAAAACTCCCAAAATACAAAAATGAATCCTTGCTTTTATGCATCCTAACTTATAAGTCAACATTTCTCATCTCATAAACACTGTTAAATTTATAGGATCGTAAAGAAGATTTTTTTCTGGCTTGCTCGCTCCTTTGATGAGCATAGTCATTAAAACTCAAAGGTTTAGCTGTATCTCTACTGTAACATTTTTGTCACTGTGCTTCTGTAAATTGGAATGCCGATCGGACTCTGACTTTAACATGCATCAGAACTTCCCTTAAGATGCTCTCCTTCATAGAGATATCAGAGCAAGGGTTTTTTCCCCCCTTTGTAGACAATGTTGTTGACTCTGCTAATATTGTTACTGGTTTTCACAGGGAATTTGTATTATTTTATTTTATTTTAATTTTTTATTTTTTTTTTGCTTTTTTGTAAACAAAACACATTTCCTTCTGTGGATTTTGGCACACTTCATCACACAACTTTGAAGTTTGCTGTTGCTGGGCATTCACCTGTTTTTCTTCCCCTTTGGTGTTTGGTTTGATTCTTCAATGTCACTGTATTTAGGCTGAAGCTGTGTTTACAATAGCGATTAGCCTGATCTCAGCAGCCAACGGCCAGCAGCCAGTGTGACTGCCCCAGTGCAGACAGGGTAAATGGCTATAAAGTGCAGTTTGCTGCAGTGAAGTTTACTCTAGCTTGACATTGGGGTAAATTCCACTAGGGAAAATAGTACCTTTGCCTGTCTTCAGCAGGGGTTGCACTAGTTCACCTACCATAAATTGCTGTAACCAGGCCTAATCTCCAGCACATACTAGGGGTAAAATTTTAAAAGGTGCTTGAGTGATTTAGAAGCCTAGGTCCCATTTTCAAAAGTGGCAGATATTTAAGGAGCCTAAGTCCCATTGACCCAAGATCTTCCAGTGTATTTAGATGCCTAACTCCCATTGATTTCAGTGGAGTTAAGCACCAAAATACCTTTGAGGATCTGTACCCAAGTGCCTATGTCATTTTTGAAAATGGGACTTAGGTTCCTAAATCACTTAGGTGCTTTTGACCCAAGGCCTAAAAAGGGCTCACCAGGGTTTACACTGCTCTTCTAAACCATCTCCCTGTTCTCCACAGCTGGGACACATCCCCCCTAGCTCAAAGCTAGCTCAAGCAGAGCCAATGCATGTCTGACTACCTGCATGGGGAAGCACCAACCCAGCTGCTGTGTAGACACACCTTCAGAAGGAGCAATGGGTGCATAGAAGTGCTTAAATTCAGGCTGCCCATTTACTGTTAAAATTTTCCCAAAAAATGCCTATATGACTTAGGAACATAGGTCCCGTTGATTTTTCAGTGGGATTTCTGCTCCTGAATCACTTGGGTGCTTGTGAAAATGTTACCTTACATGTCTAAATATAGATCCCCCCCATCTGCAAAGTGGAGCTTAGTAGGCTTTCTCCCACCCTTTTTCTGACTTTTCTGTTTAGATTAGAAACTGTTTTATAGGAACTTGTACAGCACCTAGCGCTATGGAGCCCCAAACTTGGAGGAGGACTCTTGCCACGACCATAATACAAACAATCCCACTGAGAAACCCCTGTCCAAATAAATTATTCCACTGCAGAAGTGAAATAAATTGCTGCAGAAGGTACTGGTGGCATTTCGAGTATGTTAATACTGGCAGCAGCAAGACAGCTCAAACACTACGGGTCATCTCGAAGGAACTCATGATGAAAAAAGTCATATCCAAATTCTCTCCTTTCCCCAGACTGCATGGTAGTATCAAGTCTATGATGGCAGCTTAATGGGACACCACGAATGAAAATCCTGGCTCCATTTAAGTTAATGGGAGGTTTGCCATTGACTTCAGAGGGGCCAGGATTTCACCGCATATTTTGCGCACAATAATTAAAAGTGTAAGCAGAGTCAGGATGAGCTCTACCCTGACGTCTGGTGGTGAATTATGGCAAGTGTAGAAAAGAACTCCAGGGGCTGATCTTGTTTGCATAGGCACACCCACTCGCCTGGCATGAAACAACAGCAACTGAAAGTGGTTACTTTGGCTGGTGTGGGATCCCCAGTTTCTCTGTTATTGGGGCAGGAAGAATAAAGTTTTGTTACGCTGATTCTGTGAATCAAGGCCAGTGGAACTGTTGTATGACAGAAGGCCTGAGTGAGTCCTTCACCATTACCTGAGTAGCACTTGCTTGACAAGGGGCATGGGTTACAAAACCCAGTGAATTGAGAGAGGATGGGGACAGGTATTTGTACCTGGTGGTATAGGCCCCCTCTGAGGGTTTGAAACACCAATTGCACTACCTTCTCTCTCCACTGTTGAATGTCAGAGCTAACTTTGATTCCATTAGGAGTCTAGTTACAGGCTGCTGAGCTGAGTTCACTTTGGGCCAATGGTGCACCTGCACTGGGGCTCCCCTACTATGAGCTGAAATTGCTAAGAGCTGCAATCACAAAAGAGCTAAAGTTATTAAGAGCTGAGATCACTGAGTGCTGTGTTAACTAGTGGGGGAGCCTGAAGCTATATTGCTAAGCAGCCGGTGGAGCAATTTGTGGGGATGACTGGAGGAGCAGCGAGCGGTGCGGAGCCTTGCGGGGCCGGTTGGAGCGGCCCAAGGAACGGTGAGCGGAGCTGTTTGCGGGGATGGCTGGAGCGGCTCACAGGTCGGTGAGCGGAGCAGCTTGTAGAGCGGAGCAGTTCGTGGGACGGCAGGAAGTGGACTGTCTCGTGGTGAAGGCTGCGGCGGAACCCCACGGAGAGACGGCCCACCGGCCTCGGATCACGTAAGGTGCCCCTTAACACCCTGCGTGCCCCCCCCCCTTTTACTCTGGGGCTGCACTGACCAGGGACAGAGACTTTGGGGTTTGTTGGACTTTTGGGACTTTAGGTGGTTGCTGGACCCAAGAGACTTTGGGGGTGTTGAACTTTGGGGACTCTGGGTGATTTTTGGGTTGCTGGATTCAAGAACCAAAGGGAAAGGACACAGCCCAATTTGCTGGGGTGGGTTTTTTGCTCATGGTTTGTGTTATGAATCCTGTTTGTGGTGTTTTTCCAATTTAATGCTGATGTCGTTTACCTCATGTTGTTAAACATTTTCTGCTACACTCAGACTCCGTGCTTGCGAGAGGGGAAGTATTGCCTCTTAGAGGCACCCAGGGGGTGGTATGTAATTGTCCCAGGTCACTGGGTGGGGGCTCGAGCCGGTTTTGCATTGCGTTATTGAAACGGAACCCCTAGATACAGAACCCGGCCCTTGTTGCTGCCAGCTTAGATGGGCAGAAGGGTTACAAAAGTATGACTAGAATAGGGGACTTGTATTGGAAATGCACATACCAGTCTACATGGCAATACTCATGAGAAAGTATGTAAGCCCAGCAGCACAGCCAATCATATTGGATGTGTCTCACACAGCAAAAGCTTGAAGATATGGGATAAGAAATGACGTCCGCTCTCACACCATGTGGTTGTATCTCTCACAAAGAGAGCTTCCCACCCATCACAAGTATATGAGACTAAGGATGTTGTCTTGGTGCCAGAAAGATGTTTAAGTAGGTTTTGAGAGAGCTAAAGGAAGAGGTGGTACAGAAATCGGGGGACCTGGATAATCTCCATCAAGGAATATTAAGGAACTGGCACATGAAATTGCAAACCCAATATCAAGGATTTTGTAATGAATCCATAAACTCAGGGGTCATACCTTATGAGTCAAGAATTGCTAATATAGTACATATTTTTAAGAAAGGGGAAAAAGTGGTCCTGGAAACTACGGTCCTATTAATTTGATCTCAATTGTATGCAAGGTCTTGGAACAAATTTTGAAAGACAAAGTAGTTATGGACATAGAGGTAAATGGTAATTGGGATAAAATATAACATGGGTTTACAAAAGGTAGATCATGCCAGACCAACCTGATCTGTTTCTTTGAGAAGATAACTCATTTTTTAGATAAAGGAAATGCAATACGTATTAGGGTTACCATATTTCAGCAAGCAAAAAAGAGGACGGGAGGAGCCCCGCCCTAGCCCCGCCCCTGCCCCTCCCACTTCCCGCCCCCCTCAGAACCCCCAACCCTCCCCCCGTTCCTTGTCCCCTGACTGCCCCCTCCTGGGACCCCTGCCCCTAACTGCCCCCCAGGACTCCACCCCCTACCTAAGCCTCCCTGCCTCTTGTCCCCTGACTGCCCCCTCCTGAGACCCTCCCCCCATCCTAACTGGCCCCCTAGGACCCTACCCCCTACCTGTACCCTGATTGCCCCAACCCTTATCCACACCCCCACCCCCAGACAGACCCCTGGGACTCCCACGCCCCATCCAACCACTCCCCACCCCCTGACAGCCCCCCCCCAGAACTCCCGACCCATCTAAACCCCTCTGCTCCCTGTCCCCTGACTGCTCCGATCCCTCTCCCCATCCCTGCCACCTGACAGCCCCCCCCCCCGAACTCCCAAACACCCCCCCCCCGCTCCTTGTCCCCTGACTGCCCCCTCCTGGGACCCCTGCTCCTAACTGCCCTCCAGAACCCCACCCCCTATTTATGTACAGGCGTGACTACCTGCCCTTTCCTGGTTATTATACGCGGCCAGTCCGCATCCACATCCAGTAATTAAAAAAAAAAATAAACTAATAATTTAAATTGGAATTTCATCCATTAATAAGTATTTATTATATAATTAAAACCATTCTATTGAAGGACAGATATTAAATAACACTAAATAAATTAATGTTCAAAACAATATTAAAAATTTGAAAATTTAGAGCATGGAAACCAAAATAGCTAAAATTTAGTTTTGGCAAGATACACGGAATGGAAACTCCGGGATCTTTACCTGTCACTGAATATAGCCATCATACCAATAGTGGAATATAAAACAAGTCTACATATACTCTCCTTAAAATTTTTACTTCTGTCCATTCCCAATAATTGTAACAAATCATTATTACCTTCACTCCACTTGCCACGCGCCCCAAGCACAAAACCAAAGAAGTGAATATTTTTACCTCCCGTTAAGTTTTTAATTTCTTCCTCTAACTCAAGATAATAAGCCACCTTCTCACTGTGGGCTTGTTCCAAACTTCCGGCATTATCCTCCCATCGCACTGTAACATCAACCACCACTGCTGTATCTCCTTTTATAAATATAATATCCGGCTTTCTTAACTCACCCTTACTATTTCTCAAATGGGGCTCTATCATTGCCTTCCACCCTAATTTACCAACCTTATCTACAACTGCAGACACTACTCTATTATGCCTTTTTATCCGAGCATTCTTAGTCTTATAACATTGTCCTGAGATATGGGGAACAGTCTCCCGCACTTTACCGCACCATCTACAAAGAGCATTCACACCTCCTCTTCCTCTTGCTAATGTCTCCCTAGTAGGATAAATATTTGCCCTAAGCTGCAATGCTGCGATATACGCTGACGATTTAACTTTACTAGAGTTTCTAAAAATCGAATTACTAATTAAATCATTTTTAAAATATTTTATCCCTATTCCCTGACATCTCAGTTCCGACCATCTTAAAAATTCCTCTTCCCTCCATTTCTTGGGATGAGATGTTACTGCACTAAATGACAATATTTTATCCACAAGATTTTCTCCAGCATATAGATAAGATAGGTCCATCCAATCATCTCTCGAGACAATATGTCTCCTCCATTTACGAATTAACATATTTGGGATTTGCACACTAAACTTAGTGAGAGCTAAACCACCATCCCTACCTCTAGAATAAAATATCCCATCTGTGATACACTGAGGTAAATGTAAAATCTCTTTAACTATTTTTCTAACTAACACATCAAGATCGTTTAAAAGATTAAAAGGGGGTTCTATTAAAAGAAGATTATAAAATAGCTTCGGTAAAATATATGTCTGTAAAATTAATATTTTTTGGGCCGGTTTTAATGGGGCCTTAATTAAATTCTCACTCCAATCTTTCAATTTTTCTTTAAGTACCGGTCCCCCTACACCTATCCAGGGATCTATTCTAGCTCCTAAATATTTTTCAAAATCCCCTGGTTGAACATATTCAATCTCCTCTGACCCTATCTGCCAATTATCCTTAGGATTAACTACATAGGTTTTATGCTTAGTTAAAATATGAAAGCCTTTCGTTTTCTTCACATTAACCGAGAGATTAGTATTTTTACAAAACTCCTCTAAGATACCCAAATTTTTAATCATTCCTTTATATGAGCTGCTTAAAATTGCCACATCATCGGCAAAAGCCAATGACGTGACACCATTGCCCTTAACATAAAAACCACTTCCTTCTACTTCTAATCTAGTTAAAAGGGGATCCATAGCAATATTAAACAAAATTGGGGACAACGGGTCACCCTGCTTGACCCCCCTCCTAATTAAAATAGACTCAGTAACTTCATCACCCACCCATACCCTAGTTGTGCAATTATCATAAAGGTCCCTAATAATATCTATAAAATGTTCATCTATACCAAATCTTCTCAACCCGGCTATTATATGTCCGTGTCCCACAGAATCAAAAGCTTTAGCCAGATCTACGAACACTATTGCAATTTCATTCCCATTTCGTTTAGCCCCTTTAATCAAATTATCTAATATAGCAATATTTTCCTCACACCCAGGGGCGGATATAAACCCTTTTTGTCTACTACATATCTTAACTGTTTCCACCAGTCTTTTTGCTAATATTTTGGTATAGATTCTAATCCAAACTGACCCAATTGTCAATGGTCTCCAAGATGTTAACTTCTTCATTTCCTCCTCATCTTGTGTCTTTGGTATTAAAATCGTTCTATTTTTCTTAAATTCATCTGGTACCTGTCTATTTAGAAACCATATATTAAAAATTTTTGTAAGTATTAAGGAGTCTAAATTAAAAATATCCCACAAATTGCTCACTTTTACTTTATCTGGGCCAGGAGCACTATCTTTTCTTATTTCTCTTAAAGCTATTCTAATCTCATCCACAGAGATCGGACTCATTAATATATCATTATCCGCATTCTCTGTGGATGATGGCCACCCTATCATATTACCATGTCCAATTGTTCCCAAAATATTCACATAGTATTCCTCAATTTCTTTCATAGGGATAGCACACTTAGCCTTATCTGGCTCTCCCATTATAATGCGAGTCAATCTTCTTCTATCCTTATCAAATAATTGTTGATAGAATTTATACTTAGCTTTCTTTGTAGCATATCTCCTAATTGCATTAAATTGCTTCCTTCTCCCCTCCTTTCTCATCTTCCCTTTTCCTTTATTCCTCAACTCTATTTGACTTTCATTTCTAGGGTCCTTTCCCTCTACTAATGAATAACATAATTTTTCCAACATTGCCCATCCGAGAGCTTTTGTTAAATCCTCCTTTAATAATCCTTCAATTTCCCCTAAACTATTTATTATTTCTCTTCCCTCCCTACTTTGTTTTCCCCGTTTACATATTTTCTCCACTAAATCCACTTCTGGATGTCCTTTTAGTGGGAAAATCCTCTCTCTTGGGGGCGGAATTTCTAATATATTTACTCTAATATCCTCTACCTCAGTCACTTCCTCCCTATCTCCTGTTACCACTAACTTCTTCTTTGCTAATTCTCGTCTTTTATCTGATATTTGTTTATTCGTTTTGGTCCTCATCTCGCTCTCAATACATTTATTTATATTCCTTTTCCCAATATATTTCCTTTCCAACTGTATAAGCTGCGCAACCTCATCTTTGGTCCATATACGAGATCTAGTCGATCCCTCTTTGATCTTACTTTTAGCAGCCATATCTTCTTTTCTTTGCTCATTCCTCACAGCAGGGTGTCTATGTCTACAGTGTTGGCTCAATCCAGATCTAGTATGAAAACCAAGCCCACAGACCGAGCACATATGGCTCTTCATTGGGGTATCCGCCTTCTTGGGTATGCACTTGGGGTAGTGGCAAGCTATATTATGATATTGAGAAGATTTTCCACATTTACTACATACAACTCGTATGGCTTTACTTTTATGAACCACATTAATGTGTTTGGCCCATTTACCAAATGTTGGTAATATCTGGGGACATATTGGACAATTAAAACTATCAACGGGATACTCTAAATAAAAAACCCCATCCTTCCACGAACTACTTTCTAATATATTTATATTACTACCAGTACTGTTAAGATCCTTATTACAATCCCTATTAAAATCAGTACTTGGTCTAAAACTATTTAATAAACTAGACCCATTAACTAAATGAGCATTAAGATATCCCGATTCGCTAACATATGGATCATCAAATGTACTTAAATACTTAAAATCTGGATTAAAACTTTCCATAGTTAAATCATTAAAAGTGTCCCTTGTAAAAACCATCGGTAAGATAGATAAAATCTCCTCACCATGATCATCACAAACAGTCTCCTCTACCTCCTCTCCATGCTCCACTGGGAGGACTTGATTCTCACTCTCATGCTCATGAGACTTCATTATAGTCCAAACCATTTTATCCATTGGTCCAGCGACCCTAATCACACCCCTAATATATTTAACACTGTCAGCCGGGGCATCAAAGCCAACAGCGGGGGCGTTATTAACCCGGTCCAGCGCCAATCCGGTATAAAAATATAAATTACTTTTTTCCATAGCTAAAAGATTTACCCTTCTCAGGGGGAAACTAACCCTTTCCAGGGGGAAACTAACCCGTACCTGGGGGAAACTTACCCTTTCCAGGGGGAAACTAACCCGTGCCTGGGGGAGACTACCCTTACCAGGGGGAATCTAACCCTTACCAGGGGGAGTCAACCCGTACCTGGGGGAGGCTACCCTTACCAGGGGGGCATCCATGTGGCACCATATGGGGCTGCCCAACCCCGTCCCACACCCCACTAAATGTGGGATGTGGGTTCGTCCTCCGCAATCCGCCTGGCTATCCAAGCCAGTTACCGACTCTCACCACGAGGAGGTAGCGGTTGGACTTGCAATCCAGAGGCTTTCCTCAAAGAGGGGTCCCAAACAGCATAATGTCGAGCTCTAACGGGCGTGTGAGAAAAGGCTCAGATCTTGGTAGGGGTTGCCCCTATTGACCGGGCTCACGCCCACCCCCACCTCACCGATAACCCATTCTCTCACTACCCTCAGGCAATGTTTCCGTCCAAGCCCGACAGCTGAGAGGGTCCAGAGACGCATGGAGAGCCATTAAGAGAGCCTAAGCCTCCCTGTTCCTTGTCCCCTAACTGCCCCCTCCTAAGACCCCCCACCCTAACTGCCCCCCAGGACCCTACCCCCTACCTGTACCCTGACTGCCCAAAACCTTCTCCACCCCCCCAAAAGCCCCCCCTGAACTCCCCCCCCCGTCTCTTGACTGCCCTCTCCAAAATCTCCCTGCCCCTTCTCCTGCCCCCTGGCCCCCCTTACCCTGCCGCTCAGAACATGGTGTTGGGCTCTGTGCGGAGCCGGACACGTGGCTGCGCTCCCCAGCGCAACACACAACCCGGTCCCACCTCACCCAGTGCTGCCGGAGCGAGGGAGCAGGGGAGAAGGAGAAGTGGGGGGAGGAGGAGCTGCCGAGGCCCGATGCAAACGGCCCGGCAGGCCGGCCGGCTCAGAATGCGGGGGCGGGGAGGAGGAGCTCTACCGCTGCTCGGGAGTCCAGCCCGGCAAGCTGCGGGGGTAGGGCTCTGGCTGCCAGAGCCCCATGCGAGCGGCTGAATTTCCTGCAGCCCTCCCAGCCGCGCCTCGCTCTGCATGGGGGGGAAATCCCGGACATTTTTAGTGCTTTTCAAATTCCCCCCCAGACGCTATTTTTAACACAAAAAGCAGGACATGTCCGGGTAAATCCGGACGAATGGTAACCCTAATATGTATAATCTGCTTGGATTTCAGTAAGGCATTTGATACAGTTCCATACATGAGAAGATAGGGATTAATATGAGAATTGAAAGGTGGATAAGGAACTGGTTAAAGAGGAGACTACAACAGGTCACACTGAAAGGTGAACTGTCAGGCTGATGGGAGGTCACTAGTGGAGTTCCTCAGAGATCAATCTTCAGACCAATCTTCATTAACATTTTTATTAATGACCTTAACAGAAAAAGTGGGAGTGTGCTAATAAAATTTGCAGATGACACAAAGTTGTGAGGTGTTGCCAGCACACAGGAGGAGAAGATCATACAAGAAGATCTGGACAACCTTGAAAACTGGAGTAATAGAAATGAGCTGAAATTTAATAGTGCAAAGTCAAGGTCATGTACTTAGGGAATAACAAGAAGAATTTTTGTTATAAGCTTGGGGTGTATCAGTTGGAAGCAAAGAAGGAGGAGAAAAACTTAGGTGTATTGGTTGATGACAGAATGACTATGAGCTGCCAATGTGATACAGCCATGAAAAAGGCTAATGCAGTCTTAGGATGAATCAGGTGAGGTATTTCCAGTAAAGTCACTAAGTGTTTGAACCATTATACAAAGCACTGGTGAGACCTCCTCTGGAATACTGTGTGCAATTCTGGTCTCCCATGTTTAAGAAAGATGAACTCAAACTGGAACAGGTGCAGAGAAGGATGATCAGAGGAATGGAAAACCTGCCTTATGAGAGGAGACTCAAAGAGCTTGGCTTGTTTAGCCTAACAAAAAGAAGGCTAAAGGGAGATAGGATTGCTCTCTATAAATACATCAGAGGGATAAATACCAGGGAAGGAGAGGAGCTATTTATGTGGACACAAGAACAAATGGATATATCCTGGCCATCAACAAGTTTAGGCTTGAAATTAGACAAAGGTTTCTAACCATCAGAGGAGTGAAGTTCTGAATTAGCCTTCCAAGGGGAGCAGTGGGGACAAAAAACATAACTGGCTTCAAGACTAAATCTGATAAGTTTATGGAGGGGATGATGGGACTGCCTACAATGGAATGTAGCCGATCTGCAACTGCTAGTAGCAAATATTTCCAATGGCCGGTGATGGGACACTAGCTGGGGAAGGCTCTGGGTTCTACAGAGAATTCTTTCCCAGGTGATTGGCTAATGGCATGATAGTGAATTACCTCATTGTATAGACCACAACAAAGGCAGGATTGTGACTAGGATGGATAACATGCATTAGACAGTCACGGGTACATTCTCAAACCATTGCCTGAGGCCTGTGGGTTCCTCACCTCCCAGGAAAGCCAATTGGAACGGTGCAGCTAAAATGCTTTGGAAATTTATGGGGGAGGGGTTGATTTGTTCTCAGTTCTCATCAGTCCTGTTCCATTCTTTGCTTTTTCTTGTTTCCTTTTTATTCCTTGTGCTTGGTTAATCTGTTCGCATGTCTAGGCATTGGAAGGAGAGTTCAAACCCACTGGCAATGGAAGCTTGTTGTCTGGACCTGTTCCAGGGAATTCCAATTAAAGTTTTCAAGATGAAGAAGATGAAGTGCAATTGCCAGTGCATAGGCAGCCGGGCCAGTACTGTCTGCTGGATGGGGGTCAAACGCAGGAGTCAAGATTAATTACCAAGCTGAGTCAGAAGACTTGTATCAAGGTCAAGAGAATTCTTTCCCAAGTGTCTGGCTGGTGGGTCTTGCCCACTTGCTCGGGGTCTAACTGATCGCCATATTTGGGGTCGGGAAGGAACTTTCCTCTGGGTCAGATTGGCAGAGACTCTGGGGGGTTTTCACCTTCCTCTGCAGCATGGGGCACGGATCATTTGCAGGTTTAAACTAGAGTAAATGGTGGATTCTCTGTCATTTGAAGTCTTTAAATCATGATTTGAGGACTTCAGTAACTCAGCCAGAGGTTAGGGGTCTATTACAGGAGTGAGGTTCTGTGACCTGCAATGTGCAGCAGGTCAGACTAGATGATTATGATGGTCCCTTCTGGCCTTAAAATCTATGAGTCTATGAGAAACGGAGACAGATGTGACAGTGGTTCTGATAGACTCATGTGACATCATTCCACCACAAGATACCAACACCGAGGTGAGAGCTGCAGGAGTTTAACATTTGTTGTCAGCTGAGTGTGATGTGTCCGATTTTGCCCTGGTGTGTTTTATATAGTCCAGTCATTGCTGGCTTTATACTGGTGAGTAGGAAGTGGACTGGAAATACGTTAAAGTCTGCCATGATGCCACTGGTAAATTTCTTCTTATCCAGGCTTATTGCCAGTCCATAGACAATGTGAATATGTCGATACCTTGGGCATGCTTGATCCATTCGTTGACACCTTTTGTAAGTCCACAAAATGTGGTGATAATACTTTACATTTTTTTCTAGGCTGTATGTAGGGAGCGAGAGACCAAAGCCACAACATGATCGCTCGAGCGCTGTATGATGTATTTGAAACACTGAGATGGAATAATGTCCTTGTAAGTTGCTACAGCTCATCTATCATCCTCTACTTCCTGAATCCTTCACTGGTCTAACTGCTCAACTTTAGACTAATAGCAAGCAACGCAGAACGTTTGCTGAAAGGCAGCTGCTGCAACATTTTGAAGGCAGAGAACAAAGTGCTAGATACCCTAGGAATTGGTATGTTTAAAATGAACCATAGCCATTGGTAAATGGGTGCTGTTTTAGAAATCTCTTTGTCGTGCTATTAGAGTCCTGCCATTTTAATAAGATACTGGGTAAAGTTAAATTCAGAAAGCACAAAAATTGGAGAGAGTAAAATAAATTGAAAAGCAAAAAAAAACAACAACCCAAAGACAGAGGTATTCTCAGCCTAGGTAAAGTGCCAGCTCTGTGTCTTTGTACTTGGGCTGTGGGCACCTTGAGAGAAATATCCACAGCCAGTATTGATATCATTTTTACAAGGAACAAGCCTAAGAATTAAGATGATAATTGGAAGAAGCACAATACCCATTTTCAGAAAAGTTTTAATCATTCCAGTCATTTCTGGGTCAAATAATGGCTGCTGCAGACACATTCCCTCCGTGCAAACCGCAGGCATTTAGATCTGCCTGGCTAGCGGGTGCATTTCAGACTGGCTAAGTGTGGTATGTCTCCCATCAGTGATTGGTGCACAGAGGCAGTAACAGCTTGGTACTGCCACCAGAATACGGAGGTACTTTTTTAGCTTGAGTAGGAGAGGCCTGTCTTTTTGGTGCTGAAGGTCTCAGGTTCAATCCATGCTGATGAGCCATGACGGATGTCATTACTAATACAGCCTGCTCAGGAGACACATGGCCAAGGTGCAGCCAGGGCCGGCTCTAGGATTTTTGCCGCCCAAAGCAAAAACAATTTTGGCCGCCGGCTCTAGGATTTTTGCCGCCCAAAGCAAAAACAATTTTGGCCGCCCCCCCCCCCCCCCCGTTTTTTAATTACCCCCACCCCCGGCTCCGCCCCTTCCCCAAATCCCCAGCCCTGCCTCCTCCCCCCAGGCTCTCAAGCCTGGGGGGGAGGGAGGGAGGGAGGGGGAGCAGCGGTGCACGAAACGGCCGCTCGGGATCTCCCCCTCCCTCCCAGGTTTGAGAGCCTGGGAGGGAGGGGGAGACTCCGAGTGGCCACGGCGCGGGCGCCGCTTCTCCCCCTCCCTCCCAGGCTCTCAAGCCTGGGAGAGAGGGCGAGTAGCAGCGCGCAAGCGGCAGCAGCAGCGGAGTGAGCTAGGGCGGCCGGGGCACATTTTTAGGGGCGGCATTCTGGCGCCGGCCATGCCGCCCCTAAAAATGTGCCGCCCCAAGCACCAGCTTGTTTTGCTGGTGCCTAGAGCCGGCCCTGGGTGCAGCTACTCTTCACAGCATGTTCTACTCAACAACATGTGGGTTTTACTGCTGCTGGGAGCACTCTGATTCCACCAGAGGAGTCACTGACTACAGGCAGCGGTGGGACAGCCAACAGCAAGCCAAGGGGGTCACTTAGGGAAGCACAGAAGCACTGGATCTCTATATTAGCAATGAGATAGGCCCCCAGTAAATTTTTCCCTAGATCTGGGCCCAACTCAAGATTTGGAGACCTCGTTCCCTGCCTACTCCATAGTGCACTGGCCCCTTGTCTCAGGAGGGAAGGTTCAACGGAGTTGCCTGCTGTACAAAGCTGTGCAGATTTTCAGGTGGATTCTCTCGTTCTGCCACTTTTCATGGGGGAGAGGAAGTGATGGGCCCAAGTCACACAATGCACTCCCTCCACACTCTGTTACGTACCAACCTGGAGGTTGGTGCATTCTTAGGAGCTGACTCCGTGGGTGCTCCAGGGCTGGAAAAAAAATAGTGGGTCCTTAGCACCCACCCGCAGCCCTGCGGATCAGCACCTGCCCCTCCCCCCCAGCACCTTCCATCTGCCAGCGACCTCACCAATCAGCTCCTTCCCTTTCCTCCCCGTGCCTCCCACATGCCGCGGATCAGCTGTTCAGCAGCGTGCAGGAGGCGCTGGGGGGAGGAGCCAGGGGCAGGAAGAGGCGGGGCATGGGCGGAGCAGGGGCGAGAAGAGGCAGGACAGGGGCTTGGGAGAAGGGGTGGAGCAAGGGTGGGGCCTGGGGCAGGGCAAGAAGGGGGTGGGAAATTGGGGGAACGGGTGGAGTGTGGGCCAGGCAGAGTGGGGGCGGGGCCTGGGGCAGAGTGGGGCTTGAGCATCCCCCAGGAACAGAGGAAGTCAGCACCTATGGGTGCATTTATAATTCTAGGACTGATTTCTGCCCTTGGATCCTCCACAAATCTCAATCAGAGTCATACACACCTAGGAGCAGAATTTTGGCTCCCACACTAGCTATTTAAATTAATTGTTTGTTGTTAAAGCTAGCTCATATTGCACTTCTGAGTTGCCCCTGCTTGCCATCAGAGGCCTGGTAAGCAGCTCAGCAGAGGATCTGGCTGAAAGTGAAAGATGGATGGTCCAGTGGCTGGGATGCTGGCCAGAGTCTGGCGTGCAAGTCCTAACTCTGCCACAGACTTTCTATATGGCCTTGGGCAAGTCACTTAGCATTTCTGTGCCTCAGTTACTCATCAATAACATGGGGGTACTAGCATTTCCTTACATCACAGGGCTGCTGTGATGGGGCACTCAGATACTGCAGTGATGGAGGCCATATATGAACCTAAAATACATTGATAATGAGCTTAGTGACACCCTGAGCAGGACTGCCTCTATTTCTGCAAGAGATCTGGGATTACCACACGAGGACTGTTCTTTGGGATGCAAGTGCCAGCTCTACATGGCAATATGGTTACAGGGGGTGACCACAAATAGCCTGTGACCTTTACAGAGAAATCAGTGACAATTTTTGTTACTGCAGCAATTGACTTGTATCAGTTTATAGTGGCTTCATTTTTCCAGGCTACCTCTACAAGCAAAAGAGCTGGAGGCTTACTTAGGAGCTGTATACGCAACTGAAAAATTTGAATTTGCAGAATGGATTAAATTCACCCCTGTGCAGAGATCCAGCACAACGACACAAGTCCGGCTTGAGCCCCCATCTATACCTCCGGGGCCTATGTGACACGTACATGATGCATAAGCCTTGCAGAGACCCTCTGCACAAGGAATGAATTCCGCCCATCATGCAGATCCAGAATCATTTGCTGAAGAGCTGTACCAGTAATTGCAAATAGTGTTAATTCAAGGACACCTGTGCTCAGAAGCAAAATAAAGAGGTGAAAGTAATCAAACAAATGATTTCTTGTGAATTACGAGATCGGCTCAGGATGATGTCAGTCTCTAATCTGCTGCTTATTCAGAATCTCTCAACCATTTGATACCTGTCCATTGCCATGGGGATTTTGTTTTGCAGGACTCTTTATTTGGAAATAAACCTTTATATCCAAGCCTATCTTAGAGCCAAAAGGTTAATTTGTCTAGGCAGCATACGTAAAGTTGTGTCTTCGCAAAACAGTGCTGAGTTCACCCAACTTTTTATCATATAACAAAGAAACCCTGATTTAAGTCTTGCTGTTACAGTGGAGTGAAGACATCTGCTCTGAGCAGAGATTAGAGAGCATCTACAGACCTTCCTATGCAATAAGAATATATTACTGACTGTCCACTCTGGCAGACAGTTCTTAAAGGCACCATACCAATATGTGAATAGTTACCTAGTAGATAGGGCACTGGACTGGGCTGAGTCACTTTGGAAAATGGGATTTAGGGACACTTTACAAACGTATTTAGGCATTTAAAATGCACCTGCTGGGTTTTTCAAGTCAGTGGGAGTTAGGTGTCTTACCTGTTTTAGGCACATGTGAAAATCCCACTTGGTGCCACTTTGCATCTTTAGGGACCTACATAACTTTTGAAAATCTGGCCATTAGGCTGCTGAGTCACTTAAATGCTTTTGGAAATTTCACCCGTAGGATCTTTCATCTTTGGGTGCCTCTGCAAATCCACTCCAGGACAGCAGTGAGCTACGTTACTGAGGGCCGTTTGGTGGCCTCTGTGAAATGAGCGGAGATCTTCAAGTTCTCAGTGGAGACCTGTCTGTCCTATAAAATACAGCATGACAGCTACAGAGAGATTTCAGACTAAATGGACATACAGACTACAGGGACTTTCTGGAGGTTGGGTTGGTGCTGAGGAAGCCATGCTCAACCTGTTAGGCAGGTAGAGGACTGGGTAACATGTCGGATCTGCAGTCTACACCACCATGAAGCCAAACCTTCCATGGGCATCAAAATAACTAGCTGTTTAAAAAAATTCTACATGGAAAACCTCAGGATAACATCCTGCAACAGAAAAACTGTGTTGTGTGCACTTATGTAACACTTTTCTCTGTACGACACCTTTAAATGTCTAAGGAGTCTGTCTGAGGTGAAGCCCTCTATTTTGTGAGGAAGAATAAACGCAGCACGTTAATGAGGAAACACATGTGTGCTCTCTCCCGGAGTCTTTCTTTTTTAGCATTCCTTGTTTGTTTTTCCCTTAATCTAAGATTAAAAAATGCCATTTTGACTGAAATTATCCATTTGCCCTTTGTGTATGGAAAAATATATTCTGAAAAACCCAAATGAAATTGAAAAAGTAAATACAAGAGCACAGAGATAAGCATCTAAGACTTGGGAGTCAACATTGCTAAAGTGGTTGTTCCAAAAGAATTAATTGGATACGACGTCTCACGGGGCAATGTTCCGGCTGCAGCCAGAATCCGAGGGGAAGGGGAAATGTCTCTTCTCTCACTTGTCATTTTCCTCTCACTGTGGAGACTGAAAGGAAAAACAAGCCAATGCCCTTATCTCTGCCATAGCAGATGGAACAGACACCTTGCTCCCTTTATCTCTCTGAATCACTTTTTACACCGGCGGGTCAGTTAAAGTGCTGCATGAAGAATTCACTGCTCACATGGCAGACCGGCCGGTTGTTTTTACTTTACTGATCTTCAGCCCAACCCCACTCAGGCAGATAGAACTTGGTTTGGTTGATTGTTTTAGCAGATCCATTTCAAAACACATCACAGGCATGACATTCTGAGCTTAATATAACTGCTCAGAGTGGGATGGAGGAACCCTGTCTGTTGCCTAGCAAGGAAGCGTTTTAAAACCCTGATTAAGGCGATCATAAGACCCTGTCACTCCAGGTGGGAATGTGGAAGTGAAGCACGCAACAGAGGATCTGGCTCCCAGAAGACCTAACCAGTAGCAGGCATCTCATTATAGATATGTAGGGAATGTTGTTATTATTGTAAACTATGCCTACTCAGTGGGGCACTCTGTTCCCCTGTAGCGGTGGCTAGGCCAACTATAGATCAATGAGGATGCTACAGCCTTGTCTAAGAAATACGGGTCTTTTAGTTCAGGCAGTAGAGGCTCATGTATTAAGATGCAAAGATCCCAGGTTTGATCTCCACTGCTGATGACCCTCTGATGGGCTTTAATGTTATTAATAGATTTTTAAGGCCAGAAGAGGCCTTTAGCTTAGGATCATCTAGTCTGATTTCTTGCATCGCATAGGTCAGAGGCTTTCACCAAGCGGTTCCTGCATTGAGCCCATGGCTGAGCTTGAAGATATCTTCTGCAAAGATAGCTTGATTTAATGACTTCAGGAGACAGAGAATCCACATAGCCAGGTAGGTTGTTTGAATGGTTAACTAACCTCCCTGTAAAAATACCTGCACCTTTTTCTACTCTAAATTTGGCTATCTTCCAAGCACTGGATCTTGTTATGCAGTGTGCTTGGAGCTGTACATAACATAGAGTACTATGCAATCCATACCCCCAGGGGCTTGCAATAGAAATCTAAATAAGCATAAACCAGTATCAGAAATTGAGCAGAAAGAGTGAGTCAAGTCAGCACCAAAGGAACCCAGGGAGGAATTTATCTTTTGCACTTTGAGATGTTTGAGCTGCAGGAACCCCTAATTCTTTAACTTTTTGAATGTAGGGAAGTCCTAGTCTTTGTTTCCTGCAGTCTGGATGTCAGGAATATTTTCTTGGGCCCTAATCCTGCATTGTGATCTGTGTGGGTGGACTACTGCCAACTCCCCATGGAACCCCATTGCAGCCAATGACTTCAATGGGGTTCCATGCATTCATGGCAGTCTACGCACAAGGATCACAATGCAGGAACAAGGCCTTGGATTTAAACTCTAGCTGAAGCTAGACTGATTTTTGGCTAAGACTGACCTCTGTTGTGCATTGTTTCTTTCTTCCTGGCCTTGCTGATGCTGTGTTGACTTATATAGTGCAGCAACTCCTATAATAAATGTTGGGTTCTTTTTGTTTCCCTTCTGGTTTCTGAGTCTTTAGGTGTATTCAGTTCATGTTTTCAGACTTTATCTGAAACTAGGAGGGAAAGAAACATACTTTTTCTTTTAAATGAAAGCTGAGATTCTCACGTAATCCCTTGCCTCCAGGAGCTGGGGCTTTAAGAAAAACTCCAAATATTATCAGGCTCACAAGAGAGTTGGCAAGCCTGCTTTAATTTGAGTTCTGGGTGCTCAGCACTTCTGGAAAATCAGCCTGTCTAAAACTAAGCATCCAAAAATAGAGACTATTTTTGAAAATTTGGCCACAACTGAGTTGTCCAAAACCACCCATCAAGCCAATGTCAGAGCTGGAATTTGAACTCTGGAGTCCCCACTTTACAGTTACATGCTTGTCTGCTCTATGTACTACCTTCTGAGATGAAGATACTTCTGAAAGTCTGTATATTTAAAAAATAATCCTCATAAAGACTAATATGATTTATGTAAGCACTTTAAGAGGCAAATATCCAGAACAGTTAGTTTTAGTCCTCAGACTTTCTAAAGTTAATATTTCCATCTGGTCACATTATAATTTTAGATTTTTCAGTGGCTTCCCATCCCACCCGTCTATGTTAAATTTGTAAAACAAATCAAAGATACTGGCACAAAAAAGTTAAGATCAAAGAATAGAGATGCCTGGAGTGAACATTTGATTGTTCCCACATGAAACACTCACTCTTTCTGCAAATTCCCTTAATCCTCCATGAAATATTATTTCAATTGTCACGGGGATGTTTGTGTGATGTCACAAATAAATGATTATAATAATCTTTTAGTCCAAATAATAAACTGTCAAACAGGGAGAGAGATGAAGACTGAGAGTGTTATATGTTTTGTTTAATATGGGATTATCTTTGCTAAATAAAGATTAGTATCAAAATATTGGAAAATATTTCAGTTCTTGTTGTATTATTCTGTGTGTATAATACTTTTGCATTCATCCTTCAGGATTTCTTTTACACAGTGCTTACTTTTGCTTTGCATCATATTTATAAGGCCAGTGAAATTCTTATATATAGAACGTGAACTTGTCTATTTTACAAGTTATGCAGTTTTAACTAAAGGTGGATTTTAAAATCGATTCAGTTAAACCAGTGAAAACCTTTGTGTGGACCTCTGTGCTTTAAATCTGCTTTAGATGGATTTAGCTTACGTTGATTCCTTACTGACTTTAGCTGAGTTGATATGTCACGTTTAAAGCAATTTTAGAGGATCCACATGGGAAGTTTCACTGGTTTAACAGAATAGATTTAAAAACTGATTTAATAAAACCCGTGCCACTTGTAATAAAGACAAGAATTTTGTAAAGATACAGACCCTGATCCTCCACTGCCTTTTGCCTGGTGTAATCACGTAGGGTACGTCTTCATTGCAGAGTTAATACACGATCTTACCGCGTATTACCCCTACCCCGTCTACTGTCCACACACAATGATCAAAGTTTGGAGGTGCTTCGAAGCCAGAATAGCTGACCCAGCTAGGGATATAGGTTAGAGCCTGGGTACTGCTTTAACCCAGGCTGTAACCCGGCCACTTTGCAGCGTGGATGCAGACTATTTAACTTGAGTGCTGATAGTCCTCCAGTGCCTTCCCACAAGTTTCCCAGGGCCATATTTCTCTGTCTTTCTACTCACTACCTGCATCTGCTCCAGAAGTCACCTGCCAGCATAGACTCCCAGTCAGCATTTAAACACTACATTTCACACGGCCTGCTCCATTTCTACATGGTTCCTGAGCAGCACTTGAACAGAGATGCCATCCAGGAATTCCTCCTTCCAATATGTTGGTAGCTGAAGCTGACACCAAGGTTCTGGTGGACTCTGGTGTGAGGTCAGCAAGGAGCATGATTTGGGGAGCCATAACCAAAATCATTACATGTGCAATAACATCTCCAAGGGGCTGGCAGAGAAGGGGATTCGCTGGCAGGGAATTCAGTGCAGGGAAAGACTTGAAGACTGGGTACAACAAGGCAAAAGATGCCAACGGCCAGCCTGTATACTCATCATCAATCTGCTCCTACTACAAGGAGCCTGACCATGAGCTCTGTTCTGCCCCAAGGACAGAGTCCATGGCTGTGCAGGATGCGCTTTTGAGTGTTATTACCTGAGTGGGGGCAGAGGGACTGAAGGAGCCGGAAGAGACTGAAGGGGCAGAAGGACAGACACCGACTGCTTTAAGGCACAGACAGTGCAGCCTCAGCCTGGAGTCCCAAGGCCTGTTTGAGGAAGGAACCAGGGAACAGACCAGAGAGGAAATAGCAGCACAGCAGATGGGCATGATATGCTGCCATCTTTGTTATTGTTATGCGGGATATTGCAGCCTGAAGGGGCTGGGTTGGTTGGGTTATAGAATCATGGAAAAGTAGGGCTGGAATGGACCTTAAGAGGTCATCTAGTCCTTCCCCCAGTGCTGAGGCAGGACCAAGTATACCTAGACCATTCCTGACAGATGTTTGTCTAATAACCTGTTCTGGTTATGACTAATCTCATTACTGTTATGGGGAATGTTACATGCTGAGGGGCAGGTTTAGCTTCAGTTGAGAGGAGATGAACCTCCATTTCCCTGTCCCCATTCCTCTCTTCCTCTCCCCTCACCAGCCATGTGTGATCCAAAATGGATTCCAAGGAAGGGGGGAAACAGTTAAACATGCCTCTGGTGTTTCACTGCGGCATTAGCTGTACGCATACAACACAGGCATTGTTATATTATCAGATATAGGTCCAGAGGATGTGCAAAGGCACAGCTGTTGTAAGCTTCTGCTTTTTAGGTCAACATCCTGTTTGTGGTCAGCTGAATTGATGTGCCCTCCTGTGTAAAGGTGCACACTAGTACAAAATGAATGCCAAACATGACCGAATCAGAACAGTAGCATTTTACACCTACTATGCACAGGTGTGAATGGCTACCCAGGGTGTAAAACAGGGGAGAATAAGGCCTACACTAGAAAGTTTTACCAGCATAGCTGAGTCAGTTAGGAGTGTGAAAAACCCACACCCCTAACTGACATTGCTGTACTGGCAAAAGCCCTAATGTTGATGCAGTTATATTGCAAAAAAAGGTCTTTTGCCGGCCTAGCTGATTCCATTCGGGGAACTGTTTAAGCTATACCAGCCAAAGAACTTTTGCGCAGATATAAGTTGCATCTCCACTGGAAGGGTTTGACGGTATAGCTCTACCAGTATATCTATACCAGCAAACCCTTTGAAGTATAGAAAAGGCCTAAGGCCCACGTAATATAAGCAATCGGCACTGGGGTGGTGTAAGAGGTTTTACGAGGTTGTGGGATTTTAATGCAATGTAAGTGCCTCTCTTCCTTTTCATGGCCCAAAGCACAACCCAGGAATTTCATGTTCCGGCTAAAAGTGATCTTCTGTGTGAATCCTTTCCACAAGTCAGCCACACATCTTCATTATCCGAGCACAGTGGCGGCTGCTGTGACTTTTCTCTGCCAACTGTCTTTTATGGATGGATTCTGGGATTTCTAATGTAGCTTCGCCTCCCTCAGATGCTGCAGAACTAGCAAACAATAAAAATATATCACTTATGTCTCTCTCTCTCTCTCACACACACACACACACACACACACACACACACACACACACACACACACACTGAACTAATGCTCTAGCTCAGACGTAACCTCTGCAGAGCACAGTAATGTAGAGTCAAACAACCCTGACCTGCACTCGCTTAACTCCAACTAGGTGTGTCTAGTCGTTATAGTGTCTAGAATAAGTTACTTAGGGTCATTTACACTTCTGAGTCTCCACAAAACGGAGGTACGTAATTGAGTGTTCTGGGTTCGTTACTGGAACCTGGTTTTCAGAAGCTCTGATACACAAGAGCAGCCCCACCCCTAAGACAGTAGGAGCTTTCACGGGCTGTTGGGCAACTGCAGAGCAGATGGAGCTAGGTATGACCAAACTACAGAACTAGGGCATGTCTACACGTCAAGCTGGAGTGTGATTCCCAGCTCGAGGAGACATACCCGCACTAGCTCTGATCGAGCGAGCGCACTAAAAATAGAGGGTAGCCACAGCAGCATGAGCTATGGGATGCGCTAGCTGCCCCAAATATTATTCAACTGTCAGGAATGAGGGCCAGCAGCTGCACCTGCCCAGTCATCGGGCAGCCAATGAGTGCAGCTGGGCCACAGCAGAACCACCTGATTGGCTAAGGCCGTCAGGTGGCTTGCTCTTAGCCAAGCAGCTGCAGAAGGTCAGTGGTTGCCCAGTGCACACACCTATGGATTCTCTGCCTTCCTGTGCTTGCCTCCAAGGCATGCTCCAGACTAACGCCTGCCCTGCACCCAGCCTCACTCCTGCCTTCCCTGACTCCAGGTTGTCTGGGTCTTACCCTTGGCTCTGATTTCCGGCTCCAACTCTGTAACAACCCTTGGCTCTGGCATTCAGACTCTGACTTTGGTCCTGACTGCTTCGGCCCCAGCCATAGCTTTGGAGGGAGGAGAGCCAGTGCTCTTAGGCACACCTGCTTTGTACATCGCTCCCTCTAGGGGTATGTGTACACTTTGAGCTGGGGGTGGGTTGTGACCCAGAGGTCTCAAACCCAGGCCCGCAAGGTTCACGAGAGCAGCCATGCGCCAACCCTCCACCTGGCAGCCTGCTGGCAATAGCTGACCTGAGATCCACAAAGCCAAGCCCCACTGTGAATCTCCACCCCTGAGTTCCAGTTGGCAGAGTCCCAGAGTCCCTGATTGACCCGGCCCTACTTAAGCCCGTGGTAGGAACAGGAAGCTGTTGAACCATTGGGCTCCACCCTGCTGTGTGCCTTGTGCTTCCTGCTACCGGCTCCTGCTTCCCTGGCTTGATCTCCTGGCATCTGACTTGTGGTTCCCGATCTCTAGTTTGTCTCCTGCCTCTGCCCCTCTGGTGTCCTGACCTGACCTGACTCTGTTCCCAGCTTGTGGTTGTGATCTTCATTTTGTCTCGTGTTTCTGACCAGAGCCCTGCAGTGGCCTGGGATCTGAGCTGCCCTGGAAAGGGGCCGAGTGAGCCAGAGGGCCCCCGCTTCCTCCTCCCAGTGGCATGCTCAGCCCCTATCCTGGGCAGCTGAGCCCAGGCAGGGAGCGGGCTGCCGCTGCCTCCCAGCCAGGCTCTCTCAGGCAGAAGCGGCTCCGTCCCACTCCCTGCCAGCTGCCAGGGAGAGCAGCCAAACGTGCTGGGGGAAGGAGCAAGGAGAGAAGGACAGAGCCCCCCCTCCAGGTAACAGGGGGCCAGGAGAGTGTGGTGGCCCCGGGCTAGGCATAGGCGGGGGGGGTGTCACTGGGCAGCGGAGATACATGCTGTGGAAGCAGAAAAAGAACTGTCAGAAAAGAACTGCAATGCATGACAGTTTGTTAGCAAGAGTCAGGCTAACTGTAGCCCTGATAACGCGAGATTTGTAGAAGCGAGGATTGTGTGAGGCGGGTGAGAAAGTACTGTGTGAGAAGTTATTGTGACCTTGTATAGATAAGGTGTAGAAGACCTTGTGTAGATAAGGTATAGGAAATATTGTATGTTGGCAAGAGTCAAAACAATTAAGAAATAAGATATCAAGATGGCTTATGTATAACAAAATGCAGCTGTCCCTCATTATTTTCTGTAATGAAAGGTATAAATGCTTGTTGTAATTAGGTATCAGTGAGAGAGACCTGCTTGGCTCTCTCCCTCTGCACAATTGTGAGAGTGAATAAAGCTTCTGACTTGCTGTACCCAAACAAAAGAGTGAGAACTCAGTTTTTCTCCGACAATTTGGGGGCTCGTCCGGGATGGCAACGCCCTCAGAGGCACCGGCAGTTACTATGGATCGTTCCCCTTCGAACCCCATGGCGCCACAATAGAGGTAGGAGACCTTTTGAAATCTCTATTGGGGTGTCGGAGGAGGACTGTCCGTGGGGCCGTCTGTCCCTGTTGGGCTCACGCCATCCGAACTTATTGACTGTGCAGCAAGGTCAGATGCTGAGCGGCGTAGGGGAATTGTTTGCCGCCCCCTGTATGCATATGCGAGGTGCATAGGATTGCACCTGTGTTGAGGGGTTGTTACCGCCTCAACAGGAGGGGTTTTTACCGCCTCAAGAGGGGTTTTTACCGCCTCGAGTGATGCATCGAGGTACTTGGGAATAGTACCTGAGGTACTTGGGAATAGTACCTGGAGTAAGGCCTTGGTGTGTGTGTGTGTGTGTGTACACCAGTGTGAATTGAGTGTTACCGGAAGACGCCCAGAGTACTCTGCGAAGTCTTTTGGCTCGTGACCAGAACTACTCTAACGCAAGCCCGGTAACTAGAGGATCTTTTAGGAGATCCGACCCACGGTACGCTAACTCGGCCTGGCATCGTCCGGCGAGGAGGCTACCTGGGTCTAGGAGTGTGTGAACCCATCTTCCCTCCCCTTTTCCTCTCCGTGTGAGCCACTGACAGTCGGACCATCTCACTGGATGCAACAGAGTAAGCGGCGCCGTCTCTCTGAGATTAGCCGACGCTCTTTGCTGAAGGGAGGTGTAGGAGGTCATGGCTATCCTCGTTAGTCTCTCCTGTGTGAGTACCCTGTAGGGAGAGATCCTTAGTTTATATGCCGCTAGCGCGGACAGGGCATCCTCCTTCCTGTGTGTGTGACTGGAAAATGGGTGGGGGACAGTCTAAGGATTCCCTCTCACCCCCTAAGGGTACCCCAGCTTATTTCATGTACGTACATTATGGTCCATCAACCTGCAGGTATTTAGAGAATTGGAATCATTACACGCGTGAAAATTCATCTAAACAATGCCCACTAGAAGGTACCTTCAATCTAGATAAGATCATACATCTCAGAGGAGTTTTTAATCACCAAAAAAGAAAGCCTCTGACACACAATGGGAGCAATTTGTCTATTGAGGAAAGGAACGGGTTAATTTGAAATTCAGCTTGGTCCAGAGATAAAGAGAAAGTTAATCTGCGTTCAAGGTCAAGAATCAATGCAGACCAGGCTAAGTACAAAGAAAAAACTACTTTCGGCCCCAGCTGGCTGTGAAAAAATATAGACATAGTCAAACCAAAGGCAATACAAGTTACAGTGCTGAGATTACATTTGCAAAGCTTAACTGTCCAGTGAGATCCAACAGTCTGCCTTTGCGACCCTGGAGCCGGCGTGGTTTGGGGACGCTGAAGAAGCCACAGGCAGCCGGCCTGGACTGGAATCACTGAAAAGACGCCCCAGGAGACTTCAGGGTGTAAAAGAACTGCCCTCCCAAGAGAGGAAGCAAGTTGGAGATTGCACAGCACCTTCTCTCAACGTTATACACAGACGTGGCCAGTCTGGACATACGTGTGTGAGTATGAAAGTGTGCCTACTCTCAGCCGCAGTAAGTCTGAGAACCGGAGAGGGATTTAGCATTCCTCTCTCCACCCCGGTTGACTGGGAAGGGTGTCAGGTGGATCTACCCCAGTCGTAGCAGGACTGGGCAATAGAGAAGTTGGAGTAATAGGAAGAGTTGTGTACTTGATAACTAGAATTGAGCAATTAAAAGCATAGATCATGAACCAGGCAGCAACTCAAACCTATGCCCAGGGCAAGTTGCAAGCCTTGAGACAGGACTTCCAGGCAGAAAAGGAAGCACTGGCTAAGCAAGTACCGGTCCTTCAGGGACTTGTCAGAATTTAACCATTTGTGTTTGCATATGCTGTAACAGCAGTGTGTTTGCCACAAGAGAAAATTGAATAGTTAAACGCCAATGGGCCCTGCGTTTTGCCCAAGTGGCAAGCCTCACGAGGGAGGACTCGGGTAGCCTTGTGAGTAAGAATGTTTAAGAGAAGAGACCAGGAAGGGTGGGGGCTAGTTGAGAAGCCCACCCTCCTATCTAAATTGGTAGTGAAAAAGCCGGTGCCCATGGAAGGGACGGTTCAGCGAGAAAAGCAGGATTGGGCCCAAGCGGGCAGGCAATAGATAGAGAGATTGGAAAACAGGTTGGAAACTTTGAGGGCATAGTGGAAGGAAAAGAGTAAGTAATTATAAGCAGGGGGATTTCAAATCCCCAGGACAATAATTGGAATGGTAAAATCTGAGTTGAGTTGGGTGTCGTTTTGGGAGACAAGCAAGTGATTTAAGAAAAGAGAGTGAGAAGTTAACTCTGTAGTTGCTAGAGGGAATCAAGCAGTGAAACTTGGTAGGAATGTCTGTAAGTAATTCAGGCAAGAGGTTATTTAAGTGGAATTATTCGACTATGAATACGTTAGTCTAATTTGCTGAAGAACACTCCTGCTGTATACAATCTGTGTTTTATAAGTTTGAGATGAATTGGTATTGTTTTAAAGTTGCAAAAACCGAAAATACTTTTGCCAGACACAGGAAACTAGTGTTGTTTAATATGGTGTTTAACATTTAATCCTTAAGGTGACTTAATGCTTTACAAGATTTAAAATGTTTTAACTAAAGACCAAAGGTTGTGGCTGCAGCAGGGTAGTCAAATCCAGGAGAATAAAAGATTTGAATTTGTTTTTGGGTAACAAAATAGCAGATAAAAGATCTGGTAAAAAGATAGAGAAGGACAGTGCCCCTGGCTCTGTGTGGTCGAGCTGTCACTTTACTAGGGGTGCATGGAGATTTTGTAAGCACAAAAGAAACAGTTACACCTTGTGTAGAAATTGATGTGGCTAGTGTTATGGAAATTGAATTGTGGAGAGGATGTGCATTTTCCCCAGAACATGTGCAGTGTATATTGTAGCAGAGGTAAAAGAAATGCAAACCTACCAGTATAGGTTGTGTTGTCTTTTTCAGATCACTGGGTGTTTGAAAGCAGGAGCTAGAAGTAAAAGGCAATCAAAAGTCTGGGAAAGTTAATTGTGTCCCTTTTAAAGTAAGAATCTTTAAGCTGTGGATAGCTTTGGATCTGGAAGCAAGCCAGAAAGCATCTGTATTAATGCAATTTTCTAACTAATAAGGTAGAAGCCACTGAAACCTGGGCTGCCTATGAAACAAATACAAGGAAATATGGGGTAATTCCTCTGTTTTGTCTAAAATCAACAAGAGTATGTGTATATAAAGGAAATATTTTAAGCAATGACTGACTACCCAGAAGGGGTAGACCTCTGTTCTTTTGTCTTTCAGATCATCAGAGAAAACGGATGCCAGCTGAACAGCATTCAATGTACCATGCATTTACTGGTACAATAGGAATTATTTTTGTGTTCTTTGTCCTGTCTTGTGGTGTTTGTCTTGTGGCCAGAATTGTTGGGTTTAATATTTTCATAAGACAGTCTAGTTCAAAATTAAATAGAAGGGTTAAATCAAAAAAAGCAGATACTTGTTTTATTCAACTTGGAATACAAAAAGTGTTTGGATAAATCAGGAAAATGTGATATACTAAAGTCTAATACAGTTGCTTAAGTAAGAAAAAGAAACTTCATTGGCCAGATTTTTAATTGAAAAAATTGTTGTTAAAATTTGCATACCAACAGTCTTTGGAAGCAAGGACATGGAAGGTTAACCCACTCCCCATATTGCCCATGGGATCCTTCTGGCTACCTCAGATTTCTAGCCAGAGGGCTGGGGAGGGAGGAAAGCTATTGGACACCTGAGGTTGTACCGAGTGAACTCCTCAAAAGTGGGTGTGCTTGTCCTGGTTTGTTGCTCCAAAGCTCTGTAATAAAGTTATTTTACTGGAAGGGTGTACATGGCATACATTGAATAAGACTAATGTACTGTATAATGGCAATGTGTATGTGTTCATTGTTGGGAAAAGGTGTATGAGTGAAGAGTGGAAGTTTCCTTTGTAGGTTAAAAGAAGCCAAGAAGGGGAGAAGGAAAAAGAACAGAATGAGTTAACTGAGGAAAAAAAAATAGCTAGCAAGCTCAGTCCAAAGATAAGACGTTGGCCCCATCCAAGGATACTACCCACAGCTAAGACTTGGCTGACAGCCAAGAAAAGGGGGGGCCTGAATGTGCCCAACAACTAAGATATCTGCAAAACACTGCCAGGCATTAATGAAATGTGTTAGGTTTCTTTTCTCACAGATAAAAGAAGTGCTACCCAAAGACCCTAGCAGCCCTGCCATTCATTGAAACAAGGAGACTGAGTCTATGTAAAGTCCATCAACGAAAGACTGCTTTGGCTCCATGCTGGAAAGGCCCTTTCCAAGTCCTGTTAACCACCAACACCGCTGTGAAGTGCCAAGGACTGCCCACCTGGAACCATGCTTCTTACTGCAAAAGGACCCCTCCACCTGGAGAGGATTCTCCAGCTGCTGATCAGCCTATTTCTCCTGCTAGCTCTGCTGTGCCTCCTGGACAGCAGGGAAGGAGGACAAGGTGAAGTGCTAGTAACCTCTCCTTTGTCCTCTGACAGATCTACAATGCCTTTGAATTCTTTTACAGGAATCACACCAGTACAGGGTGAAGTGCTAGTAACCTCTCCCCTGCACTATGGTGAATCACAACTGCTTTTGAAGAAGAAAAGAAGAAACACTCGCTCTGCTGAAACCACCAAAGTCCAGGAATTCCTGACTACAAAAGACATTAAGAACTGGCCCTGGTGGAGAAGACGGAGCATCATTTATTGGCAAGGAGGGAACTGTGGGGACCGTTCCTGGGAATGCGGGGTCCAGTGGTGGGGTGGATTCTTTCCAGGATCAGGACTTTGTGCTTATGGACAGGTACCTTCAGGATGCACTGCCCTTCCTAATTGGCTTTCAGAAGATGAATATCAAAACCGCCTTGCCACCACTAGGACTACACCCACTAGTCCCTTGACCCCTGCCACCACCACTGTAACTTACCCAGATACAAACCGTACTGTATATTCCAATGAAACCCATTGGCCAAGGCTTTCACATCTTAGTGATTTACTGAAATTTTGTTCAGAGAAATTATTCTTTAAAGTTCAGGATAATGTATATGAGCAAACAATTGAATGGAAAACAAATGGATCAGTAGAGATAGAAATACATGATATCACTACCAGCGAACCCCAAGAATTAATAATTGCAATTGATGGGTTCTATAGTGAAGTAGATATGATGGTTGTTCCTGGAACTTGTACTGTGTTAAATGAGAGAGGCCCTTATTGTTATTTGGTCACCCAATTAGTGAATAATCAGACAAATACCCAAATTGTTCACAGGGGGCTGCCATTAGATTAGCACAACAGAGGGCTTGGGTTATTTCCTCTAGAAAGAAGAGAGACTTGACCGGATCCCTGTGGGATGGGGCCAATAGTGCAGCAGCAGTGTGGAATATTTTTAAGAACCAGGAACATGATGAGAAATTGGGCCAACTAGAGAAGGCCATTGGCCTTGTTTCTGGAGCACAACTAACCCAGGTACAGGCTGGAGTTGGTGAGTTACATGTTATTTCCGCCCTTAGTTCTATGACCCAGAAGTTGCTAAGAGAGATGGTACTGAATATCACTGAGGCTGGGAAGGCATTGCAGTGGGATCTAGCATGTTCAGAGACTCAGGATTTCCTGAATGACCAGCTGATGTCCATTCGGAATGATCTAGAACATCAGGCTTGGCCCACTGCCCTTACAGACACATCAGGAGTACCATCTGATCTGTGGCCATGGAGACTTACTTGGAAACTTTCTGGATGGAAGTGCGGACGTTCTCAGTGCTCCTTCCAAGCATATGGACCGGTAAAGGGGGTGTGGGCTCCTACATACCGTATCCTGCCGGGTCCATGGGGAGGATGCATGTGGGATTGGATAATTCACCGAGACATCTGGGAAATTAGACCACCTGATATGCCCAATCGATTTTTAGTCAGTGCTCCTGGGATTACACCTCACATTTGGATGGGGTTAGGAAGTCAGTGGACATTTTGGCCATTAGAACCCCACAGCTTCAGTGTAACCGTAAACTGGAGCCAGGAGAAGTTGTCACTGTTTATGACTACGTTTGCTGGGAGGGTAGGGGACAAGGAACTACCCTGACAGGACACTTACTTTTTCAAGCTAACGATAGCTGTGTGTATGTTAATGACACCACATTACAAGACATACATTTTAATCTCACTACCACTGCAGGCAATCATATTATTTACTGGCCTGCAGATAGAGCTTTCCAAGTAGCCCTTAGGTTCCAGATACCCTTTAATTGGACTAGTTTAGTACCTGATAGATTTCAGAATTTGTTTTCACTGTTACCAGAGATTCAGAAAATCTCTGAAGTACAAGGGCAAATTCACATGCTTCAAAACATATATCAAGTTGAAAAGTATGCCTTTCAGACTGCTTATAGAGTATCCACTTTATGTACTAAGTATAATGTATTGTGCTTTGTAACTAAGGCTGTACAACAACCCCATTATAGTTTTGCTATGGGAATGTTATTGCTTGTATTGTTATTAGTTAGTTTAGGATTATGTTATTGTTGTTGTAAAAGACGTAATAATAGTAATACCTTTCATGTTCATGCTAATCATGCATTGTCATTACATCCAATCAGAACCGCTAACATTGAAACATCTGATATAGAATCTGAAGTCCAGGACTTGATGCAAATAGAGGTTTGAGAATGTTTGTTGTACTAGAAGTACAAAAGGGGGGGTTGTGGAAGCAGAAAAAGAACTGTCAGAAAAGAACTGCAATGCATGACAGTTTGTTAGCAAGAGTCAGGCTAACTGTAGCCCTGATAACGCGAGATTTGTAGAAGCGAGGATTGTGTGAGGCGGGTGAGAAAGTACTGTGTGAGAAGTTATTGTGACCTTGTATAGATAAGGTGTAGAAGACCTTGTGTAGATAAGGTATAGGAAATATTGTATGTTGGCAAGAGTCAAAACAATTAAGAAATAAGATATCAAGATGGCTTATGTATAACAAAATGCAGCTGTCCCTCATTATTTTCTGTAATGAAAGGTATAAATGCTTGTTGTAATTAGGTATCAGTGAGAGAGACCTGCTTGGCTCTCTCCCTCTGCACAATTGTGAGAGTGAATAAAGCTTCTGACTTGCTGTACCCAAACAAAAGAGTGAGAACTCAGTTTTTCTCCGACAATGCGGCGGTCACGTGTCGTCCCCTTTAGATTGTGGCCCCCCAGAATGGGAACGCACGAGTCATCTATGCAACATGCATATTGTAGCCCCATTGGCAGAAACAAACAATGTTATAACAAGAAGATTCAGTCACTGGGGTGCCCCTTCTGCCAGCCCAATGGCTGGTGGCAGTGGATGCACCAAGGGCAACGTGGAGTTCTGAAGTGTTCTTACCTCCCCATCCCCCTTATTCCCAGCCAGCAGCACCAGCTCTATATGATTCCTACCAACAGGGTGAATGGCTGTGAAACTCCCCTGCTTGCAGAAGACCTGTGCCTACAGTTTTTCCTTGGTAGGGGACGGATTGCCGGTCATTTTTTCATTATGACTCTTCTCTTGCATCCTCATAAGCAGCATTATAGGGTGAGGGATAAGGGTAATGTTCTGTTTTTTAAAATAAAGGTAAGGTGTCTGGCTGCATATAGGCGTTGTCTGCATTACTGACTGAGTCTGTGGGACATAGAACCTGGCTTCTCGGGGGCGGGAGAAAAGCATCAGAATCCCCAAGAATGCATTCATTGTTCTCGGCTTCATAACTCACCAGATGCTATTGTTTTATTAAAAATAAAACATCTGGGCTGCTTGCTGGGCAGGCTAGAGTGTCAGCTTCATGTGATTGGAAACAGCTGAACTGTTAGCTAGGAAACGGCAGGGCCGCCCGGGGGGGGGGGGGGGGCAAGTGGGGCAATTTGCCCCGGACCCCACAGGGGCCCCCACGAGTATGTCGGAAGCTCCCCCCGCCTCCGTCTTCCCCCATCCCCCGGCGTCTCAGCTGGGAAGGGGGTGGGGCTGCGAGCTGTGGCCGAGCGGCGGGAACTCAGGCCCCGCTGGAGACACCAGGCCGCTGCAGCGCTGTGCGGGGCCATTCCTGGACGCGGCACGCTGAGGCTCTGGGAGAGGGGGTAAGAGGCATGGTAAGGGGCCGGGCACCCCCCTGGCCCCATCCCCCACAGCCCTGACCCCCAGCTCCGAGCCCAGCCCCTCTGAGCTGGACACCCCCCGACCCCATCCTCCCCACAGCCCTGACCCTCAGCTCTGAGCCCAGCCCCTCTGAGCCGGACACCCCCCCACCGGCCCCATCCCCCCCACAGCCCTGACCCTCAGCTCTGAGCCCAGCCCCTCTGAGCCGGACACCCCCCCACCCCCCGGCCCCATCCCGCCCACAGCCCTGACCCTCAGCTCTGAGCCCAGCCCCTCTGAGCCGGGCACCCCACCTGGCCCCATCCCCCCCACATCCCTGACCCCCCAGCTCCGAGCCCAGCCCCTCTGAGCCAGACACCCCCCGACCCCATCCCCCCCACATCCCTGACCCCCAGCTCTGAGCCCAGCCCCTCTGAGCCAGACACCCTCCCCCCCGGCCCCATCCCCCCCACAGCCCTGACCCCCAGCTCCGAGCCCAGCCCCTCTGAGCCGGACACCCCCCAACCCCATGCCCCCCACGGCCCTGATCCCCAGCTCTGAGCCCAGCCCCTCTGAGCTGGACCCCCCCGACCCCATCCCCCCCACAGCCCTGACCCCCCAGCTCCGAGCCCAGCCCCTCTGAGCTGGACCCCCCCGACCCCATCCCCCCCACAGGCCTGACCCCCAGCTCCGAGCCCAGCTCCTCTGACCCGGACACCCCCCTGGCCCCATCCCCCTCACAGCTCTGACCCCCAGCTCTGAGCCCAGCCCCTCTGAGCCGGACAGCCCCCGACCCCATCCCCCCCACAGCCCTGACCCCCAGCTCCGAGCCCAGCCCCTCTGAGCCGGACACCCCTCTGACCCTATCTCCCCACAGCCCTGAGCCCAGCCCCTGTGAGCCAGGCACCCCCAACCCAGAGCCCAGCTCCTCACCCAGCCCTGGGCAACAGCAGCACCACCCCCAGGCAGCGACAGCTCATTGGCACCAACCATCACCATCACCCAGCAACAGCCCATTATGTAATTGCAAATGTATACATACCATTAAAGCATTTAATGTTTTTAAATAATGTATTTAGTGTATTTTCAAATTATTACAAATTAATTTTTGAATGTATTTCACTGGTTATTTTTTACATTTCCAAATACATGTTACTATAGTATTGCAACTTTTTTTTATGGAAGGGGCCCCCGAAATTGCTTTGCCCCAGGCCCCCTGAATCCTCTGGGCGGCCCTAGAAACCGGGCTGGAGGAAGGTGGCTGAGAACGGAGATTCTGAGAGAACATTAACTACAGAGTCATGGCAGGAAGCAAAGATGTAAAGATTAATGATTACAGAATCTGGTCAATTTCCAGCAGCAATATAAATAGTAAGAAGTTATCCTATTAATGCAATGTCCCTGGATTAAGGTGCTATAAATAGCATGTAAGGGTTACATGCTATTTAAGAGTGTACACATTAGTCAAATCCCACGTTTGGCCCTTTTCCTGCAAAGACTTACATGCGTGTTTATCTTAATGCTCTGTGAGAAGTCCAGTAGCTACACACAGTGCATAAAGTACAGCACGCCAGTAGTCCTGGTTTAAAATCCATGTTTAAATCTTTGCAAGATTGATGCCTTGGAGGAGATTATTATTTGGGGGCAACAGGAGAGGGGAGGGGCAGATGTTTAAAATAAAAGAGCAACAGAAATGATTTCAGTCCTAAAATAAATAACTTGTGGTGAGAGGCTGAAGGAGCTCAAGAAGTGATTTGATTACAGTGTATAAGTACCTTCACGGGGTGGGAATACCAGGTTCTCTTTAATCTGGCAGAGAAAGGCATAACAGGAAGCAATGGCTGGAAACTGAAGCCAGACAAATTCAAATTGGAAATAAGGCATGATTTTTTTTTTTAAAGGAAGGGTGATTAATTACAGGAATAGACTACCAAGGGAAGTGGTGGCTTCTTCATGTCTTGATGTCTTCAGTGGTTGTACGCAGTGTTGTTGTAGCCATGTTGGTCCCAGGATATTAGACAGACAAGGTGGGCGAGGTAATATCTTTTACTGGACCAACTTCTATTCATGAGAGAGACAAGCTTTCGAGCTACACAGAGCTCTTGCCTCTCTCACCAACAGAAGTTGGTCCAGTAAAAGATATTATCTCACCCATCTTGATGTCTTCAAGTCAAGAGTGGATGCTTTTCTGGAAGATGTTCTTTAGTCAAACACAAAATACTGGGCTCAGTACAGTAGTAACTGGGTGACATTCTATGGCATGTGTTATATTGGAGGTCAGAATTGATGATGTATCTAGATCTTCTGGCCTTAAAACGTATGAAAATATTTCAGTTTCCTTTTACTTACTGTCGTTATAATGTATTGTGGTAACACCTAGAAACCCCAATCAGGGTCAGAACCCCATTGTGCTAGGCACTGTACAAACTTAGAAAGAAGTGATAGCCCTGCCTTACATTTATTTTGAAAGTTCGCATGCTAAAAAGTATATCTTCACATATTAGGAGACCATTTTTGTGTGTCTGCACAAGTTTTATTGGGGAGAAAATACAAATATATGTTTATTTTCAAAATTAATTGACCATTTCGGCCAGATGTCAGTGTGTTTTTCCTCTGAAGAGGGAAATGTTGTAACATTTGTACAAAATAAACAGCATTAATAGTAGCAATCACCAGGTAATGTAAGTCTCAATAGAGTAAGAGCCTACCATATAGTTCTGACCAGGCTCGATCAGGGCCTCAGATTGTTTTAAAATAAAAAATATTAAAAATAAGGGGCGGGGGACTATGCATTCAATATGTCACATGCTAGAGAAACTGGGGCCAGCTCCTCAGCTGCTATACATCGGCATAGTTCTACTGAAGTCAAGGAGCTAGGTCAATTACCCCAGCTGAGGATCTGGCATTTGATAGCTAAAGTTACGGATAGATTGAGCTTGGTTGCTCAACCATGCAATGGGGCTCCCTCATTAGGGATGGGGTTGGGGAGAGCTCAAAATCATTTCAATTGTTCCTAGAATTAAAATGCCCTTGTGTTAGATCTCATCCTTTCATAATTCATTGTCATGAATCTGGAACGCTGGCTAAGGCAGCTCTTGTTTATTCCACATCTTGTTCAGCGCCCATTTTTGAGCCTGTCACGGTTCAAGGGAACTGCCTCTGTATTCCCCCCTCTGCAGTCCCTCGAGGGCACCTGCCCCTGGCCCCTCAACCATCACTGGTACAGACCTGTGTCAGTCTCCTTCCTGACTGGGGTTTTTCCAGGCTGCCCTGTTCCTTGCCTACAGTGTGATATTCCCAGGAACCCAGACTGCTTCAACACGTTGATGTCTGCGCTTCAGAGGCTCTGGCCAGGGCTGGCTCCAGGCACCAGCTGAGCAAGCAGGTGCTTGGGGCAGCCAAGGGGAAGGGGTGGCACGTTGGGCTCTTCGGCGGCAATTCAGCGGAGGGTCCCTCGGTCCCTCTTGGAAGGAAGGACCTGCCGCCGAATTGCCGCTGAACAAGAAAACGGCGCGGTGGAGCTGCCGCGGATCGCGATCGTAGCTTCTTTTTTTTTTTTCCGCCACTTGGGGCGGCAAAAACCCTGGAGCCGGCCCTGGCTCTGGCCACTGCATTGCGGGCACTTACATGTTACCACACAGCTCTTTCTAAGCAAGCACACTTATTCTTAAGGTGAAAGCATTACAGAGAAACCCTATTCAAAACAATAAAAGAACCCACATGCATGCTAACTCCAACTCCCACTTTGGACTCTGGTAGGTTTAAATCCTTCAAAACCGACAACTGGGTTTTCCCAATGGTTACACGTTTGTTGATGACACTAGGCCTATGTGAACCAAAGTTCTTCAATGTTTAGCTCTAATCGACCTCGACCCCCCCCCCCATACCAGGTACCAAGCGATAATGATGAGGTTTGCATGTTTCTGGCTGAAGAGGTAATAAACCAAGGGTAAACAAGACCAGATAACAGTTTAGAAGAGTGTTACTAACAAGCTAGATTTATAGCCCTAGAATGATTTAATTGCTTGAATGTATAAACATGCCTTCGGTAGAGAGGGGGAGGAAAGGGAGGGGTAGAGGGCGGGATGGGGGGGGCTTAGTTGTAAAATGTATAAGAAGAGAGAAACTGTTTTTGCTGGTGTGCTTGATCTGAGACTTGCCTGTCTCCTTGCACCACTTTGAGATTTCAAATAAACTTTGATTGCTTCTCCACCCCGGTATGTTTATTGGCGCGAAGCACACTGGGCAACGAACCCCGCTGTTGCTGTCCTTGGGCCTCTGTGCCAGCAACACGTTCATAACTGTCTTGGATTCAGAACCAGAACCCCGGCTGGACAGTTCAGGTGTTTCTTTATACAGCTGGGGCCTTTGATCTTGACTCTGGGAACAGGTAATTAACAGACAGTGGCCCACTCCTCAGAGTGTACCTTCAAAAGTCTAGGTATTTTCATAACTAGAGGTGGGGAGTTTGCATTCACCTTCCCCTAGTATTCTTCAGGAAATCTACTTAAAACTTATTGTCCCAAAAGTCCATTCTTGTGTGGCACATTTTTAATATAGTCCTTTGAACTCCCACTTCTCACCTCACAGCTCCCTGTTAGAGAGGTTGTATACAATCCTGGCTCACAATCCATAAACTTTTCACTTAATACAATGGACCCCAAAGAGACTTAAACTTAATTCAATAAGACCTCCCAAAGATTTAGCAGGAACCTGCCATATCTGTCACGGAGTCTTCTCCTAATCAAAACAAGAGGGTGGGAATGGGACATGGTGGGGAAGAATCTTTCCTTCAATTACAGAAACAAACAATCAAGGAAGACACTGGATTCAGTTGTGGAAACATGACTCTCCCATGCCAGCTAACTTTTTTTAAAGGAAGTTCTCCCCCCCCCCCCCCCCCGCCAAAAAAAAAAGCATCTTGCAGAGAAACTGCATTTTTGGAATGATTAATCAGCAGAAAAATTTCCTGTATTATTGTGTAATATGTGATTGATGGTGTAAAACTTTTCATAAGAATAATAATTCCTAGATCTTATATAGAGCTTTTCATCATAAATATTCCCTTATTTACTGAAGATCACCTCAGCAGCAATCTTTTAGTATGTTAATAACATCACACTTTCACTGAAATGTACCAAGCATAAAGGACAGTACTGTGAGAGTTCATCTTGCTCTACATGCCTGATAAATAAGACTCCAATACTGTCACCCTTAGTCATGTCAGCAAAGACTGCAGAATCAAGCCCATAGATTTCACTGCAGTGCTTAATGTCTTTATTCCTTAATTATTGCCAGATAATTTACACAGTGGTCAAAATTTCGAAACAGCCCGCCAAATGTGAGACAGCCAGTTCTGCATGTGCACCCGTCACTATATGGAAAACCTGCCTGAAAATTGGTTATTTAAGTAAGCAGTTGCATGCAAATGCCCCCCTGCAAATTCCAGCCTGGGTTTTCACACACAGTTGGTTGCACACGCAAAATTTGTTGGTGCCATTTTAGCAACAGATTTGTTCATTTGGCCCTGTGTATCTAGCACAAGGGAATCTGTACTCGTCTATATACAGCTGTCATCACCAGTATCTGAGCGCCTTCTAGTCATTCATTAAGCGATGTCATGTGTTGCTTGTTCTTTCTTTCATGCTCTCCCCATGGGGAGAATGGTGTGTACAGAGCAGTGTTTTGTTTTGGTAGGGTGAGGTGTTTTAATAGGTACAGCCTTTTGTAAAATGCACTGTGTCCTTTGAGGTCTTGGGGGAGGAAACCATTTATCTCTAAAACTGCTCTACAGCACAGTTTGTGTACTTGTTTGACAGCAGGAAAAATGAAATGTTTCGCTGGGTCTGATCAGACGAGCACATAAGCCTGATTTTGAAAGGGTTGTTCTGTGTTACTGTATTTGTTCTGTTTGATCCACCGAAAGTGCATGCTTGTCAAAATGTTGCTTTAATAGGCTTTGCTTATCATACTTCATGGGGGTTGGAGCCATGTGTCTCCCAAGCAAACCTGATGGATACTTGACCTAACCAACAATATTTATTTTCTGCTGCTGACTCTGATATTGCCTTCGGTTTATTTCCATCTACGCTGGAGGACAGTTGCAAATGAGATGAAATTCAATGACGCCAGTAACATCGCATGCACAGTTTTTAAGCTTCACCCTGTGAAAAGCTGAGAATCCTCAGCTGAAATGGATGGGAGCTGGTGCTCACAGGGTATTACAGCATCGAGATGCACGAAAGTGCATCAAGCTAATTTTTCTGTTTTGACTTCTATAGATGATGGTGGCTGGGCTAAAAAGAGTTATTTGTGGTTGGGAGACTACTCCTGTTACATGCATATAAAACACTCAATAAATAAGCTGCAGTATGGCTACGCCTCTTTACTATCTACTTACTTATCTTTATCATCCATTTACATTGGGGGTGTTTGTGCTGTGCTTTTTTATTATTATTCTTCACCTATCGATTGCTGGTGAACGTTTTTACATGATTTTAACTTCCTGTATGTTGACAGTAGTCCCATGTCTTTATCTAGTTTAATATCCCCATAGGGTTTTAGTCTTCTCTAACTTTTATTATTCCGCTTAGATTTTATTTTGCCCTCATAGTGAAAACTCGGTTTATCTAAGAGTGTAAAAGCAAAGCAGTCTTTTATAGTAGGGATTGTTTTTATGTGGCTGTGCTCAGGAGTTGATTGGAGAGCTGTGGCTGCCTAAAGCCTCTGAAAATCATGGTTGATATGTGTAAGTTTGAATATTGAAAGGCTTTTCTGACTTTGCGCCCCTGGATTTTTATGGAGAGCAGGTTGTGCTGTATCTTATTCTTCACCCAGGTCTTACCCAAGTTGCTGCCATACTAATAAGCCCTCACAGATTGAAATGGGCATCCATTTTCCAGTTTGGCCTAAACTCAAGTCCTTCAAAGCTGCATATGGTGCAGTCCCGTATATAGGAATTCTGAAGCAAATGCTCGGGATGCTGGTCAGATGTGAATACTCACAGGGCTCTTCCAGTTCCCAGCCCTTTGAACTCTAGGGGCAATTTGGAATGTTTGCATGTTTACTTAGATTTTTTTTAACAAGTCGGGGACACAATTCTGTGAGGTGTGGAGGCTCAGGACCTGATCCAAAGTCCACTGAAGTCACTCCAGTAATGCAGGTAATGTAACCATGGGCGTAAGGGGGATCTTTAGAACTCAGTACTCCCCTGTGTTGGCACCTTTCTATTGCCTTCAATGACTTTGGATCACACCTTTGACTGATATAAGCCATCCTCAATTCTGTGGCTTGATCTTAAGAAGTGCTGAGTATCCTTGATTCTCTAGGAGACAATGAGAGCTGACTTTGCGGTGTCTCATGCTAAGGAATAACAGCAATGGGGCTCCGGGCTTGTCAGGGGTCTAGCTGCATGGAGTTCAATGCAGGATTGGGGTCATGATTGGACCTTTGTTCCAGAGTAAATAAGCATTCCCACAAACTCCACAATCCCAAATGCTACAGTAACTATTCAGTGACATTTCATTGCCTATAAAAACTTTCCCTCTGAAAGCAGTGGGTCAGCAAAGAAATGGGAAGTACTTGGACCATTGTCAGCTGCAATGGTCTGTTTATTGGCTTTCTCTTGAACCTCCTTTTCCCCAGTGGGCAGCTCAGCACAGGTGTCATATTTAGCTAGTCCACATCCTCTAACGGAAACCAGCCACGTCTGACACACACTTTATACAGGCAAGGACAGGAGGTTTGTACACTCCAAATGCTGAAGTTCTATTTTAACTCCTTCTCGTCCTTGGCTCAATGAAAATGTACTTGTTTAAATGATGGAGGGTTACCGACTGGGGTGAGAGCAAATTGGGAGAGAGTGAAGGAAAACACATGCCTTCTTATTCCCTGCGTGGCATGTTAGCCTTAGGTCTTGCTGACATATTTCTCCAAACTGCACAACTGTTTTCAGCCTTAGGGTACGTCCAGACTACCCGCTGAATCGGCGGGTAGTAATCGATCTATCGGGGATCGATATATCATGTCTTGTCTAGATGCGATATATCGATCCCCGAACGCGCTCCCGTCAAATCCGGAACTCCACCAGGGTGAGCGGCGGTAGCAGAGTCGACGGGGGAGCCGCGGTCGTCGATCCCGCGCCGTGAGGACCCAAGGTAAGTCGAAATAAGATACGTCGACTTCAGCTACGCTATTCCCAAAGCTGAAGTTGCGTATCTTACATCGACCCCCACCCCCAGTGTAGTCCAGCCCTTAGAGAACTTTTTAAATAACAAGGATGACTTCCCTTTAACTGCAACTCTGAAGCAGCAATAAATTTCCAAGCAGGGTTGCATTGGGAGCCCCGCGTTATGGAGCAAACAGGAACCAGACTGTGACCCTGAGAGTCACAGTCTGGTTCCTGCCCCCTGTGTTGCAGGGGTGAAGTAATCTGTTCCAGCCTTTTTGCTTACTTGCACCTCTACATCAGCTCTGATTTTATGGCACATGGGGACAGAGTCACAGCTCTGCCCAGGCCCTGCCAATCTGCATGTGAGAGGGACTAGCAGCCTGATGGCAGCTCCCCTCTTCTTCCTTTGCACAGGGTGATGTGGGTAGCCTGCACATGGGCATAAGGGAGACCTTAGAACTCAGTAGTTCCCTGTGTTGGTATGCAGCAGGGTTCAGATTGAGCCCTAAATGAAGAGTGTTTGGCTTCCAGCACAGGCTGCTTCTAATATTAAACGATAAGACTAAAAAAGGGGGGAGGGGTGTCTTGCATGGCCTGTAAAACATATGTTCAAAATTCTGTCTCATGGAGCTGCTTTAAATTATTCATTTTTAATGCCTCCTGCCTGGAGGGGCCTCTAAAACGTTGACTACGGAGAAACAATCTTCCCACTGTGGAGACTGCTATAAAATACCAGATACGTAAATATATAGATATACATCTCTTCAGCCAGACACCACCTCTGATTTGTAAATATAAAGCAAAGAGCCAGATCCCCAGCTGCTGTAGCTCCATTGAAATCAATGGAACTATGTCTATTCACCCCAGCTGAAAATCTGGCCGGAAGTTTAGAACAGACCATACTTTCTCCATATAAGATAAAAAAATCACAGCTTGCATGGTTGGTACAAGCCACCTTGTATGCACCGAGCTCTTGAAGAAATACTGTCTGTGGGACAAACCCTGGATTATCTCCCAAAAAACAAATAAATGGGATTTGAACTGGGAAAATCCACAGCCTAAGGGGGATAAAGTTCCTCCATGTAGGATTTTATTCTGCAGTCATTGGCATGGAATCTGAGCATCAGAGAATCTTTCCCACACGCATACACATTGGGGTGCAACAGCACAGTTGTTAGTAGCATTCAGTAGAGACATATCAATGTAAAATTGATGTAATGCAGTGTAGAGTTAATGCTGTGAAAAGCTTATGCTCAAATAAATGTATTAGTCTCTAAGGTGCCACAAGAACTCCTCGTGGTTTTTGCTGATACAGACTAACACGGCTACCCCTCTGAAACCTGTCAGCAGTGTAGAGAGAGAGTCCGTACACCTACCTCTCCATGAGAGGAGTTTGGTAAGACCCACTGGCCACTCTCCCCAACATAACCCTCTCCCTACACCAGTTAAATTCAGTGGGTATGTCTACACTGCAATCAGAGATGTGACTGCAGTCTGTGCTGCTCCCCGTGCTGCTGTGGCTTCACTGGTCTTATTATTTGAGCTCGCTAAACCAAAACTAGTTTGGGTATGTCTGCACATACTGTAGTCACACCTTTGACTTCAGTGTAGACATGGGTGGCAGGTATAATAGGCCAGGGGAGGCTAAGCCTCCCCTGGCGCAGCCATTGCTGCCTCGCCTCCAGACACCTGGGACATGGTGGCCCCTCCTCTTCCCCTCCCTGCTCCGCCCCTTCCCTGAGGCCCCCATTGCCTGCTGCTGCTACCTGGGTGAGTCTTCCGTCATGCAGACATACCCTAATTGAGCAGAATCAGGCTCTTCCTATTCTCTTTCTCATGGCACATCAAGTACTTGGCTTTGATTCTTTTCTCACTCACATTGGTGTGAATCAGAAGAAGTCAATGGAGCTATACTAGTACAAATGGGAGGAGAATGTGTCTATGATAGTGTTTCAAAGAAGAAATGGATGTCTATTCTTGCCCATTTGGTGGCAGGTCACTATACGGTGACCAGATGTCCTGATTTTATAGGGACAGTCCTGATTACCCCCCACTCCCTGACCCAATTTTTCACAGTTGCTGTCTGGTCACCCTAGGTCACTACCATCCAGTGAGGTTTTCCTGCAGACTCTTCCCCTTTGCCTTAATGCACAGATTTCCTCCTAGTTTCTTAGTGGGAAATCTTTTCTTTGCTTGATTGCTGGGGATAGGGACCATGTTGTCTCCTACACACTAAATAAATGATAACAGAAATAATAATACACCTTCAATAATACTAAATAAGAAGATTAGTATTTCAGTTTCCCTTGCGTCGGATTCATTACAAAGGTGGTTCTCCTTGGATCTCCAAAGGAACTTGCATCTCCTAATTTCTAGTTCTAGTGTGTGATCATCAAATCTGTGTTCTATAAAATAAATAAAACAAAACAAAAAATACAAACAAAAAAAAAAGGAAAAGTCCCTTCACTGAGAGAATGTTAAGATTGCAAAGTGAATGGTAAAGCTGTAGGTCCAGGTTATGGTGATCATATCATCCCAGAGGTCCTATCTCTGTATTGGCTCCCCACTGAATGCACAGTCAGGTCTCTATGCTGATATTCCAAAGCCCTCCATAGATTGCCTCCTGCTACCAAAGTGAAAATCTCTCCCCCTCCCGTGACCCTGATAACTCTGCTCCCCCAGAAGAATGACAGTCTGTCAATGAGGGGAACCTCCTCAGGGAGCTGGGCCTAGACCGTGGACTGTCTCCCACAAGAGATAATTATGATCATGACTGCACCACAGTCAGAACTAGAAATAAGATTAATTTCTTCCATTAGCTTTCCCTCAATAACTTCTTTACAAACAGACCCACTCACACTACACCCACTCACTCACCCACAGCCGCTAAGAAGCAAACAAAGAAAACTTCACAAGAAACTAATCAAGCTAGCTTCCCTGGAGGGTAGGAAGGAAGAAAATGAGGGGAACATAAGAACTGATGGAATGGCTCAGATCCGAGGTCCCTCTGGTCCAGTATTCTGTCTCTGGCAGTGCTCGGCACCAGCTGCTTCAGAGGCAAGTGCAAGAAACCTTGCAGAAGGCAGATGTGAGCTAATCTGTCCCTCATGAAGGTCTGCAGTGTTGTTGTAGCTGTGTCCATTAGAGAGACAAGGAGGGTGAGGTGATATTTTTTATTGGATCAACTTCTGTTGGTGAGAGAGACAAGCTTTCCAGCTACACTGAGCTCTTCTTCGGGTCTGGGAAACTTACTCAGTGCATGGCTACACTAGGGAGTTCACAGGCACCGCTGCATCAGTGCAGCTGCCCCTCTGCAAGCTCTCTAATGTAGCCGCTCTAAGCTGATGGAAGAGTTCTCACATTGGCTTAACTACTCCAGCCCCCACGAGCGGCAGAAGCTATGTCGGCAGGAGAAGTTGTCCACACCGGCACTTATGTCAGTGTAACTTATGTCACCCCGGGGGCGCTTTATTCACATCCGTGAGTGAGATGAGTTACGCTGACATAAACTGTAGTGTGTAGACATAGCCTCAGAGTAAACGCTCTTCACAAAGTGATCACTCTCCATTGTTGTAACTGGCTGCAGGAATGCGGAAGTCCCGGTTTCAAAGCTCGTACCACAGAGAAAACAAACAGTTTGCTGTTTGCTTTGAGTGAGTGAATGAATGAGCAGGGGGCCGGGAGTTCGGAATTTGCAAAATAGAGAGCTGACACGCTCCAAAAAGCACTCTCTCTCCCCCCACACTCCCTGTCACACTCCATCTCCCCCCCCCCATTTTGAAAAGCACGTTGCAGCCACATGAATGCTGGGATAGCTGCCCATAATGCACCGCTCCCAACACAGCTGCAAATGTTGCAAGTGTGGCCACGCCACTGCGCTGTCAGCTGTCAGTGTGGACAGACTGCAGCGCTTTCCCTACTCAGCTGTCCGAAGACAGGTTTACCTCACAGCGCTGTACAGCTGCAAGTGTAGCCAAGGCCCATGACTGGAGGCGTGTTAACAGGCCACTTCACCTTGAATGGTCCCTTGAAATATGTGTTAACTACTTATGCTAAACAATCTGTTCCATCTTGTATTTAGCTGTGACACTCTGAGGCCACTACAGATCTAGATTGGTATAACTGCATCTCTCAAAGGCCACACTGCTGAGCGATGTAGTTATACTGACCTAATCCCCCGTGTAGATAGCGCTATGTTGAGGGGACAGCTACCGCCTCTCGGGGAAGCTCTCCCATTGGCCTAGGAGCATCTTCACTCAAGCGCCAATGTAGCATTTCCAGTGTAGACCTATCCTGAGTTAATTTCCCAGACCTGAAGAAGAGCTCTGTTTAGCTTGAAAACTTGTCTCTCTCACCAACAGAAGTTGGTCCAATAAAAGATATTACCTCACCCACATTGTCTCTCTCATGAAGGTCTCATCCTAATCCCTAATAGTTAGTAGTTGGCTCAAGACCCAAAGTTTGAGGTAAGCCTGATGTGAGAGAGATGTTTATTTCTGTTTAAACATACTTGGGAGATGGTTAGGTACAACAGTGATGGGGGGGTATAGAAGTACCTAGATAGATCACTATTAAAAAAACCCCACTTGCATTGTTTAAAAAATCACAGCACATGAACCAACTACAATTTCCAACTTCTTTTAACTCAGCCAGATCAATGCCATTTGTGTCCCCTGGGACACACAAAAGAATCTCTGTAGGAAAAATCTACCAAATTTCACTGTTCTAGTCCATTTTGATGCTAGACCCCATCAAAGGTAAATCACAAAAACTGTTCATAATTGGAAAAGTATCTCTTTATATATATTATTTAAACTGCCCTCATTCTCAAAAATGGCTGAACCATTTTTGCTCAAGCTTTCTTAAAAAAGACAGTCACCCTCAGGCAGAGATGAGGCATGGAAGATTTCTGTTCAAGTGGTGACAACTATAAGGGACTAAAAAATGGTTTAGAATGGAAGCACTTAGGAAACCTTAACTATACAGGTGCTAGTACTCCAGATAAAATATACAAGACTCTGCATGTGTTTTTTTCACTGTAGCAGGGTGGCCTGTGAGTGTGAACTTTCTCTGAAGGATCTGTAGCAATCCAGCTGAGAGAGGCAGCATTGTCCAGTGGATAGGACACTGGACTGGAACTTAGGAGACTTGGACCTCCATTTCCTCAAACACTTAAGTATGTGCTTAACTTTACTATCATGATTATGTGATGGAGTGCATTAGATGTTTGCTTCCCCCTGCTGATCATTCCACTGCCTTGGCACCATGCCCTGAAGAAGGTACCCTTTTGGAGAAGAAGAACCATGAGTTCAGACCTCTAAAAGCTGCACAGAGCTGGCAGAACCAACAAGAATTGGTCCTCCTGTGGCTAGAAGGGCAAGGAGCAGGCAGAAGCCAATCAGGGTCCAGCAGGCAAGATAAAAAATCCTGGCTGCTTCTTCTAGGGGCAAGTTCTGAATGGAGCTGGGATGGGGAGGATGGATCTCCTGTTCTCACCCCAGAAACCCAGCCTGGCAGGGCCTGATTGCACCTTTTGTTTGGACTAGCAAAGGCCTGCTGTTTTGTTATGGAATTTAAAGCCCAGGTGGCCATCTTGAGTTAAATATCAATGTATTGCTATCAAATTAAGGCAAGCTCACTTCACAAGACACCCACTGGTGCAGGCAAGCCCATGACAGAGTAATTCCATTGATTTCAGTGAGGCTACTCATGGTAGTAAAGGTAAATACATGAGTGTTTTTAGGATTGGGGCCCTGGATTTTATTTTGAGCTCCACCACTGATCTTGTGTGACCTTGGGCAAGTCCCTTCACTTCTCTCTGTACCTCTCTTTCATGTCCCTCCTGCTGTCCATCTTATTTATTTCAGCTGTAAGCTCTTTGGTGCAGAAGCTCATGCCAGGGGCCCTGTGTCCCCAAGTCCCCTTTCCCCTCATTCCTGGAGTTCTGTGCCCCCCCCCATTCCATGGTCCCCCAACCCTCCTCTCCCTATGCCAGGGGTTCTGTGTCCCCCCATGCTCTCTTCCCCCAGGTAGCGTTCTCCATTCTCCCCCACATGCCAGGGACTTTGTACCCTCAATTACCCCCCCCATCTGTTTTTCCATTTTCACTAAATCTGTAGGGTTTTGCTTGCTAATGCCTAGAACAATCCATGATATTTTGATCAGATGTGGTGTTCAAAGGTTATCACTTTACAGACAAACAGAGAAAGGCCATCCAGTTGAGCGTAGGGCCTTGCTAATTATGATTTGCTGAAGGGTCTCTAGGGCACTCCAAGGAGTCTCTTGAGAAACTCACCATCAAATTGAAGAAAAGTTGGGATGATTTCACTGCATCTAATGGAGTTCATCCCATCTCTGGCTACTACTAAATCCATCCTCCCAAAAATGATTTATCCCTGGAGCTCATGAATAAGGCTAAGATTTTGTCATGGATTTTTTAGTAAAAGTCACGGACAAGTCACAGGCAATAAAGAAAAATTCACGGAAACCCGTGACCTGTCCCTGACTTTTACTAAAAATATCCATGATAAAATGGGAAGGGGCTGGGCAGCTGTGGGGTGGCTGGGAGTTCCAAGGCCCCCACCACCCATGGGGGCTCAGAGCTCCAGGGTTCCCCTGTGCCCCACGGTAATGGGGACCTGCAGGGCCCCCATGCCCTCTCCTTGATGGAGGGGAGCTATGGGGATCACCCTGCCGCCGCCGCAGTGGGGAGCTGCGGGGGGTTCTCCCTCCCCCCCCCATGGCAGCCAGGGGCTGTGGGGATCCCCCTGCCGCTGCAGCACCCAGGGAGCTGCGGGGATCCCCCTGCCACCTTGGCAGCTGGGAGCTGCGGGGTACCCCTGCTGCCCATGGCAGCTTGGAGTGTGGGGTCCCATTGCCTCAGGCAGCAGGGGTACCTCACATCTCCCTGCCGCTGCAGGAGGCGGTGGGACCCTGCAGCTCCCAGCCACCATAGGCTGAAGTCACGGAGGTCTCCAGAAGTCACGGATTCCGTGACTTCTGTTACCTCTGTGACAAAATCGTAGCCTTACTCATGAAACTATTAAAATTACGTCTTTTTTTTACTCTTGGAATGGACCAGATTGTAACATCTGTCAAGTATTTTCAAAAACATTTCCTACAAGAGGCCCCCACAAAACCCCTCATCCTCACTCCATATTACATAAGTTGAGCACTGAGTTATATTATCATTACACTAATTACATTACACTATGTCTACATGGTTCTGGAGTTCAGACTATGGGGAGCGGGGTGAACTGCTGCATACACTAGTGTGCTGCACGGTGTGCTACTGTACGATAGTTCATACCTCCATAGTCCAAACTGCGGAGCCATGTGCACAAGATTCATAGATTCATAGACTCTAGGACTGGAAGGGACCTCGAGAGGTCATCGAGTCCAGTCCCCTGCCCTCATGGCAGGACCAAATACTGTCTAGACCATCCCTGATAGACATTTATCTAACTTTGAGTATATGTGCAAGTTCAAAATATAGTGATTTCCACGAAAGACTTTGTGTTAAGTCTCTGAGTGTTGGGTCTTTCTTTGATTTGTGGGTATGAGAGAGTGCATTTACTTAAATGGGAAAACAAATAAACAGATTCAGTATCTCTCTTCTCTGTAGGCATGTGCTCCCCATTCCATAGACCATAGCAGACAGATTCTTAGTGGGAGCTCCTTGTTAGAATATTAGCAACACATCAATGTAGCTTGTGGAGCTGGTTTCCACAGTAACCCTTTCGGAGGATTCTACCTTGAGCACGGTCCAGTTTTGAATCTCATCGAGTGTACAATAATCTGGATCTGGGATGATGCTGTGCAAGGAGTGTATGTGGATTTGCCTACATGGGAAAAATTCTACCAGTTATACCAGTATCTTACACCAATATAGTTATGCCAGCATAACTTCCCAGGTGGACACTCTTATACTAAAATAAGAATAACGTTTTTGTCCACTTTAATTTATGCTACACCAAAAAAAGCCCCCTTACACTGGAATAAGAGTGTCCACATGGGGAGTTATACTGGCATAACTATAGCCAATTAAATTCACAATTTAGCTTATGTTGGTATAGCTCTCCCATGTAGACAAGCCCTATGTCTATGAAGTTTTGGTTTCTGGTCTCTTAGGGTGCAATTCACAAAGGTATTTAGGCGCCTAACTCCCACTGAAATGAAATGTTGGAGCTGCAGTGCTTAAATAGTCACTGGGGCAGAGAAAGAAAGAATGACTGTAGCTCGGTGGTTAGAACACTCATGTGGAACGGGGGAGACCCAGCGTCTAGTCCCCTTGCTCTAACTACTTGCTAGTGATCCATAGTGGAACAATTTCAACAGAAAAGGTTGAGGGAGCCCCACAGTGGATAGTACACTCTCTCCAGAGAGGTAAGAGATCCTCTGTTCAATCTTTTCTTCTCCTTCAAGCAGAGGGTGGGGGAATTGAACCTGGGTCTCTGACTTCCCAGGGGAGGGCTCTAACTAACTAGTAGGCAACAAATTATAACACTGGTACCACTATCTCCTTTGGCCATTTTGCATGGAACAATGTATGCACCCAATTCGTTCGTGCAAGAAACTACTTCGGCGGTAAGTCACCTGACTCCAGGAGATGTGTACACATTTGTGGATCACTAGCAGAGCTAGGCATCTGCTTGCAGCCCACATTTAGGCACCAATCTCCATGAGAGAGGCAGAGATTAGCACTCATCCTGGTCATTGGCCTCTCCCACTGGCTAGTTTAGGCAGTTCCTCCCTCCCCCCATCCTCCATCCTGTATCCCGTGTGCTGGTTTTTGTGGATTGCATTCTAAGGCACTTGTCTCTCTACTCCTTCATTGTATAGAGAGCCTGGGCACCTAACTCAAGCTTTGTGGACCTCAGTGTATTTCAGTGATTTTTTTCTAAGCACCTAAAAGTTAGGTATCCTTACACTCAGCATTGCAATGCCAGTCTGGATTTAGGAAGACTGTCTCCCATTGGCATGTTATTTATTATATAATACAATTGTCCTTTCATGGAGGTATTTCCGCTCCAGTGAACCACGTGGACACCGTTAGAGACCTTTTACTAGACTAGATAGATCACTGGTTTGACCTGGGGTGGTATAATTTGTCCCTTTCTACTCAGGGGCAATTAATGAATCCCAGACTTCACGCTCACATAGTAAAGTCAGCTGCATATGTTGTTAAATAGTTTTAGCAGTAGCTTTATCAATTGAATTTGTCCAGGGGGTTCTTTAATGATGTAGCATTCTTTTTAATTCTTGCAATATTTTATAGCCATCTTAAAACTGCCTGATGCTTTTATTGAGAGGCCACAGTATATATAATTTACAGTGTCCTCTATTTCTGTGTCAGCAAAGTAGAGTTTGAATTTTGAATTCCTTTTCTAAAAGGCCAGGATTTTTTTTTTCTTTTCCAGCATGACCTCCATGGGCCATATGTTGCAGTAGGTCTCTAACAGGTATAGATTCTTTGCAAGCTATCTTGGGTGGGCGATAATCTAACGAGGTCATCTGTTTATAGCAGGCATTTTATCTCAGAATCATTTAGTGGGATCCTGAGTTTGATGTCTGCTCCAGCAGAGGAGGTAGGTCACTGATTTATATGTTGGAATGGGTACAGTATTAAGCCTGCACTCCTGTCTTACTCTTCAATCAGGAAAGAAGAGTATCAGTTTGTATGCTGTTTATTTCTTATCATACAGTTAACGAATTGATACAGAGCCAATTATGTTGTACTAATTGTTAGCAGTCCACTCTGCGTGGCTGTGACTATTAATTTCTGTACCTGCAGTGTGTGCATTCGACCTTGATAATTTCCTTAAGTACACCTCTACCCCGATATAACGTGACCCGATATAACATGAATTCAGATATAACACGGTAAAGCAGTGCTCCGGGGGGGGGGGGGGGTGGCTGCACACTCCGGTGGATCAAAGCAAGTTCGATATAACGCTGTTTCACCTATAATGCAGTAAGATTTTTTGGCTCCCGAGGACAGCATTATATCGGGGTAGAAGTGTAAAAACAGATGAATAGAGACCACAGATGACTTGGATTTTCCCATATTGGAGGCCTCATCCCCCCAAAAGAGTTTAATTTATTGTTTGTAAATTGTTAAATTCATAGTATTTGTTGATCTCTGATGAAAAGGCCAAAGCTCAAATATTTTTTTCTGAACTTGGCATAAAGAATAAGTGTCCCAAATGTCAAGACCCTAGCTTGAAAAGTGGAAATTCCAGAAGAAAGACTAATAGAATTCACCTGTGGAATTCTTTGCTATATGAAACTACATTGAGGCTGAGAGTTCAAAAAAGAATTATACATTTTATATGGGTAATGTGAACATCCCATGGTACCTCTGATAAAAACTATAAGGGATATAAACCCTTATTTTCAGGACATAGTCAACCACTAACTGATAAGGTTAAGATGAAACTTTCCCTGTGTCCATAACCATCCACTACAGAGTTTCTTGCACCTACTTCTGGCCACTTTCAGAGACAGGACCAGATGCACCACTGGTCTGATGTGATATGGCAAGCCATATGTCCCTATGACTAATGTGGGCTCAGTCAGCCCCTGCTACACCCGGGAGAGCTGTCAGACTTGGAGGGAGGAGTTGAGGATGGGACAGCTGAGCACAGTCAGTGGCAGTCCAGCGAGGAGAGCAAACATCTAATCCTCAGCTCCTGGAGAAGGGCTGGTTGAAAGCAAGAGCTTCTTGGACCACTGCTGCTTGACAGCCCCTGCCCAGGAAGGGGCGGCTGGATGCTGATCCACTTTTAGTGGGACTATTGTTCTAGATTAGCCTTGACCCCGGCTGGGGCCACAGCCTACCAAAGCCCTCTGAAGAAAGGGAACCTGACCACACCTGTGGGGAAGTTCATTTATGTTCATTTCTTTGTGTGTTTGTTGACAACCACTGAAGGGGCAGAAGACCCGGGTCTCAGCCTCTCATCACTGGACTGGATTGGACTGAGGTGGTGGAACGCCTGTATGCTGCAGACCACAGGCTGGGTGAGTGAACCCTGGGCAAGGAACATGCTGACAGCAGTAATAGTGCAGGTCAATGTCAGATGTTTCCCCACTGTTTCTAGTTTGTAGCAGCTTTAGGTTCAGGCTTGGGTGCCAGAAACGAAGTAAAGCAGAATTTAGGCTCCTAAGTCACTTGAGATTCAGAAATGTTTGTCCATAGGTGTCCAGTTCCTGACACCTAAATCACTTTGAAAATCCCAGTCCAAACACTTTTGTTAACATCTAGAAAGCTGGCACATGCCTCTCCGTGCTTATAAAGAGGGGAGAGCTGTGGCCAGCAGTTCTCCGTGCAGGGAAGGATTTGACTTGCTTGTGCATGTGTGCTGGGCGGAGGGGGAGGGCAGATTCTGTCCTCTTCTTGCTTATGCTTCTATCTCCCTCTCTCCACTTCATTTCCTTTGCCCACCCAGGTTTCCAGGTGTTACTCACTGAAGTTAATCCCTTGTCTGTACTCCCAATTCCCGGTCTGTGTCCCTCGCTTTCCCGGGTGCTTTGGGTTTGTACAGCACTTTGAAGCACTGGTGTGTCTGGTATTCCCATACTTACACTCTCAGCAGCTGCCTCTTTTCTCTTCCCCACCGTCATGGTCTCTTTTCCTCTCCCTTTCTTGTTGTCTGCCCTGCCTCCACACCCTTCTCTGCCCCTGCATCTCCTTTTTTTCAGGCTCCCTCTCCTTCTCTCTCACTTTTCAGAGAGGTAGCGCTGTTAGTCTGTATCAGCAAAAACAAGGAGGAGTCCTTGTGGCACCTTAGAGACTAACACATTTATTTGGGCATAAGCTTTCATGGGATATAGCCCACTTCAAGAGATGCATGGAGTGGAAAATACAGTAGGCAGGTATAAATACACAGCACATGAAAAGATGGGAGTTGCCTCTCACACTCTCTCCTTCTCGGTCTCTTGCGCTCTCTCTTTCTGAGCCTCCCACTCTCTGCTTCTTTCTCTCTCTTCACCTCTCCCCTTCCCCCCTTCCATCCGTTCCCTGTGCCGCCCCCTTGCTGTTTCTTCTCCCCCCATCACTCCTTTTCTCCCTGTGCTGCCTCTCCTCCCTCTGTCCCTCTCACACTCGGTCTCTCAGGCTGAGGAGGAGCCGCTGCCGTGTTTAGCGCTGTCTAATCCACGTGGCTCTGGAGGCGCTATATTAGGTACGCAGGAAGCCCTGCCGGGGAGAAGCTAAACTGGGGAGGCGGCGGTCGCCGCCGGAGCAGCGGCTCGCCGAGGCTCTCCAGTCTCCCACGCGGGAGCTGCCTGCTCCTTGGCCGGTCGGCTGCTGCCGCCCAGTCCCACTGCTTGGGAAAGACAAAGGGAGACGCGGAGGGAAGCGGCGGCGCTGGGATCCGCTGCGAGCGCCCCGAGGAGCCCCCCAGGACCTGTGAGTGGCCGGCCCGCTCGCCCTGCTCCGGAAGGGGCCCTTTCCTCTGCTGGTGCGCTTCTCCGGTGAGCCGCTGGGACCAGCAGCCCCCTGGGGGGGGGGGGGGGGGAGCGAGAGGGGCGGCAGGGGATCCCGGGGAAAGATGGGGAGACTTCCGAGCGGGGGAAAGGCGCAGTGGATTGGGGGGCGCAGTGGCTGGGGTGTCACCAGGAGGCGCAGTAGATTGGGGGGCGCAGTGGCTGGGGTGTCACCAGGAGGCGCAGTGGATTGGGGGGCGCAGTGGCTGGGGTGTCACCAGGAGGCGCAGTGGATTGGGGGGCGCAGTGGCTGGGGTGTCACCAGGAGGCGCAGTAGATTGGGGGGCGCAGTGGCTGGGGTGTCACCAGGAGGCGCAGTGGATTGGGGGGCGCAGTGGCTGGGGTGTCACCAGGAGGCGCAGTGGATTGGGGGGCGCAGTGGCTGGGGTGTCACCAGGAGGCGCAGTGGCTGGGGTGACACCGGCGGGGCAGAAGGATCCCGGAGCAGGAGAAGCGTTGGCAGAGGGCAGGGCCGCCCCGATAGGACAGGAGGTCAGCCCGGGGCGGCGGGCTCGCTCTGCGCTCCCAGGCGCCCTTGTCTGCCCGACACTTGCTGGAGCGTGGAGAGCTGGGGCAGGGCTGGCAGGAGCCCGCGGGGAATCCCCGCTAGCTGCCCGACTCCGGTAACGGGACAGAGACGCGACGCGGACCCCGCTCCTGCTGCGAAGGCGGGGCCGCCCGGCTGTCCGCACGCCTCTCATCCCGGGGGCTGCGGGTGGCCAAGCCTCCGCCCCTGCGGGGAGCTCGCTGTCGCCCCGTAACTTTGCCTGTAGCTCAGGGCCTCTCCCCGGGTCCCCCAGCTTGTGTGCGGGGCTGGGACTGAACCAGCCCCCGGCCGGCACCGGTTCCCAGCTCGATCCCGGGCCCCCTGCTCCATGGAGCAAGGGAGGGGGCTGTGCGCTTCTCCCAGCGCAGCGCTCGCCGCGGGCTGCCCCCTCGCTCCCTTCCCTCCTTCCTTATCCTTCGCAGCAACCCCCTGCTCTCCCTCGCCTGCAGACTGGCTGGAGCCTGGCTGGACTCGCAGCAGCCGCTCAGCTAGGGGGGGGGGGGGGGGGGGAGCTGCTCCTCGGAGGGGCTCTGGTTTTGATCTCTGCCAGCTGCTCAGTGTCAGGCAGAGGGGAAATGAGAAAAGTAATTCAACGCCCTGTGGCTTTGCCCTCCGGGGACTCGAGAGACCCAGGACGCTCGCCTCTTGAGCCATGGCACACACGATGTAGCCAGGCAGGCTGTTCGCTCGGTTTAGTTTGGTCTTTTCTGAACACTTGCCCGGGTAGAACTTTTTTTGTTTGTTTGCTCCTTGCCTGTAAATCCTCTGCCGGACTGTGCGTGAGCTGTGCATTATTCCCCCTGCTCCTTCCAAAAAAGCTTTCTTAAAAGACGCCCACTTTCTGCCAGAGGGAGCCACGCCAGGGCTCTGCAGTTGTTAATCCAGCAAGGAAGTTTTGAAAATGTTGGCAGATTGTGCCCGGGCCTCTCGCTGAGCAGATGGTCACCCTGGTGGCTGTCGCTACGGATAAATTAATAAAGGGACTTCTCATGGTTTATTTGGATGATCTGCGGCTCTTTCTGGCCACAGCTCTCTGGCGTAAATTCTGCAGCGTCGGCTGCAGGGCACAAGTTAACCTTGGGTTTCAATAGGAAATTCCCCTTGGACTGATTTCAGAGGGGTAGCCGTCTTAGTCTGTATCAGCAAAAACAATGAGGAGTCTTTGTGCCACCTTAGAGTCTAACAAATTTATTTGGGCATAAGCTTTCGTGGGCTAAAACCCACTTCATCAGATGTATTTTTCACTCCACGCATCTGATAAAGTGGGTTTTAGCCCACGAAAGCTTATGCCCAAATAAATGTGTTAGTCTCTAAGGTGCCACAAGGACTCCTCGTTTTTTCTCTGGGACTAAGAGGACACTGGTATTGGGAGGCTGTTTGAAAGTCTGTTTGGCTTTGTTTCTCTGTTTTTTCCACAGCCAGTGAACAGTATTTCAAGGTAATCTGACACTTAATGCGCCCGCTCACTCAAGAGAGATTCACACTGGTATGTTTGCTAATGTTAAATAGATTGCAAAGTATAGTGCCCCGTGCAGGTAGCCACACTCATTGCTCTGCAAAAGCTCCTTATTTGGGGGTGGGGGCAGGGAGTTGTCTCTAAAAGATATGCTACTGGTAGAAGTGACTGCATAAGTCAGGGTTTGTCAGCCTTTCTGCTGTAAATGATTATTTCTGGGTGAAAACTGGCATACAAATATGAGCAATATTTCTCTACCAAATTTTGGTGGGAGGAAAAAGGATCAGGCATTTTCCCGTTATAAAGCTGACAGTCTTTATGCTCTTAGGGGCCCGATCCTAGGCTCAAAACTCTCACTGACTTGATACCTTGTACAATCGGTTACTGCAGACGGTAGAGTATTTTGGGATTCCTTTTGGGGGAAAATAGTATAAATTCAAGTTAACTAGACTAACTCAAACGATTTTCACTTACAAATGAAGTTTGGCACACAATTAGTAACATGAAGTAAAAATAATTAATGTCAAAGGTTAACAATTCGCCTGTTGTGCATGTTTTATTACTAGGGCCAAGATTTTTGTCAGATATTTTTAGTAAGTCACAGACAGGTCGTGGGCGATAAAGGAAAATTCAGGGATGCCTGTGACCTGTCCTTGACTTTTACTAAAAATATCCGTGACAAAAGGGGGAGCTGCAGAGTCCCCACACTCGGAGCTCCAGGGGTCCCCCCGCCCCTGGCAGCTTAGAGGTCCAGGGCCCCCCCGCTGTCCACTGCCGCCGCGGGTGGCGAGGGAACCCTGCAGCTCTCAGCCGCCATGGGCTGAAGTCACTGAGGTCTCTGGAAGTTATGGATTCCGTGACCTCCATGACAAAATCGCAGCCTTATTTTTTTACCTTTACTGTGTTTGAGATTCTTTCCTACAATGAGCACATGTTCCAAATCCTTAACAAGACCAGTTCTAGTCTTGGGATTCATTTGTTTTAATGTAAGGATAAAAAATACATTCATACATATTTATTTGATAGAAATCTCATGTGTGGGTCTAATATGCATTTTAAAGAAGTGTGCATATGTACCATATATATTGAAATTACTCATGTTCATATAATACACTCTTAAAAGTCTAAATTATATGTTTGCCTACAGGCTGTCATACTGTCTGGAGTGGCTCATGTCTCTGAGTGCCAACCTCAGTGCAGACTGTCAAAAAGCAAGGCAGACTCCCAAAGCTGGCTGTATGTTTTATAATGAGATTTCACCAACCTAGTAACAAATATAACAGTCTTACCATGGATCCACATACTGTCCCCATGCGCATTCCAGTCTATCTAGAGACCAGTCACTTACTCCAGGTCAATTTATACCTCAGATCTCACACCAAAGACAACGTTTGTAGCCAAACCTATAGTAAACCAACTAAGGATTTATTAACTAGGAAAAAGAAATGGGTTATTTACAGGTTAAAGCAGGCAACATATAAACACAAATGAGTTACAGTCTGTGGTTCTAAAAGATGACTGAATTTGTCAAATGAATGTCTTGTAGGGCTAACCAGGTTGACCCTGGGGATCTCTGCTTTCGTGCCAGAGCTTCAGCCCTATGATAGTCCAAAGAACAAAGATGAAGAATTTTCATATCAGATATCTTTATTTCCTTTTTCCAGAATTCAAGCCAATTGGATGAGCTTTCTGGCACGTAACACCTTTATGGCCCAGGCTTTGTGTCGAGATGTTTCTCAATGTTCCACTTAGACCTTGTCTACACTACAGATTACTTCAGTATAACCTACATCACTCAGGGGTGTGGTTAATCGAACCACCTGAGCGACACAAGTATATCGACCTAAGCGCTGGTGTAGACAGCACTATGTTGGCGGGAGAGCTTCTCCTGCAGACATAGCTACTGTCTCTCGCGGAGGCAGGAGTTATTAAACTGATGGGAGAGCTCTCTCCTGTCGGCTTAGAGCATCTTCACCAAAAGCACTGTAAGTGCTCTAGTGTAGATGTAGCGTTAGTTCTTATAGTTTTTCTTGTTGGGCGGGAGAACCACTCTTCCTAGTTGGGTTCACAAGTTCACAGGAGGCATTTTTACAGTTGTAAAGCAAAACGTATGTATTACCTTGTAGCATGGGGTACAAACATTACAAGTACAATTAACACATGCAGCAACTTCACACCTATCTTGAACAATACTAACATACAGGTGAGCTGGTCTGGTTTCCAGCTATGAATGTGTCCGTGCTCAGCTGATGCCTACAGCCTTGACAAGGGGAGTCTGGTCTACCAGTGTCACACAGGCCACACATTTTAAAGGGGAAAAAAACCTAATTGTAGATTAGAGAGGGAGATTGGAAGGGTGAGAAATCTTATTTAGTCAATTTTTATAAGCTCTAAAAATTTGAATTTCTTTTTTTTTTTTTTCCCACTGAAGTTTAAAGATGGACACTTTATCTATGATCCCATACTGGGCTCCTTTATATTAATGTTTGTACAATGATGCAAGTTAAAGATGAAGAGTCACCTTTATCTATACATTTCCTGCCTGCTGGAGGTGTGCCACACATGCACTTGGCTGACCCTTCTTTGTATTTTATTTGCATAGCTGTAACTGAGTGAGTGGCTTTGCATTAAGCATCTGCTTTGAAAAACCTACCTGAAATAAGAACAGGAGTACTTGTGGCACCTTAGAGACTAACAAATTTATTAGAGCATAAGCTTTCGTGGGCTACAGCCCACTTCTTTGGATGCATATGCCCACGAAAGCTTATGCTCTAATAAATTTGTTAGTCTCTAAGGTGCCACAAGTACTCCTGTTCTTTTTGCGGATACAGACTAACACGGCTGCTACTCTGAAACCTACCTGAAATAGCTACTTGCTACTAGCCCGTGTCAACCCATGTCTACTGAGGTAGATAAACTGAACCCTACCCAGTTTACAGGACCTGATCCAACACTCGGTGAAGTTGGTGAGTCATGAGCAATATGATGATGTGTTGTCCCTATGGAACCTGGCAACATTAGAAAAGTCTTTGTGTACTTTGCCAAACCTTCCCCCAGACACACACTATTGTGCTTTTGGCTGTCCGTCCGCAGAAATGGCTACACTAGAGTCCTCTCTACTCTGGCCTGGAAACTTAAGTGTTTAAACAAAAATGTAAACAGTTTGGCTGGGCATGGAGAATGGGGGGGGCAGGGAGAGAAGGAAGTGTGAGCGGCACAGTCTTAGATGTGGCACAGTCTACAGCTGAGCTTCACTGAGATGCGGGTGGTTTTCCTCTTTTTACAGCAAGATAACAGACGCACAATAGCTATCTTGCTGTAAAATCCTAAGTGGAGACAAGACACTGGTAGCTTTCACCAAGAGGTTGCACTATACTGCTTATCCTCCACCCCCAATTTGCCTAATTTACCCTGGGCACTACAGCTGGATAACTGCGAGGCCTTGGTTATCTTGCTGTATTTAAAAAAACAAAACCCTGTTTCAGGAAAGACAAACTGTCTCTGTGGGGAAGTTATTCCAGAATAATGTGACTTTACAGCACTGTAGTTATTTGGAATATCGCTTCTTATTCTGGAATAAGAGTGTCCACATGGGGAGTTATTGTGGAATAGCTTAGTCAGCTTTCCCATGTAGACAATCCCAAAGCCATATAGCCAATTTTTACTGGGAGGTAAACTTGGCATGGTCAACCATGGGTGGGGAAGTAGTACTGCCTCACCTAGTTATCTCAAGGTCAACACAAGTGATAGTTCTCACTGTAAAATCCTGAACTATCACAGGTTAGTTATCACAATGTTTGAAACAAAACACCTTTGTGATCTACACAGCTGGTGAAACCCTGCATAAAGGGATACAAGTTAAAAACAAACAAACAACCCCCCTTCATCGGAATCTACTTTTTACCTTGCTGCTCTGAGTAGCCTCTAAGATCACTATGAGAGACAGGGCCGGCGCAACCCATTAGGCAACCTAGGCAGTCGCCTAGGGTGCTGCGATTTGGGGGGCGGTGACCGTGGCGGTATTTCCGCAGCGGGACCTTCCGCCGCCTCTGCGGGGGGGGCAGCATTTCAGCGCGGGACCTTCCGCCGCCTAGGGCGCGGCGGAAAAGCTGGCGGCACTCCTGATGAGAGAGATTAGAGTGGGAAAATACAGTTCTTTTTGGTTTGTGCACTTTGTGCTTTTGACAACACTTTGTGCTTAGTTTAACTGCTTCCCCTGTAGAGTAAGTTGTCCCAGTAGTCTGTATGTTTTTCCCCCACACACCAACAGGGGAGAAGAACACTTAATGTTATTACCATAAAAATTGGCAGGGGGACTTGAGGAGTCCAGTGGGGCACTGGCCACTGTCGGAAGACAGGATACTGGGCTAGATGGATCTTTGGTCTGACCCAGTAGGGCCATTCTTATGTTCTTATTGAAGTTGGCAGACATTTCTGTAAAACTGGTGTAAGGGAGAAAAGAAAATAAGCCTTCTAGTTCTAGGGTAGCATAGACGGAACCTCAGTCTTGCAGTTAGTAAGGCACTCAGATAAAAGGTGCTACATAAACGTAAGATTAGCTGCATTTAATAAGTTCTTTCCTGATGTTTTAGTTGGTCATTTTGTACACACTGTATTTCAGATAGTGAGTAGTTCCAAAGACCCCGCTGAAGTAGACATGTTCCCTTTAAAGATAAGAAAATGCCAGCAAGTTCACCTCTCAGTTGCAAACATTTAACATGCTGTTAACTTTGCCACTTGCTAGAGTCTTTGACAACAATCTGTTTGGAGAGCTATGAATACATTTTATTTTTCTTGTTCACAGTTATTAAAAAAATTTTTTTTTAATCTTTACGCCCTCACTGGTATTGAGGAAACCTTTCTTTTGGCCACACCTTACTTCCGTTTGCTCCTCTCTGCACCTTTGTAGTAGGAAGAAGTATTGATCCAAGGCTGCAATCCTTGGTAGATTGTAGCACAGACGGTAGATAGAACTGCCACAACCAACATGTAAAAAGCAGCGTGACAGCACAGACAGAGCAAAAGCAAGAGGGAAATCTTGGCACCCAGCCCTCTCTTCGGTGAATATTTTCTCTGCTTTAACCCAAACTTTAGAAAAATAATCTGTTTAATAAAGCGTGAGTGGTCAGATATTTAAGAAATGAATAGAATAGCCTTAAATAGCATGATTGTTATTTAAGAAGGTATTTTCTAAGTTAGCAAAAGACTATGAATCTTGCAATAAAGAGTAAGTAGCTTTAAATTAGCTCATTTTCAGTTTTACTTTAAAAACTATTAACAAGTGGACTAAGTTAAAAGGAAATAGAGTGAAGAGTCTTAATGCCTGGTAGGTTGCCCTCAAATGAAATGCTTTTTTGTTTTTGTTTAAAGCCATCCACAAATGGGCCTGAGGTGCATCTGGGGCTCTTACTTGAAACCCCCAAGATGTTTGGTTTTGTGAAAGAATTACTATTGGACCCAATGCTTTCTTCCCTATTCCACAATTAGGCAGACAATATGAGTCAAATTCAAACTGTTTTAGTCAGTGGATTGGCAATTTAGCTCCATAATCCAAGGACCCATAACATCCTGGAGAGGACAATTTATTGCAAAAGAGAAGCAGCAGTGATTTCTTCCAATTTGGGATACATTGATCTATGTTGGAATTTATGCACTTCCTCGTTTTTCATTTCATAATGTGAGAAGAGATTTATCTGCCCCTGTTTGAGGCATGTGTGTCTATATAACTTTCAAATTCTGAACCCAACATGCCTCCATGGTCCTAGATGCTAAATCACAAAGAGATACGATGGAGTTGGAACTCCCCAGTTTATAATACAATCCTATTGTGATTAGACACTTTAGCTAAGGTGTAAGAATGGAATCAATGACCTATTCAGATCCATCATTTTAATTTAGTCATTGCTCTCAGAAACCTGCCAACCTGCTTTGCTTCTCCTGTCTAGCAAGTCAGTTGCTATTTTATTCGATATAGGTTCTTCAACAATGCAGTATCTGAGCACCATCTAGTAATGCAATAAGCAACATCTGCCACATTTGCTCTCTCCTCCTCTCCCCAGTGGGAGAAGTGTGTGCAGTGAAGTGTCTTATAACTATTTTTTAAATTCCCAAACAATATATACTTATGCGCACTGCTATATGTTTGTTAGAAAAAGCAACATCAAAGAGACGTACCTTGCACATAGAGCAGAAGGTGGTGAGCTCTTAATTCCTGTAGGTACTGCTGTTAGAAGTGTTCTTTTGGCATTTTGATGGGGGCATGTGACGGGGTTGGGACTCACCACCTGGCGCCTCCTACTGGTTGTCTCGGGAATTAGCTCTGTCCAGTGGAGCGCCCCCTCCTGGTGGTGTCCCATCCATCATCTCGCCCTCAGTTGGCGTGTCCAGACCCGCGTTGGTCCCAAGCTCGCGGCGTCCTCTTCGAGCCACTGCCCTCCAGCAGTGCCCCTTAGTCCATCCTCGCCCCCTTCTGGGGGTGGGGGGGATCAATCAGCTGCCTCTCTGCATCCTAGCCAATGTAGCCAACTGCACCCTCAAAGTCACTCCCCTCTTGGCAGGGGGTTGGTGCAGCTCTAGATGGCCGCTCCGTCGGCCTGGTGCAAGGCAAGGGGGGGACCCAGGCCGGCCCACTACTCTGGGTCCCAACCCAGGGACCCTCTAGTGGCAGCCGTCCTGCCCTCCTTCTCTGCCTCTGTCTGTCCATGTCCCTGGGCCGCTTCCCCTTCGGCCCCTTGCACTGGCTAGGCCCTTCCCTTCAGGGCCTGCAGCCTGACAGACTCTGGGCTGGAGTTACCCTCTGCTCCCCCGGGCCTGCCCAGCACTGCGCTGTCCCGGGTGCTAGTCTCCCAGCCTGGAGACAGACCTTCCCCTGTCAAAGGCCTGGGACAGACTGCCTACTCCTGTCCTGAGCAGCCTTCTTATAGGGCTGAGCCTGGCCCTGATTGGCTCCCTATAAGGCCTTCCCTGATTGGCTCCCTGTCTGCGCAGGCCCACTGGCCTGCTGCAGCCCCAAATTCAGGGAGTGGGGCAGCCGCCCCACTACAGGGCACATAAGCCTTTTAAAGATATTTTGCTGTCTAACAGAAGTTGGATTTGCATTTTTTCCCATCTACATCCAAATGCAAACAAAGAATTTCTCTAATGTAATTACTCACTGTGTACTTGAATTCCCTTGACTAAAGGAGAAATTGCACAACCAAGTCAAAGTCTGGAAAGCAATGGGGTATTTGTTACAAATCTGCTTGTGGTATGTGGGTTTTATTAGAGACAAAGAGAAGTCTTGCAGTTAAGGCATTGGACAGGGACTTGGGAGATATGAATTTAATTCATAGATCTGCCACTGACTTTGTGTGACTGAGAAAGGCAACTAATCTCTCTGTGTACATTTAGGCTGCAATAAGATCTACAGCACAGCAGCCACTGGCTTGGGACAGCTGACTTGGGCTCATGGGGTTCGAGCTATGGGGCTATGTAGACGTCTGGGCTCCGACGGGAGCCTGGGCTCTGGGACGGGGAGCAGGGGAAAAGGTCCCAGAGCTTTTTTTTTTTTAATCACATTGCAGACATGCTCACAGTGTCTTAGTTCCCCAGTTGTAAATCAGGTATAACAACGCTTTAGTCTGTTTTATCTATTTTCATTGTGAGCTCTTTGAAACAGGATGTGTTTCCTGCTATGTGTTTGTACAGCCTCTCGGGCACTGGAGCCCCAATGTCTAAGCTTTCTCATGGACACTTCCATTCTCTGATACTCCCTCCCTTTTTTTTTTTAATGCCCACAATTACCTATTCACAACTGTGGATGAGGTGTCAGTGTCTCCCGCCTGCCACTTGCAAGGTGTACAAATTACCACTCTGGACAAGGTGGAAACTAGAAAGCCCCTGTCTCTTGCGACAGATTGTACTCTATGGCCAACATCAGAACCGCCTGCAACACAGAGGAAGGCCAAAGCTCCGATACAGTGACGAGGTCTAGCAAGGCCTCCAGAAATTCAGCATTCCCACTGACGACAGGGAAAATCCTGCCCGCGATCACTGCAGAGAGCCAACAGAGAAGCCAGGCTGAGGCCCGCAGGCAAGCCAGGAAGCAGAGTGTGCTCCAACCTCCCTCTGGCGAGTGGACCTGTAGCCGCTGTGGGAAGGTTTACACTCTTTTCCCATACCATTGCTAAGCACTACCGATGGACCGACTCTGTATGAGGAATCCTTCCCTACTGAGTGTACCCCCACTGATTTAGGTGGGAGTGTAACACGAATAAAAACGCCAGGATTAGCCCCGATGGAGCAGTAATGAGGCTACTTTAGGTCAAATGCACAAAAGGGGTGCACTATTAATGGGTTTTGGAGGACCCACTAAGCTTAAAGGATTAATTGAACTTTGTCTGATTTGAACTCCGTCCCTGAGTAAAACTGACTGGAACAGAAGCTTAAACAGGAAATATGGTCTGGTAAAAGCACTGAATTAGGTCTGGCTTCAATTCCTGTCTCTTCCCCAATTTGTGTCCTTGGGCAAGTCATTTCATCGGTCTCCATTCTCTTATCTAACAATAAAATGTGGAGCATAATATCTCCTTTGTCTGTAGCGAGTGTAGACCGGGGTGCTGGAACAATTTTTGTAGTGGGGGTGCTGCCATAGAACCAAACTGTAAACCCTGTCTATGATGGAAACCACTTCAAGCCAGGGGGTGCTGCACCCCAAGCACCCCCTACTTCCAGCACCTATGGTGTAGACTGTAAAATCTTTGGGAGAGAATTTCTCTCATTGCTTCCTTTGTTATTTTGTAAAGTTGCACTTTAAAAAATCGCCAACTAGAATAAACCCCTGACATCGGGGGTGGGGGAGAAGGGAGGCTCTGTGCAGCACCCTAATAAAAAGAAAGTGTAGTTATTGGCTTTTCAACGCATTGTACAGTGTGTACAGATACCGTGATGGGAGCTGTTGAACAGAGCACCTGTTAATAATGGAAAAGGTCAGTATGCAACGTTCTTGTCATGAGGCTGTAACTTAAAGAAATGGACCCCTGCTACTGCTACTCAATGTAAAGGCTTTCTCTCCCAATGGCAGTGATTCTCACACACTCCTAAGAAGCTGAGTGCCTTTGTCCATTATCCCACACACCAGGCATTCAGTCCTAAGCTGTACCAAGCTGACCCAGCTGAGAAGAGGAGTGAGGAACAAGATGGATGCAAATCAATGTTAACATCAAATAATTTTTAATAGGATTTTTTGACTTTCTCAGTAAAATTATTGTTTTTTTCTTTTCGCAAATAAACCTGTTTAAAATGAAATCTAAATTTAGTACCAACTATATTAAGGCCTAAACTTATTATAATGTCTTAAAAAAAATTAAATAACAATAAATATGCTGAATCCAGGAGCTTCTTTAAAAACTTTTGAGTTAAAGGCTGCTTTTCTAAATAAAGAAAGATGTTTGTCCCGATTCTAACTTTTGTGGTCAAGCTTTATAAATATGGCGCAATAGGTCATCTTAAGTAATGTAGGCGATTGTATCATGTTCAGCAGACTTAGGCAAGTAGGAACTTTAGCTCCAGTTATTTTCACTTAAGCATATTAGAAAATTTTCCCAGGCTGACCAGAAATAATCAGTTTACTTAACTGATTAGAGTTAATCCCTCTCTTCTTTTATTAAACTATTTAGTTATAAATGTGAAACATGTTTTTATAAGAGAAGTTTATGTATCCAAAACATTCAAGGCTGTTTTGTTTAATAAAAATAAATTATATAAGCTGTTTTGTGTTTTTAATTAAATTTCAGTTACCATCCCAGTGAGCAAAACGTTAATTACCTAGTAAATAAGCAATATATTGTTTGCCATTTTCTCACATACTAAAAATATACAATTAACAAGAATCTGAAAATATTAAGCTGTATAATTGCTTGAATAAATATGCACAGTCATAGCTTACCCTCTTAGATAGCAAAAAGGTGTACCAAATGTAGTGTACAGGTTCTCTTCAGTTGTAGATCAACGTGTTTTAATGGTTATATCAACCAGTGAGAATGTACCTTTCTTTGGAAAAGAACTGAAGTACAAATGGAAAAGTTGATTTCAATGAAGGCTTTCCACTTGGTGATTTAAATCAAGCCACCCTGGTGAGGAAAAAGTTGGCACTAGGCCTTCTTTCTTTTCCCTGATCCTTGCTCAGCTGGAGACAAACAGTCCCCAGTGTAACCTAGAGCAGCTGTAGGGCTACTCTACAATATGCTGTCTGCATCCAGCAGCTGCAGTGGTTGAGGATGTTGCAGACAACGGTGCACTCCATCCCCAGCAAGACCCCTGGCCCATCCTCCATGCACCCTGTGCAGAGAAGGGAGGTTGACGGTGATGTAGAACTGGTTACACCAGCTTTGTGCAACCCTACAATTCCTTTGGTAAGGAGAAATCCTTGTCTGTTCCTTCAGGGCAGCTTTCTGCAGTGGGGGAGGAACTGGCACTGAGAACTGAGCCCCAGGTATTAAATTGGATGCACATTTTAAAAGGTCTCCAGACTAACTAAATAATATGGTCATTTTCCAGGGATTAGTGAGCTATTTTTTTAAATTTAGCTCTCTAGTGCATAACAGAAGAACAAAGGTTGCTGCTTTTAAAGAGTATTTAAACTGATAAATCATTCTCGGGACTTGTCTTTTTAATCAATACATTACACTTACATTTCTGAAATGTCTTTAGTGTTGGCATACCAGGCTGTATAGCAGCTCAGTGAAGAATACAATAAAGGCATCAATTAAATCTGAAAAAATCCTTCAGTTCATATAACCCTAATAGGGAACAACATTGCCTAAATTCCAGTTTCTGCTATGAATCAGATTCCTTACCTATGGACTCAGTTCCATGCAAGCTGCACATACTTGGACAATGTCCTGAGCAGTGACTGGGGTGGGAGAGGGCAAAGCAGTGGTCCCTCCTCCAGGGCCACCAGCAGGGGTTGGGCCCTGCCCCCATCTGAAGCCACAAATGTTGGAGGAGCAGGCAGCCACTGAGTTCCCCACCTTCCTGGGGGTGGTGAGGCTCAGGCTTCGGGCTTTAGCCCTAGGGTGGCAGGCGGCAGGTTCCAGCCCTGGATCCTGGCTGCAGGTGCCAGCCCTTGGCTCACCACATGCCCACATCAGCCCTATCCCCCCACTGTCTCCCTACTCACCTCCCCAACCAGGGCTTAATTTGTCCCCTGGCTTGCCAGAGCTAGGTAAGTCTGCTGTGAAAATTGATATTTGTATGTTTATTAATATCCCTTTTCACAGCCTCCCAGCTAGCTAGTAAGTCTGCTGTGAAAGGTGATATTAACAAATATTACTTTTTGCAGCAGCAGACTTACTAGCTGGCAAGACTTTAAAAAAGCAACCAAAAAGCAAAAGAAACAACAAGAAAAAAGACAAGCATGTGTAAAGTATCTTATTTGTGTTTCTATTCTGTTTAGGTCCAGTAAAGAATAGAGACAACTGTACTTTATTTTTATTATCGAGTCTGCAAAAAAAACCCTCTAAATAAATAAATTACAATGATTTGGACATGCATATGTGCATATTTATTTGTTTTTCCTAAAGTTAATTAAGTATTTTAGAAAAAATTGTCAGAGCGGCCACCAGCAAGAGTGAATGACCACACTCTGAGGCCACCACAATATTTGTTGTGAGAACCCCTGGATTATAACATGCAGCAGTATGGTTCTTTGCAGTGAATTCCCTCCAACAACTCACCGTGCCTCCAACATGTGCCCTTTTAAATCTTCTTACATTGTCTTTCTTCATGATCTGTTGGATTCCAGTATTCCATCCGTCTGTGGGCTTGTCTTCACTGCAGAGTTAACTTGAGTTATAACCCTAACTTGAGTCCTGTCCACACAGGACCATCACTTTTAACTTGAGTGTGGTGATGTCAGCCTTTTGGGTGTGTGTGTGTAGGTTACAGCTAGAGGTAGAACAACTCAGTTGCTAACACAATTGCTCTGTGCTACTCATGTTATTTTACAGCGTGGCTGCTCTCAGTCAAGATGATTTAACTCAAGTGCAGATAACTTGTGCTTCTTCTGCCTATTTCAAATGAGAAGGACCCATTCCAATTTTTGGTCTATAATTCAAAGTAGGTTTTTTCATTCTTTCCTACCACAAATTAAATGTGGTTACAGTCAGAAAAATGTCTGTCAAAGCAAAACCCCAAGGATTTCTCTTTGTGTCAGTGACTTCCAAATCAGACCTGCTAAATTTACTAGACAAAAGAACTTGCTTGTTTCCAGTCGTACAAATGCAAATGAAATCCAAAAATCAGGCTGTTTTTCTACCTCTTACATTGAAGCCTCTTTACTGGTGTCAATCAAATTTGTCTACTACTAATGCTGATGGTGTGTAAGGCCTATCATCTTCCAAAGAACAAGCTAGAGTTCACATTGCTGTTAATAGGAAGTGGCACTATAAGGTTAGCAGAAATGTTGCTAGAACGGTGTAATTTTAACAGCCCCTAACTGCACTGCAAAGGTTATGGCATTATGAGAGAACATACGAAACTGTTTCTCTGCAACATGTACTATTCTAAAGTGATAAAATTTACAAATGCAATGTGGAGATTGAGGGGAGAGGGAAGTGGCGCGGGACTTCTGCTGTCTAAAAGGTGGAGTAAATATTAACATAAACAGGCCCTTAGAAAAGCTTTCTCTTCTTACTTGCGTATGTGGAAGGGGGAGTTCAAATACAAACCAACCCTCTTAATAAGACACCCTCTCAGAAGTGGAAGACATTAATCCTCTGTAATGAACTTGGGAGGGCAAGGCTGGTGTGTGGTTTCTATTTAAGCTGCATGAAGGACCAGATTACAAAAGCATAGGTTCCTTTGTTAATTTAAATCCTCTTTCTCAGCTATGCAAATAAATTGATCTAATTTGTGGTTCAGTCATGGGTTCATTTGGCACAGCACTGGTTGTTTGAGTTGTGCAGCCATGGGAATAGACAGGGCAACATCCCTGCAGATAAAGCATCTTTATGCTTTGCCACAAGAAGCAAAATCTAAATGAGGAAACATTCACCTTGTAACTGATGATTTAGGTGCATAACCTCTGCACGGGCCAACCTAGCCCTGCATTCTTTGATATACCGGCTATCTTGGCCTAAGTGGAAGTGATCATTCTGAAACCTCCATACAGCAATGCCCGTCTCTATCTTGTGAAGTATTGAATGTGTGTGATAGCATATACAGGTCTGATTCCTAGTAAAGCTGGGGGGGGGGGGGCGGCGGAAAGCTGGTCTTCTCTCATTTCTTTCTATCTCCTATTTCTTTCTCAGTTTCTTTTGCTACTGTCCAACATCTGTCTCCACTCTGTTTCTCTTCACCCCAACCCCTTCAGACCACTTTTTCCCTCTGCCCTTTCCACTCTGCACCCTTATTTGCATTATTAGTCCTCCCGTTATTCTCTTTGTGGACTGGTCTGCCTTTCACCTGCCATTGCGGGACCCAAATCTGCAAGGTGCTGATGTAACGCTGGCAGAATCAAACCTGTGGTGCTAAATGCATGCGCCTCTCTCTATTGCATGAGCTAAAAGCCACATGACTCTTAGCTAAGGCTGTAGCAGACTCATCAATCTCTAGCTGGTTTAGGTGCCACAGCACCACACAGGGCCGGCTCTGGCTTTTTTGCCACCCCAAGCAAACAAACAAACAAAAAAACCCTGCGGGGCGGCTGAAGCGGCGAAGCAAAAAACAAAAAAAAAACGTGTGGGGCGGCCGGAGCCAGGGTGCAGGGGGACTCCCTGCGCTGCAGACATGCCCCGGGCAGCGGAGTGCACGCCCCGGCTAGCGGGGGGGAGAGGGAGGGAGCGAGGGGGGGAGAGAGAGAAGGGGGGCGGCCAGGGCTTCCTTCAGCGGGGCACTCACCACGTGGCCCCTCCCGCCTGCCGGGAGGGCTCCGCACCGCTCCGGTCGGTGGGCAGGGAAGGACCCCTGCCGGGCTTGGGGCAGACCTGGCACCGGCTGGGGCAGATGGAGTGCGCAGCCCGCTCCCAGCAGGGCGCTCCCCTCCTCCGCGCCGTTGCCCCCTACAGGGCGGCCGGAGTAGCGGACCAAAAAGAGAAAAAACCTGCGGCGTGGCCGAAGCGGCAAAGCACAAAAAACAAACAAAAAACCTGTGGGGTGGCCGGAGTGGCGAAGCAAAAAAAAAAAAAAGGATTGGAGGGAAGCCGCCCCTTCGAATCTGCCGCCCCAAGCACGAGCTTGCTCGGCTGGTGCCTGGAGCCGGCCCTGGCATCACACCAAGCATGCCTGGGTTACTCTGAGTCCCCTCAATTCATTCTGAGGGCCATAAATGCTGAGAGTACTCAGCACTGGTGACACTCAGGTCGGGCCCCATCTGTGGGAGGATAGACTTGTGGCAGAAGCACTCCGGTTAGGAGCATAGGCTTCTATTCTTGAATCATCAGACTTCCTGTCTGACCTCACGTCGCCTCTCTGTGCCTCAGGTTTGCTGTCTGTGGTAACTAACCTTCAGGGCTGCTGAGGCTAAATTCATAGTCTGTGTAAAATGCTTGAAGAGACTGCGAGGAAGGTGTGATGGCCACCCTCTGGGTCGAGACACCAGGGGTTGACTGAGAAACCTCCAGCCCTGGGAGCAGGAGCTGCTACAGCTTGATCTAAAAGGCCAAGGCTCTGGGACTAGCTGTGGTAACAAGTCATATGCTGTGTGGATGTGCAAAAGGGACCCTGTAACACACACACACTCACCAGTGGGTTACAAAAGCACTGCCAAATTCAGCCTAACTTTATAGCAACATCTGCTTTCTCCTCCACTCAAGCAGTAATACAGCCGACTGTGCTGAAAGAGATGGGACAGGAATCAGGTATGAACTAGATCAGCGACTCTTTTTTTTCATAGCTATTTGTGTACTGGTTGAATGAGACAAGACAAACGTTATGTTCCAGAATAATGCACTGTGTCATCTAACTTGCTATGGTAGTCAAAGCAGACTGTGGGTAATGAATACCAATATAAATAAAGGCATTTAAAACTGGGAATACTAAAGCTTGAAACAGCATCCTAGAGAGCACAGGTGTCAAATTAGCTGGATTCTTGAGCTGGCAGTAATGAACTCTTTATGTCAGATGATAAGCCCCCTGCTCCTAAGCCACCTGGAACACACGTGTGCTGCTACCTTAAATGGCTTCTCCATTTATCAATAGAACACTGAGAAGTGCAGGACACACTGGGAAGCACAGACGCTGACTAGCATGTATGACTGCAGTAAGCCCAGTAAAGATATGGGCTACAAAGGAACTTATCCAGAGGTCATTAACATTGTAGTTCTCAACACAATATCATTTGGCTGTGAAACCAATGCCTTAGACTTTGGAATAATTAAGAAGCAGATAACTAAGGACCAATAGATCTGTCCCACTGGACTAGCCATGGGTATGTGTAAAGATGTGTAACCCATGCCTGCTTGGTGTGGCGCTCTGTCCCCCTCTAGTGGTATCTAGACTAGAGCAGAGGTTCTCAAACTGGGGGTCGTGACCCCTCCCGGGGTCACAAGGTGATTACATGGGGGTCGCGAGCTGTCAGCTCCATGGGGCTGACAGCCCTGAACCCCCATTAAATTACCCCCATTTATAATAGGGGGTCACACTCAGAGGCTTGCTCTGTGAAAGGGGTCACCAATACAAACAGTTTGAAAACCACTGATCTAGAGACTGATGAGTCTACTACAGCCTTGGCTAAGAGGCACATGGTGTTTAGCTCATGCATTAATATTTAATATATATATATTTAGCTTCCCAGGTTCGATCCCGCCCGCCACCGACTTGGGTCTGTTGGTGTTACAGCTGCATAACATCAAGCTGTTTAGGATGTTTAGGAATTGAAAGGGTCTCAGTCACATATATGACATGGCACCTCCCTCTGTCAACAGTATGGAGTTTATTTTCAGAATACAGTATGGAGAGAAATACTGGTGGAGTGGGATGAATGCAAGGCACAAAGTAGCGAAGAAAACAGTGATTCTCGCTGGTGGGAGTATGGAAGTAACTCCATTCAAGCTACATGGGTATTAACTGGGTGCAAGTGGGCTCAGAGTCAGGCCCTCTCTCTAGCGTATATGCTGCCCCTAGAAGTGGGTTGGGCTCGGAAGAGCTAGAGGTGTCTTTCTATCTGGACATAGCTGCTTTTAATGTTCTGTGGTCCTGAAGGATCATGGACGCAGGGGTGGGTGAAAGAGGGATATGATCTAGCCCATCTTCCCATTGCTGAAGGTTTGTTCCTTTGAATGCTGTCCTGATTCTACACTGCCTTGTACAGCCCCACATGTGCAAAGTGGGTGTAAGATGCTACTAAATCGGAATGATATTGTTACACCACTTTGCACAGATGTAAGTGACTATGCAAGGCCAGTACTGCATCAGGCCCTAGGTCTCCAGTGCTTTGCCCTGTCTCATCCAGATGGGGCTTCTCCCACACATCTTAGGATACTGTTCTAAAGCAGAAGTGAAAAATGAACAATGCTTGAATGAATTTAGCCTGCACAGCATGTTAGCAGTCACATAGGCCAAGGATCAAGAGAGCAGGTGGTCAGAGAAAGATGTTGAATAATCATCTTATCCCTCTCAGCAGTCAATGAGGGACGGCAGTGCTGGATAAACAACGTGCTGGTGGCAAGGAAATACAAGACCTCTAAAGATATGCAGTACATCGGTGCAAGACCAACTTACCCTGTTGATAGTATTAGGGATGAGTACGTTACTAAGTATTCACAATTCAGTGGAGAGTTTTTTAATGGTGGGGGGGGCACGGAATGATATTTTGGACTGAGGCTCAATAGAATGGAATAAAATTAAACTGTAACTTCTTTGGGCCAGGGATCATGTCCTTCTGTGTGTGGTTTTAGTCCTGGCTCTGCCCCTGGTCTGCTGTGTGACCTGGGCGAATCACATGACTGCTCTGTGCCTCCTCTCTCACCCCCCCCCCCCCATCGGTAAAGGGCTTTGTGATCTATGGCTGAAGAGAACTATAAAAGAACTAAGTATTATTGGACTGAATCAGAAGTGCTCAACTGGGTTATAATATAGTCATGATCTCCTAGGGAGATTTCCCTTAGTGAAAGTGTAGGAGTACCTGAATTCTATTCCAATTCCCATGTGCAGTTCCCAGGGTCTGCGTCACTTGGCTGAATGTCAGCCACAAAGTCCTAACATCCTAGATTTACCACACAAAGGGGCACTGTTGTAGAAGGGTGACATCTCTTTTGTGGGCACAGATTTCACCAATAGTGAGATCGTGGTGCAGCTGAAAATGACCCCCTATGTATTTTCACTTCAGCTTTAAATAAACCTGTGTTTCACAGGTGTTTCCTTTTTAGTGTTTGAAAAACCTTTTTGTAGTGCTTCCTTTGTTTGAATGAATCCTGTTATTTACCCTAGCCGGCACAAACTACAGGTTTCTCCTTATTTTATCTAGGAATAGCATTTTAGATGGCTGTATTTATTCAAGATGAAACTCTGCCATGAAATACGGCGAGTATGGTTGGCCAGGTTACTGCCCATATTCCTGGCATCTCTCTGGATTTTGGAAATTAACATTTTATGAATCTGTCTTTTCAGTCCACCAGCAGGATTTACCTGGCTATTCTTCGTATCTGCTGGGTAACCTAGTGCCTGAGGCCATAAGCCGGGGGGGCGGGGAGGGGGACAAGGGGGGAGAGAGAGAGAGAACACTAGTCTTCAGAGGACTCTATTTGAATTTCATGCACTGCTCTTGCTAAATGAATCAGGAATCTGAGGAATTGCATCTAGGGTCTCCTGGGTGGTGGAGGAGAACTTTTATTTTCCATTTAATGCTTCCAGACAATGCAGTTGCTTTAAGAATGTTCTTCTATGGGATGTGGATGGCAGGTGTACAACCTTGGGCTGTTTAAACTGGCACTGCTAGCTCCCAGGTCATAACTGCTTGAGCGGACTGCTACACGGTGAGATGTTGCATTCTGCCATCTGTGTCTAAGTGTAAAGTTAAGGGGAAAAGAACAGGTGAGATTTGTATTTTTGAAAAGCATATCCCCTTCAGACTTCCACAGGTCTGCACAGGGAGCCCATTCATACGTGTCAAAGCTTGGCTCCTTTCTACCTTTGTTTCTAAACAGGTTTCATTTGGCAGTAGGGTTTGCTTACGGATAGAAATTCCTCTTTAGGGCGCAGACACATTTCTCAGTATTACTACTCTGCTGCTTTACAGCTGCCAAAATAAATCTTGCTCATCTCCCCTCCTAGCTTACCATGTATCTCTAAGCCAACTGATTGCTGCTTCAGGCCCCCCAGCAAGGGCGGACCGGGTAAACAGGGCCGATGACGGGGGGGGGGGGGGGGGGGGGGGGGGGAAGCCGGGCCCCAGGCCCCCTTCTGGACCGCCGGGCCCCGGTAATTTGTACCGGATTTCCCTCCCTCGTCGGCCCTGGTGGCAGCAGCATCTTGGCTGGCATCAACACTGCTGATTTACCGGGACATATGGTGTTCTGTTATCAAACCTCCAGCTTTCTATTTTTTTTTTTTAAATGTATGCCCAACAGCCTCACTTCCTGTAAAAGAGGGAGGGTAGGGTCATGAGCAGTAACCTGGATCTGTGAAATTGTCATATCTAATGAACTCATTAGGGCTCAGTCTGCTCATTACTTGGAGAATCTTGCCAAGAGAGAACCCCACGCACGGCTAGAAGTGGGTGGTTCAAGACGGTAGGCAGCACTCTTCCCTCTGAGTCAGTACGCAGCCCGAGACTCAGACGCTGCTGTGGCAGGTCCTGTCTCTTTTGATGAGATTTAAAACAAAGGTCCTACCCTCTTGGGATCATTAAGAAAAAGTCAGGCAGCACTTTTTACAAGGACTCGGTTGTTAATGCTGGTTTCCTGACCAAATCCCAGCATCAATATTTTGTGTTCAACTTAGGGGAATATTATTATTGTAGTTCTATCGAATCTTCACTTCCTGTCCTAAACATCTTATGGTGTGTCCATGTTTCTCCTCAGAGGCTGCTGTTTTTCAGTGCGGGATGACGTGATCCCTGTAAAAGGTTTGTGGGAAAAGATTTCACACTTGATCAGGGATTTGGGGGGGGGACCTGGCTTTCAGAGACTGGGTGCTCTGCATTCTCTAGAAATGAGGCTCCTTTAAAGTAACTCAAGTTGGAACCCAAAAATTCAAGGCACACACAATCACTAGTCCTACTTGAAAAATCTTGGCCAGTTAGTTGAGTAAAGCTTTTTGGGAACCTTGAGATGAAATCTTGACTGTTACATGTATGTAAGATTAAAGGCAATGTAGAATGGGTATTTTTTTTTTAAAACTGTGACTTCAAACTATTGTATGTGTTACCTGATAAAAGAGGGTTCTACATGGTGTCATACTTCTGAAGGCTCAGCAGCTAAGTTTACAATTCCCAATCTCTTGCAAAATCCCTGGGGCCTGATTCTTAGATTCTTACGCTTGTGCGGAGGAGGTGTAAGGGGTGACCACTTCAGAATTCTCCCTTCGCTCGCACTGAGGTAACATTCTACATCCACTTTGTACGGGGATAAATGACTGCACAAGCTGTGGGGCAGGGACAAATCGGGATCTGGGTGCAGAACTAGGCTTGGCTCCTTTGATGCCGTTGCACAGCATAAGGGAACAGAAAAGCTTTAACCATGTGGCTTAGGGCTAGTCTACACTACGATTCGCGTAGCTGAAGTCGAAGTATCTTAGTTTGACTTACCTGGCCGTCCTCATGGCGGCAAGTCAACTGCCGCGGCTCCCCCATCAACTCCGCTTACTCCTCCTGCCGAGGTGGAGTACGGGCGTCGATTCGGGGATTGATTTATCGCGTCTAGACGAGATGCAATAAACCGATCCCCGATAGATCGATTACTACCCGCCGATCCGGCAGGTAGTGTAGACGTGGCCTTACTGTTATCGAGTTGTTCATCCATAGTAAATGGTGTCAGGGACGTCTTAGTTTGAGCCTGGATTCATACAGACCCCGTAGTCTCTCTGAACTGCAACAGGCGTTTATTACTTCAGATCACACAAAGAATCTGTGCTTTCAAAGAACAGAATATGAATTGAAGTGTCACATAGAGTGACCCCCTAGATACTGCTTTGCTGAGATGGTGGTTGGTTTTTTGAGTATGCCTATTCCAAGGGCGTGGTAACCCCATGGCCACCTGATGGAGGTAAAACTAGGCAAGCCTGTGAGTGAGTGCCTTGGAGCAAAACATTCAACAAATGAATTTATGGGATTCCTGAGGATGTGTCTGAAGGATGTTGCACAGAGACTTGTGGCAGAAGCTTTCCTTGCATTCTCCCTTTGATTTGTGCCCCCAGCCAGGGACAAATGCCATAATTCAAAGTAATTACGTATTCTTTTGTAAAAGAGACACATCATGTAATTAAATTCACAGTTCAGGGGTCAGATGGGACATGATCACAAGTGCTCTCTCCCTCTGTAATTGGCAGGGCTTTATTTTGGATTTGCAAATTATGCCTGCAATAGCTGTATGTATCAACAAAGATAGCATTGCAATAACAAATGTCTGCTGGCGAGTGGCATTGATTTAACCCTTCTCTGTTCAAAGTTCTTAGCATGTTCCACTTTCATTCAAACATGGAATTTTCCCCTTCACTAGAGGTGTTAAAATTAGTTCAGAAATATTGGTTTGAGCTTACTGCAGAGCCCAATTCTGATCTGCTCTCACCAGTGTGACTGCATTGACTCTGATGGATTATTCCTGACTTGCGCTGGCCCAGAAAGCCTCATTTGTACCTGAGACAGTGTGGCAAAATAGGCAGCTGACAGATATCAACTGCAGGAGAGGAAAGCTTGACTTTCACAGCTTTGCTGTTTCTGTGCTGAATGTCCCTTGTTAAATTTAAACACCGAGATCTCAGTACTTCAGTGAGGTTGCATTTACACAATCCCAGAAACGGTATTAAGCAAAAGTAAACTTCAGGTATCATTCACTCCCCTCAACCAGACTAATAAGGGACAGCTATCAGAGGATTCAGCCCCATTTTATGCTTGGGTTCAGTCTCCAGCTGCAACTTCCAATTGACCGATCTCTTTTGAACTGCACTACACAGCATGTCCCAGACCTTAAAGGTGTAGTAACTCCACAGTCGTCATTGTTCTTAACGCTTCCTACACTGCAACGTTATGAACATTAAGGCTCCTATACTTCTGTGAGAAAGGCAAATACTGGGCTAGCCATTTAATGGCAGGTGGAGACACACAAATGTTAAGTGATTCACCCAGTACCGTAGAGTGAGAAGGTAGCAAAATTAGGCGTGGAGATTTAAATCCCAGCCTCCTATCTACACAGTATCTTGTCTCCTGCTCCATCTATACTATTGGACAGGAATACCTGGGACCCTCCATTACATTCAGACTTGGGCCTTGTCTACATGGGAAACAACCTCTTCGTCTTCTCTTGTCTTACCCTGTTATCATTAATCTGCTTTGGAAGGACATAACTCTGCTTTGGAATATGGCTATAAGGTTCATATGGATGCACCCCCATTTCTAATTACCTATTTTCTCTGGCCGCCAGAGCATGCTCAGGATGGTGCCCAAGGCAGAAGATGAAGTAGTTTGAAAGTGGCTTTTGTCCCCCCAAAACATTTCATCCTGTGCCTATAGCCCCAAACATGCTGCTTGATGTTCCCTTTTCTACCCCTCAAATGTCTCTGGGATACTGGGAGCCCCATTCATTTCCCCCAACTACAAGAGAGAGGCAGCTCCCATGTTCTTCCATTCCTGAAGACAAGGGGACATCTCTGATCCCACATACACATTCTTGGGACCCCATCTGCACAGATGTGTTCACTCTGCACTTTGGCTATTTCTGCATTTGAGTGTAACCTTAAAACTGTCTTATGTCTCAAATCAATGAAGGTGGGTTTTTTTTAATTTACAGTTGCACTTGGTTGAAAAATGTCATTAAGGTACAGCTGTCCCTAATCACCTCCATTCATAATAAAATCAATTCACCACGTCTATCCATTATATTGTATTCATTACATTCATCTTCTTCCTCTATGCTCTGCTCTCATGTTTCCCTCCCCCGACTCCCTGGCCTGTAGGGACATTTGATAGAGGCATCGTCTCTGGCTGTTCATAACTTTCCAAAAGTCTTGCCACCTCCCACCTATCAGTGAGGCTCTCTCCCTTGCTTCCACAGATGTTGTACAAGCCTCTATGACATGAGACAGATATCTCTCAGAAGTCTGTAGCCTGGTCATGAGACCACCTCCATCTTCTTTTCAGTCTTCCAGATGCATATTCCACACTCCCTGTGTGGCTGCTTAGGGTACAGTTAAACGGAACCTTTCTCATATCCAAGTGTCCAGACATTTTGTCGACACTAGGAAAAAACGGGTCTTACCTTTTGTTGGCTAACCTGAGATACAATGCTCGCGAAGACCAGGCAATTTGCTGATTTAACATGAGTTAACAGGTCCAGGTTAAAGCTAGGCTCCCCCATAGACTTCACCTCAACCTAATACATATTGATAATGACAACCTGCCTTGTCTTCACTATGATTTTACCTCATGTTAGCTATCACATGGTAGCTGAGGTAAGAACACACCTTTCTTTCCTAGGGAAGATGCACCCTAAAGGGCTTCCTAAACCAGGGAAGTAGAGGATAAGCTGAGTCTCCTAGCATAGCATCTGTAACCACAACACTATTAATGCCCATAGTGGTTTGGGGAGCGAAAGTTCCACTCTTCCTTATGTTAAACAGGGGTGAGTTTCTAAAAATCTGGGTGTCCATGGAGCTTCCAGACTATCCCCTGCGCCACTAATATTAACAAACCTGCTATGGTGATTAACTAGACCATGGAGAAATATCCCTTTCTGTTGAACTCTGACGCCTGGTGGGGAGGACAAAGAATAGGCAAGTAGTTCCCATCAGCGACCCCTAACCTGTTGGGAACTCCAGCCATGCAAATCCATCACTAATCCCCATGCATTGCCAGGCTTTATGACCCAGGGCAGCAGCACCCTTCCAACGGCAGCGCATACTTCCATGATGACAGCCCCAACAGTTGACTTTACCAACACCAAAGTGGCTAGCTATTGGCAGGTAGCTATTGGGACAGCACACTCCCAGAAGGCATTGGTCACGTGCTTCTCCACACTGAGGAAGGCGCTCATGCTGGGGTCCAGCACAGCAGCTCCGGGATGAGCTCTGTGCAGACTTCCAGGAAAGTCTCCTTCTACATCCTGAAGTGCTGCAGCCATGGCTGGTCATCTCAGGTATGTAGCACTAACTTGTCCCACCCGTCAATGCTGGCTGGCTGGACCCACAAGTGGTGCTCCACTAAGTGAAGCCAGTCCAAGGAAAAGTCATGCAGTATTAATTTCCCAGTTTCATCCTCCCGCTCGAACAGTATCCATGTGGCATCTTGCTGCTGGTGATCTTCCATCTCCTCCAGAGCAACTGGCTTGGTGATCGCCAATACATGTGGAGCCTGTTTGTGTTAATGCTGGTCAGAAGCATGGTGCTCTGCAGTACGTCCTCCAGGCTGCCTGGCAGCAGTTTGAATTGCTTTTTAAAAAAGTGAAATAGCTTGAAAATGGCACTGGCTAGCAAAAACAAACAAACAATTTGTGCCTGGGGAAGGAGTTTGACCCCAAGTCCTAGAATTTCAATAGGGTCCTGTAGGTATCCCACAATCCACCATGATAAGCTACCCATAATGCATTAAGCATAGTGCTGGGACATGGCATTATGGGATACATGCTCAAAAATGCTGTGCAGTTCCTTTTTAAAAAAGCACAGTGCTTTGTGGATATGATGACTTACAAGGAAAGTAGCTTAAGCTATTTTAGATAACAGCTAGAATGGGAACACTATCTTGTTTTAGTTCTACAGATATAACTCTGGCCAGGAGTGTGTGTGATGCAGACAAGAACTAAAACCCTAAGTGCAACTGAACTAAATCTGGCCTTTATAGATGTAAGAGTATATTCTCCAGTCCATTGGATGCATGTAATTCCCATGTGCCTCAAAAGGAAAATGGACCCTTAGTTTACATCACAATCGTGGATTATAATTTGAGGAAGTTGGCAGTCTCTTCTAACAAGAGACAGGACCAGCAGGAGGAATTAATGATCCTGTTCCTGGTGAGCTGAGTTCATTGACACAAATTGAAATAATTTGCTGAGCAGTGCACAGCGAAGCTTACAAAATCAGTGGGAATTGTGCCCATGGTTAGCATAAAATCTACCCTGCAGAAAGGTATTTATACCATAATACGTGGTGTACATTTAATGTTTTTCCTTATTCTCTTAAAAAACAATGGTGGTCATATAATCTAAAACTCCTGCTGCTTTCGGGTTAGATAATCACTGGGGTAAATCCTCATCGCTGACACATCCATAGGAGAGAATGCGTGATGGGGTGGTATAAACATTTGGCCAGCCCCTTAGCTGGAGCAGGTCAGCAGAGCCCCATACGTTCTTCCTTGTATGGACCTGTGTCAGTAAATCTAAGAGTCCTTCAAAAAGAAGCAAAGTCTGAGTTCTGCTGTGCTGCTTTTGGGAATTTTTACATTTGATTGAACCAAGATGTTCTGAAAACTACACACTAACTCCTTTCCTGCATTGGGTCTAAAAATTGTGCACACCCCATTAAAATGAAACTGTATCAACACTGCAGAGTTTCACCAACCACATTTTCTTCCATTCATCCATACCTGCTGCATGATTCATTCAGGCTGTTATCACAGGAGATGGAGCAGAGGGAGAATTTTCCAATGCACTGCATGCCAGAAATAATCTATTCTTTCAAACAGTTAGCTATTAACAAAGTCGACTGATCCAAATAAAAGTTACATTGTCAGTCAAATATTTCCTCATCTTCCTGGAATAATATAAAGTGATTTTCTATCTGACATACTTGGAAACGCTGAGCAGTATTTTAGTGAAGCTACACAATCAGTAGGTGATAGAAACAAAGAATGATGAGTAACTTTTAAAGTACCATGGATGTATATTGCACTGCACAGAGAATTCAACCCTGGGACCGCTACAAATGACTTACAAGATGAGTGGAAAGCTAATCCAGTGCAAAAATAAGTAAAGACAAAGATCATCTGGGTCAAATGCTGCTTTGGTTACATTGATAGAATTATTCTGGATTTCCATCAATTTTGGCTCCTGTGAAATTGAGAGCAGAATGTGGCCCACTTTCACTAATGTAATTGCACTAGATGCTCTTAAATACGGAGGCTGCATTGATGAAGCTGGCTCTATCTTGTTTGCCACATCTTGGTTTCAACAAACCAAATCACTTAGGCCACCTCCTGCTTCCTTTCACGTCACTGGGAGTTTTGCCACTGATTTGAGTATGACCAAGATTTTGCCCAGTATCAGCTAGAAAGGTGGGGCCCAATTTTGAAGAGCTCGGCTCCCAGTTAGGCACCTAATTCCTTAATGTTCAGCCCTGAGAAGCTGGTGGAACTGAGCTCTGTTGAAAACTCAGCCCTTTTAGCACTGACATTTTGCTGAGTCCAGTTGCATTACTATTGCCAATAGCAAAAAACTCCCATTGACCAAGATTTGGCCTTCTCTCCGACAGTCATTTCTTTATCACTGCTCCACAGGTTGTTTCCTGCTTCAGGGTTAAACTTTCCCCTGTCTTAGCTCCTATGCAGCTCCCTCAATGGTGCAAACCAGGGCAAAATTTGATCCAGAGAATCTAATTTCTGACAGGAAGTTGACTGTGGATATGGGAAAGTTGAATTGTGTGTCAAGTTTCCAGGTAGGCAATCTGATACGACAGCTATCGTTACCTGCTTGAAATAGCAATCAACTGGTTTAGCTACTGGAGTTAATTACTACAAAATGGAGGTTTATTTACAATCCTGAGCTTTATTTACAGTATTGCATAGCAGTTAATCCTCCCCATGTTTCAAAATAAAAATCTGCAGCCATTCAATGATAGACAATAATTGATTAGACCTCAGAGAAATGCATATTTATAAACTTTAATCTAAAGGGCTGTCCTATGTATAATGTATGAAGCGGTATATAAAAGTGTGAGGCTGGCTAGAGGAAGTGATAGGAAACTGTTTTCTTTTTATAGAAAGAAATATTTTAAAGGGGCTTTGATCTAAAGTTGGAGATCTGTATGTGTCTGTTGGGGAGCAAGTGTTCTTTTATGAACTGGGTACAGTGTGCATATAAGTAGATGTATTCTATTTGATGTGTGGAGATCAAGGTGTTGGAGCCTTTTGCTGCTCATCCGGCCATTGTACGGTTCGTATTTTTTTTCTTCCATTACTGTTTTTCCTTGTTCAGACAATCAATTAGTTCTAGTTTTGCTTTTTTAAGTTGCATGAAATTTTGGCCTTGTATACAAAGGGGGGAGGGATAGCTCAGTGGTTTGAGCATTGGCCTGCTAAACTCAGGGTTATGAGTTCAATCCTTGAGGGGGCCACTTAGAGATCTGGGGTAAAAATCAGTACTTGGTCCTGCTAGTGAAGGCAGGGAGCTGGACTCCATGACCTTTCAGGGTCCCTTCCAGTTCTATGAGATAGGTCTATCTCCATATATTATTATTTATTAAGAACACTGCTGATTTCTTTCCAAAATTCATAATTGTGTGAACAGCTCTTCAGCACCAGGTGTGGATCTCTTTTCCTGCATAATAATAATAAACTGTCTTTCATCCAAGGATCTGGAAGCACCACAAACTAGTTAAGCCTCACAATACCTCCTGTGTCATTATAAAATGAGTACAATATTGACCAAAAGTGGAAACTGACACAGAGATTTAAGGCCCAAACTTAAGAACTTGGCATTAGGTATCTGAATAAGCGGCCATGTGCTCAGCAGTTGTGAGAGCCTGTATCACCGGGAAATGCAGCACCTTTGAAAATCAGTGCCTATTTCTTGAATACCCAGTTCAATAATTTTTAGCTTGACTCCCCAAAGCCACTAAGTCCAGGACAGAGCCAGGAACAGACTGCAGGAATCCTGGCTCTAAGACCTTGGAAGACTGTGTGTTCTCCAAACAGTGGTGTGTGATAGATAGACTGTGTGCTGGTTTATCAGAAAGTGCTGAGACACACTTGGATAACACGAAGAAATAAAACGTTGAGAGTCCCGTATAGGCCAGGAACTGTGCAGCCTGGAAATACCCGGGCAGGAGGGAGAGAGACGCAGGTCTCCGCCCAGCCATGATGGTTGGGGAGTTGGAAGCCTGAGAGTGGGTGCACCTCAGAGTGGGGAATATGGTGCAGCTGCCCCGAACTGTGATCGAATTCACCCCCTGCAAGTGAAAGCTTAAAATTTGACTAGTAACAACTAAAGTATCCCTTGACTGTCAGCGGCAAACGAAACATTGAACAACTGCAGGGAAACAAAATAATATGTTTACGTAGTCTTTAGTGACCTGACAGGCGCCTCTGATATAATCTATTGTCCTTGACTTTGGAAGGGACAAAGTTTTCTCAGATGAGGCAATGTGGTTAGGCAACAATCTTCCAGAGGAAACTAGGCAAATCCAGAGTCCGAGCATCTTTAAGAAACAGTGCACAACCTTCCTCTTCGCCAAAGCCTTCCGACTATCATTAGATATTCACAACCCGGACACCCCCATCTACCCAAATGCCCCCCCCCCAATTTATAAGTAAAAACAAAATGAACCAACAACAAAAAATACAACCAAAGCACAGTTTTTGCAGAAGAGCCAAAGATTCCATGAAGTCCACTAGGGACTTTATTCTTGGTGCTCAGATGCTATGGTGACAGGCAGCAGTCTAAAACCCTAAAACAGAAGATCTGGCTGCCCAGATAAATTGAGCAGCAATTACATGATGGCAAAGAGGGCTTAATCTGTGCAGTTGGAATCTTATCCAATCCTTTAGGTATGGGTGAAGCATTGCTCCATCACTATTTAGACTCCTGTTTGTGGCAAATGTTAGATGAAGCAACTGGTGACCTACCCCGGGGAATAAATATTAGCTTTTGTTCAGGCCAGTTCTTTAGCTTCTGCTTGGATGCACTCAGTAATCTCTGCTTTGTATGCATCACCAAAGGTGTCAGACTCTTACTAGGTAACTACCCCTCTGGAGATGATTCTGTGTTCTTGGTCCACTCAGAGGAGACTGGCAGATGATGGTAATCTTGTTTTGCAACTGCCTCTGCTAATGTTGGCTTGAAAATTAGCAGCACAGAGATCAAAATAATGTGTAACCCAGCAGCCCTCTCACCAAAATACTAAACACAGCAACAAAATGTGTCACTCTGGGAGTGTCCTTACCAACAACACTCGCTTGCCACAGACGAGCAGTGTAAGGCTATTATCCAAAAAGCTTGCACTGCATTTGGTCATCTGAACTAACTTAAGAAGAAGTAATTTGCTTTTATACAAAGATCAAACTGTGCAGTTCATTAGCGTTTCCCATGCTAGTATATGCTAGTGAGACATGGACGTGATACCAATGTCATATACTTAAATACATGGTGAACCTTATCTTTAAAAAGCATCCAGAATTGACTATCTCCCTATTGGAATCAATGGAAATATTATTCTGTGGGTCCTATTTTACTCTGCCAGTGAGTATGAAAGTGTGGGAAAGCTTGGAAGCCTCCATACAGTAGCTGGACACAATCACAGTTCCCCTGAACTTGGACTGCTCCTTCCCATCACCCCCAGACGCAGGGCTGGAGCATGGGCCATGCATCTCCACCCTCTGCCATCAGAGGTAGGCAGGTCTGGAGTGTGGGGCCTGCTGCACCTCCTGAAAGGTTGTAGCAGCTGGCAATCTCTCCTTGCCATAGCCCTAAAATAGGGAGCTTTCTACCAGCCCAACTTCCTGCCTCTTCACAGCAGCATGGTAACCTGGCTTGGATGTCAAGAGATCGAGCTTCTATTCTTAGCTCCACCTCTGACCTGTGGTGTGATCTTCGTCTCGCTGTCTATCTCAACTTTGCCATCTGTACAATGGGGATAATGATGCTTACCCTAGGGTGACCAGATAGCAAGTGTGAAAAATCGGGACGAGGGTGGGGGGTAATAGGAGCCTATATAAGAAAAAGCTCCAAAACTTGGGACTGTCCCTATAAAATCAGGACATCTGGTCACCCTAGTTTACCCTCCTTTGCAAAGTGCTTTAAAATCAACAGATGAAAAGTGCTTTATGAGAATCAAGTAGCAGTATTTAAATACAGAAAGGATGAGGTTTTTTACTTGCATGACTTGTTTAGAAAAGCTAATTCCATTCTTTGCTTATAAAACCATATTATTCTGAAAAATCTCTGGGCTCTTCCTTTGGGAACCTGCAGGAGCAGAGAAAAACTGAGGACACACTTTTTACAGACTACAAACTACACTAAACTCCTGACAGTCATTTGATCAAATATACAGGGTCTCTTGTTCAACCAGTGGCGGCTCCAGGCACCAGCGCTCCAAGCGCGTGCCTGGGACAGCAAGCCGCGGGGGGAGGCCCTGCCGGTCCCTGCGAGGGCGGCAGTCAGGCAGCCTTCGGTGGCATGCCTGCGGGAGGTCCGCCGGTCCCGCGGCTTCGGCGTACTCGCTGCCGAAGCCGCGGGACCGGCGGACCTCCCGCAGGCATGCCGCCAAATCCGCGGGACCGGGGACCTCTCGCAGGCATGCCGCCAAATCCACGGGACTGGGGACCTCCCGCAGGCGCTTCGCCAAAGGCGACCTGCCTGCCGTGCTTGGGGCAGCAAAAAAGCTAGAGCCGCCCCTGTGTTCAACAGTTACGCACACTGCTTAGCATTACATGTGAGAAACCCAATGCTGCTAGAAGCAGTCATTCATCAAGACAAATTCAATAATTTTTAAATTCTGGTTGTAACGGCACTTTCATAATATGGTTAACACTGCCCCCATACACTTCTTTTTAGGATCATCTTCATTTTTGACAAGGTCACTCTAGGCCTTGTAATCCTGGTTTGTTGGATATTAACTCTCCCAGAATAACTTTTCAAGGCTGTGTCACCTAAGGATTCTTCTTTGTGAGAGGTCACTTGGTTTCTCCTTTAAGGCAGCTTTCCACCTGCTTTGCACTCCCTCAGATACCCCGGATCTTGCCCCATGAGTGAAAATCCTTCCTCTTTGTTAATGCAATGAATTCCCTTCACCTTGGAGAATTAAAAAAAAACCAAAATTAAAGGCTGGGATCCCAGTAACCACAGCTTCCCCCACCCACCCACTCCCCAGCAGCAGCATAATTGTACTGCGTCTGAGTTCTTTCCATGTCGACACACCATTCTTTATATTTCTCTTTGACATTTAATTGCTTCTTACAGAATGGGCAATGGTTTGCCCCCGACCTACTGTGTCTACAAAGACATGCCTCTGGTAGGAAAGAGATTTCTTCAATCTAATTAACCGCTTTTATTAGCCAGCCACTTCAAATGAACTGCACACACATCTTGAGCTGTGCTAGGGTAGGAGGGAGCAGTTAAAAACTAACTGTTTGCATAGAGTAGATGAATACAGTTTCATTAAAAGTGCTTCAGCACATTGGGCCAGATCTTCAGCTGCAAAGTCAATAGAGCTATGCTAGTTTATACCAGCAGAGGAGCTGCTCCACTTATATAAGCTGTTGGAAAAGCAAGCAAGAGTGTTTACTGAGCATTCTCCCAGCCAGGATTTACAAAGGGGTTAAGAGGGGAATGGAGCCCCACACTACTAGTCTCTGCTGTTAAGTGGCAGAATAATAGAGGCTGCTCTGACCTCCAGCTCTTATGCTTTGTTCAAGAGCTTTTGACCTGCACTGAGCCGCTACTGAAGACGGGGAGCAACAATACAGCTCTTCCCTTTTTCCCTGGTTTGGCTAAGCTTAGGACATGTGTCAGGCTCTCTGTTCCCTCCCTTGATGGCAGCCCTGGGAAAGGGGTTTGTGGAGAAAGTGAACACACTGAGCTTTTAGAGTGGAGAAGGGAGGCTACTGGCTTCATTGCTGGCCCTCAGAAAGACCTGTTAAATCAGCAAGGAGGCTCTGTAGTCTTCAGCTCTGTGGCAGGAACGGAGCCATTTGTTCCAGCCATGTCATCACACGGGCCCACGTGGCTTGAAATCCTACTGATGACCTGGAGTGTGTGTGGCACACCGAAGGACTGAAATTAGGAGCTTTCCCTGAACGGCGAGTCTCCTCTGGCTGACGAGGGATGGATAATGTATGGAATCCAATAATAATTTAAAAGATAACCCTTTGGAAGGAAGCACATTCTCCACTGTCCCCAAGTGAATTAGAACTTCATTTCTCTTCAACATACTTCATTTTTTAATTGGTAAAGTTAACAGAAAATTGCTGACCCTAAGAGTGGGGGGAAATATGCAGAAGGTTGACATGGAAGGTGAAGCAATTTTGCCTTCCTCTTGGAACAGAGCCTGTTTTCTTTACTGACTGTAAATGTTCCCCACGCTCCCCAGAAGCATCACAAATAGTATCCCTGCTGACAACCTCAGCAGAGAGGACAAGGAATGAGGGCCTTATCCTGCAAGATGCTGGGCATCCTCATCGACTTCAGTGGGGGGCTTGTTTAAAGGTGCTCAGCCCCTTTCTGGGTCACTCCCTTGTTGCCGGCACAGAAGCCCGAGGACAGCAACAGCGGGGTTCGTTGCCCGGTGTGCTTTGCGTCAATAAACATACCGGGGTGGAGAAACAATCAAAGTTTATTTGAGATCTCAAAGTGGTGCAAGGAGACAGGCAAGTCTCAAATCAAGCACACTAGCAAAAACAGTTTCTCTCTTCTTATACATTTTACAACTAAGCCCCCCCTCTCTCCCCCTCTACCACCACCCCCACCTCTCCCTCTACTCCCCTTCCCCTCTCTACCGAAGGCATGTTTATACATTTAAGCCGTTAAATCATTCTAGGGCTATAAATCTAGCTTGTTAGTAACATTCCTCTAAACAGTTATTTGGTTCTGTTTACCCTTAGTTTATTACCCCTTCTCCAGCTAGAAACATGCAAACCTCATCATTATTGCTTGGTACCTGGTATGAGCAAGGTCGTAATTGGTAACTAGCTATTTACACATTCCAATTTCTGTCCTTGGCTTTTGAGGCCGATTAGAGTTAAACATGGAAGGACAGAGTTTAAACATGGAAGAACTTTGGTTCATATAGGCCTAATGACGTCAACACCCTGAATGGGGTGTAGACCGCACTACACCCAGCAGTGGATGTGTGATTCCATTGGGTTGGGATTGAATCACACAGGTGGGAGAAGTTTGCCTTGTGGTTGCTCATACTTTTCCTATTCTATGGATAAACGGAAGATATCAGTCTCCATGGCCATCAATTAAAAAAACCAAAACAACCTCCCCATGAAACAAATAATCCTTTACATGAATAAAGCCTGGGGGGGGGAAAACCTACACCAAGAAGAGTTTTTACCCTCAAGAGGGAGGGGAGCCAGACACTCCATAAAATCCACCAGGGCCTCCGCTATTGCCATTAATTTTTTACATGGAAGGTGCTCAGATGCTCCAGTGGTGAGTGGCAGGATAACACCCTAGGATAGAAAAATCTTCCCCTTGTGTGATGGTGTTCTAACCAAGTCTCTTTGGAAGGTCACAGGGATCATTGCTGAGTGATGTTCAGGGCTAGGAGTGCTTTAGTTAGAGACAGGATGAACTTTGTCAGAAATGTTCGGGGAATCAAAATGTGGTCACTCACCGGGAAGGGCAGGTATTGTGTAAAATCAACAAATCTGGCCTGAGGGAGACAGGGAGATTGGATAAAGTGTGGAGCCACTCTCACTCCAAATGTATATCATGCCTTCTACCATGAGTACCACTCTGGCTTGCAATCAGTGTTGCTCACCACCTTTATCCTGCCCTGTCCTACTCTTCTTCTCACCACTGAAAAGCTCGGCGTCTGAATGTCTTTAACAGTTAAAGTAGTAGCCAACAGATGTATAAGTATCCTTTATGGACAGATGCATTTAGGACTTGGAAATATGCTCATGCCCCACCTCAAAGACTTTTTATATCCTCCTGTTCTTATGCGGTCAAACCCTACTCGCCTACCTCATTCTGAATTCCTACCGAGGACATGGAAATGTTGCGTGACATAGGAGAGCAGGACTTTGCTTACAGAGAATGCACAAGTCCTATTTTCTTTCTCACTTCAGGGAGAGGGGGAATCCAAACAAAGTCAATCTGTAAGCTGAAGCATTTAAATGGGACTGTTATCCAGGCAATTTTTTTCCCGCTGTCTTGTCACCTAACCTGCCCCACATTGGGTGCCAAGGGTCGGCCTACCTGATGTTACATGTGGTGTAATGTACACTGTTGTGGGTACTATATGTGGTCCAATTGCCTCACAGTAGATAGAATCAGACCTGCTGCAAGGTCCATCAGTTTGTGGTTGTCTAGCGAGAAGCCTTGTGCTACTGGCAAACAGTGAAGTGAAAACATAGCAAAATTTAGAAACCAAATGTCAGGACATTGGCAAACTAATGCCTATTATTAGTGTCTATTGTTTGTATTATTGTAGTGCCTCCAGACCCCATTGTGCTAGATGCTGTACAAACACAGAACTAAAAGATGGTCCCTGCCCTAAAGAGCTTACAGTCTGTCTAAGACAAGATCTAGCAGATGGATAAAGATGGGGGAGTGCAAGGATTCAATGAGCCAGTCCTGGTCAGCATGATCAGCAGTGGTCTCAGCACACCAGCTGCCTAACCACTGTCCAGGTTTTGTAGGCATCATGGCAAAGAAGAGATTTAAGGAGGAATTGGAAAGAGAGCAGTGAAGAGGCTCTGCAAATGTTTATGGGGAGTTGTTCTCAAGCAGGAGGGGCAGAATGGGAAGTGTCTAGTCAACCTGTGGAACTCACTGCTGCAGGGCAGTTTTGAGTATGTCAGGCAAGCAGGATATATGATAAGGGTAATCAAATCTCATGCTTCAGGGTGTATCCTGTGCTCTAGAAAGATGAGAGAGACATTTTTCTTCCTCACCCAAAGAGTATTACAAAACGGCTTTACACCTTCCTCTGACACACCAACTGTTGGTCCATGCCTGGGAAGGAATCTGGTTTAGATAGACCAAGGGTCTGATCTGTCAGTGCAGTTTCTGTGAAGATTCCCTGTTAATTCAAATGTTGTAGGCCTTTTGGGTTTGATTTATGAGCTGGAGTCTCAATGCTACACATGTGCTTAGTTCTCTATGCATGTGACTCTGCTATACGTAGCAATTGATTGTTATACTAGGTCTCTCTTTGAGATACGTCCAATGCCATTAGAAAGACATGTTCACTGTCTTTGAGAAAACAGTTTTATTGTACTGGGGGAGGGAATGCACATTTAAAAGTGAAACTTCATTGAAATATGGTCTCCAGTGCTGACAACTCAAACATTTTAAAATAAAATATAAAGCTGATTTAAAAATGTAGCTCTGTTGCACTAAACCAAAATGACCCCTACATTTCAAAGGGAGCAGTATATCACGTGTCAATGTTTCTCATTTTCACGACTTCAGATTGTAATTCTTCATTACAAGCATGGCTTTGTGAAGCACAGCAGACTGTGTGGCCATGTCTACCTTTTGTAAGTGGTGGTTCAGCTCATGAGAGATGTGGTCTAAGTGTTTGTGACTTGCAGGTCCTCCATAAAACTGAGTATCTTGAGTTCTACTGCAAGAAGTCTGGAGGTGGGAGCAGGTGTAGCTAAGAAACAGTGATTTAATTGGAAATTTGAATGGCCACAGAGATCAAATGACCATTATATGCACTATGTAAAAGGGATTTTTTTTAAAGAGGGGTAGTCCTTTTGAGGCCTAAATTAGTTTTAAAGATGAATATCAGATCCCAAAAATACAGAGGCTGAGAGAGAGAAATGGAAGGAACTGCTCCTTGTCCCATTTTAGCAGCCTGATCAGACTTCTGCCATCTATTTCTCAGAATGCCAGACCAGAGGGAATAACAATGTCCCAGCGCCTAAAACGTGACCTATGTAGTGCATGTTTTGTTTCCTGTATTTCATCATCAGATTCCATTTGTTGTTCTCAGAATTCCTGCTGATAACCATGTAAAACACATTTTCCCCCTGAGGTCACATGTACAGGGTGCGTCTGGCTCTTTTTTGTTGGTAAGGATTATCTTGATTTTTACTTTGCTCAGTGCCAGCAAAGAGCCTTGAAAGAGTCATTTGAATTAGACAAAAGTCTCTGAAAATTAGAACCTCCCCAACATTTGAGAGGGAGAAGATTTATGTGGTCGCTGCAGGTAAACAGCTGCCTCGTCCTTCTGTTCGTAGCTCTTATACTAGTGCCATCTGCATTGACTGATCGGGGGGGGGGCGGGGGGGAGAATTGCTTCACAAATGTGGCAGTGTACATCGGTTGATAGTTACCCCTCTGAATCCCTCCCTGTTCCTTTATAGAGGGGACCATTTCTCATGGTGGGTTGTTGCTTTGGGGCATACTGTAAGGCAGTGCCATAACAAGGGCGAGGCGAGTGAGGCACTTGCCTCGGGAACACAAAGCCGAGGGGCGCAGAATGAGGTGGAGGGGGGGGAAAAAAAGCCGCTGGCATGGAGATATTTATAACCCAGGTGATCTCCTCCCGCCCCACCTGCACCCCCCCCTCCGCCGAGTATCTCCTGGCCCCGACTTGCTCTCCCCTCCCCCCGCCTTCCCCGCCCGGAGCAGAGTCCCTGTCTCTGCTGCTGCAGAGTCCTAGTGCCCCCCCATCTCGACTGCCAGGGCAGACTGACTCTGAGCCTGCCCTTCCCCCTCAGACCCTTTCATTTTCCAATGGGACCCTCCAGCAGCACAGGGGACCCCACCCCCGGCCGCAGTCACCGCTCCTGCCCCATGCTGGGCAAGGAGCTAGCGCCCCACCCCCACCCCCAGTGAGGCTACAGTCAGGGGCAACAGCAGGGGAGGAGGTGCACGCAGCACCCCCCGGCACCCACCACGGGGGAGGCGAGGGAGATTCCTAGACCTGAGAGGGGCCCTAGGAGCACATGCAGTGACAGTGGTGGGGGTGAGTGTGCTGCTGGGGGGGCAGGAAAGGGGGGCTCCTCCCCCAGAGTTTGCTGCTGCCGGCAGGGAAAGGGCTGGGGGGAGTCCTCTCGGGCTCCTGTCCCGGAACAGCCTGCCTGCACCCCAAACTCATCCCCAGCCCTGCCCCACTCCAGAGCCCACACCCCCAATCAGAGCTTTCACCCCCCCACTGCACCCTCAACCCTCTGCCCGAGCCCTGAGCACCCCAAACACCTTATCCCCAGTCCCAGCCAGAGCCCTCATCCCCTCACACTCCAACCCTCTGCCCCAGCCCTGAGCCCCTCCAGCACCCCAAACACCTCATCCCCAGTCCCAGCCAGAGCCCTCACCCACACCCCTACTCTCACCCTGAGCCCCTCCCACACTCCAAACCCCTCATCTGCAGCCACAACCCACAGCCCTCACCCCTGCACCCCATCCCTCTGCACCCCTCCCATCCCCAAACTCCCTCCCAGAACCTGCACCCCCTCCCTCCGCACCCCCTCCCATCCCCAAACTCCCTCCCAGAGCCTGCACCCCAATACCCTGCCCCAGCCTAGGGCCTGCACCCCAGACCTCCTCCCTCACCCAAACTCCCTCCCAGACCCTTGGGCGGGTGGGGGGGGGCAGAGTTTGGGCGGGGGCGGGTTCTGGGTACCACCAAAACTTCTACAAACCTGCCACCCCTGATCCTGCCCTGCAAACCTGAACTCCCAGCATTCTCAGGACACATGCTGATCCCTAGTGGCCACTGCTGATATCCAGCACCTCCCTCCTCTCTTAACCTGTGAGTCCCTCTCTGGATTGGAACTGGACTGGAACCAAAGACCATCTTGGAAGCAACATTACCAGCCCAAGCAGTCAAAAATCATGAGTTAGACCTTCCAAAATCACAGGCTCTACCGCCGCCGCATCATTCATTCTTCAGCAGCAATTCGGCGGCAGGCCCTTCCCTCCGAGAGGGACTGAGGGACCCACCGCCGAATTGCCGCCAAAGAGCCAGCCCTGAGGGAGGGCGCAATTTTATATTCTTGCCTCGGGCGCAAAAATACCTAGTTACGGCTCTGCTGTAAGGGGCCATCCAAGTACTGACTGCATTACAGCCCCATGTGTTGGGAGGTGGATTTTGTGCCCTCTCACACAAGGTCTGCAGGGTTTTCCCCACACTCAATTGTTTTACAGAAGGGTGGAGGTGAGTTTCATCTAGGGTGACCAGATGCCCCAATTTTATAGGAACAATCCCGATTTTGGGGTCTTTTTCTTATATAGGCACCTATTACCCCCCATCCCCATCCCGATTTTTCACATTAGCTGTCTGGTCAACCTAGTTTCATCCTACAAACATACAGAATGTTGTTAAGGACCTGGATTCTGTAATGAAGGAAGGTCCTGTACTGACTTAAAGGGAGTGCATGTTGCATCCTGAAGTGAAATCCTGGCCCCGTTGAAGTCAAATAGGAGATTGCCCATTGACATCAATAGAGCCTGGATTTTTACCCTGGGTTTTTCTAAGTCCTGCATAGCCTGTGACTTGTACTTAAATAAAATAAAAGCAAAGTTAAATCCTCGTGGTTGTCTCCTGACTTCAGACACATCTTGATGTCTTGTGAAACTGGCTTATACACATGTGCATAGCCAAATGCAGCATTTGATGGTATAAGAGCCAGCATGTCCGAGGGCTGGGCTGAGTACCTCATTGGCTTCTGACAGGAGAGGTGCTGGGGTCAGAAGGGGGTTGGGTGTCAGAACGCCTGGGTTCTGTTCCCACCTCTGTCTCTCTGTGCCTTCAGGTTCCCCATTGGTAAAAGTCTATGGGCCCTATTCTTTGTTGTATTGTGGTCCCTTTATGATGGTTCTTCGTGGATACTTCATGGGGATCAAAGCAAGCAGCAGCACAAGGCTGAAGGAACCTGTTGCCTGGGGAGAGGGGATAGAATGGGAGAGAAAGGGATCTCTCTGGGTTAAAAACCAGACACACCCTCTCTGCAGCTCTCTGCCAGGAGACAAAAGGCAATGCTCTAAGCCTCTGCCATCCTCTCCTATTTTCTGGGAGGGGAATGTCCTTCTGCCACAGACACCAGGAGTGGGGAGGGAGAGAATGGAGGGGCAGGAAGAAGTAGCAAGGGGAGAGGGAGTGGGTTGTCCATATGGGAGGCATTAGCTAAGGGCTGGTGTTGCCATATCTAGGCTCTTCCAGGCAGAGATTACACAATGGAGGTGCTTTTTCTTTTTTTAGTGAAGTTTTTAGCTTGGGTGCAGAGAAACGCTTGAAAATGGGAACCCTAAAGTCCCAAACCCAGAAGGTGCAGAAAAAGAACCCAACATACTTTATTTTTTTTAATTTCATGTTTTTTTGTTTTTTGTTTTTTTGCAAGGATGGGCGGGGGGCAGGCCCTGTCTCCTGATTGTTGAATGCTTGAAGCTGCTGACACTTACAAAACCCTGTTGGTAATAATCAGCAAGCACATGGCAGAAGCACTGGTTTTGTGTGCAAGCCACTTATTTATTTATTCATTAGTACATTAGAGCCTGTACATCATGAATCTTAATGTCTTTAAAGTGTTTTGAGCTCCTCGGGTGAAAGGGGGACATTTATGCCAAGTTTGGCTTTTAATCATTCTTATTGTTTTACTATGTATCATTCCTTAAAGGCAGTTTGACTCCCACCCGAACAAGATCTCCCATTAAGCTGCTGCTGAGATCACCCCTGTCAAAATCTCATTTTAAAAAAAAACCCTCTTATTTACCCATCAACAAGCCACACTGTTGCTTAAGAAACCATTTTTCTGCTTAGTGAGGAAATACCTCCAAAACTGTATCAACAGGGTCACCTAGAGACCTGTAAACGAGGTCCAGGAGTTTAGCAGCAGGTTGCTAATTAATGCTGATAAATTGTCCTATTAGCAGTGATAATTAATAAGATGCTATTTGGCTAGTGGTAATTTAAAGATTGGATGAGCTAGCACATTGCTGGTTGCACTGCCCTCAGCATTATGGAAATCCTGTAGTGATTGTTAAGCCTTTCACTACCATAGGCAAAACATAAGCAAAGAGAAGCACCTTAACACAGGTTTCCATTTACAAAATACTCTCTCCAACTATAGGAGCTTCATTTCTAACAGAATTCTGATCTCCGTTGCCCTAATCCAGATTAGCTCTGCTGATTTTGCTGGAGTTACTTCAGATTTATGCTGGTGTACCAGATCAGAATCTGGCTGTTTTTTTGTCACTGACATTTAGCCCAATCAGTTCTTTTAATCTAGTGCCTCTCCTTCAGTGCAGATGGTTGTTGTACAAGAAAGACTCTTTAGCATTAATGCGCGTTACAGAACTAAAGTCTGCTCCTAATCTGCAGCTCATCTTTAAACCTACAACTGCTCTAGCTCACTTTGTGCAAGATATATTCTGTGCAAGTAAGTTAACTGTAGATGCGACTTTCAGCAAGATTACAAACACTCCTGTAATGCTGGTGGCTCCTTAAGAGTCCTTCTCCTCCTCCACTCCCACTCTGCTGCTGCTGCTTTTCTGAAAGCACATTACATAGATCTATTTCTATCTGATTGAAGCCATTGAGTTACTTAATCAGATTGACCTGACTTACTCGTCTCAATTTCTTTAATGAGGTGCCTAGGTCGGCTTTTAGCCATTACTCTTATTAAAAAGTTTATTTTGGGAAAATCTTTGTGCCAGATGGAACCTGCATGAGCCACTCAACTTGCTGGATGGCCGATCCTTATTCATTAGTAAAGAAGTCAAGAAAAAATAAAACTGCAGCCAGTCAGAAATGAGCTTCTCCATAAATCAGGGATCGGCAACCTTTGGCACGCAGCTTGCCAGGGTAAGCACCCTGGCGGGCCGGGCCGTTTTGTTTACCTGCCCGTCTGCAGGTTCGGCCAATTGCGGCTCCCACTGGCCGCAGTTCGCCATTCCAGGACAATGGGGGCGGCGGGAAGCAGTGTGGGCCAAGGAATGTGCTGGCCGCTGCTTCCCGCCACCCCCATTGGCCTGGAGCGGTGAACCACAGCCAGTGGGAGCTGCGATCGGCCGAACCTGCAGATGCGGCAGGTGCTTACCCTGGCGAGCCGCGTGCCAAAGGTTGCCGATCCCTGCTATAAAGGTACAGAACAGGAGGCTCAGAATTGAGATCAAGAGATGTTAGGTGCCTAAATATATTTTGATCGTCTGGGCGCATTTGACATGCAGGAATGTAGAGTGTGTTCCATGGAATTGATCCTGCAGGAGAGGTGGAATTTCAAGGGTTGGGAGATGTATGTTCTAATCTAGGTAAACTGTCTTCTGGTGGTAGTCTATTATATTGGCAAAGTGTCTGTCAAGTCCCACTCTAGTGGTAGATCTTCTAGAAGACAACAACCAACTACTACCAGTAGTTAGTGGAGTTACTCCTTCAAGATCAGTATAGGGGTTGAGGTCTGTGCTGCAATGCTGAATATCTCAACATTGCCATTGACCCAAGTGGTAGGAGAGATCATTACTGGATCATCCTGGACGCCCCATCATCTCGGGCATTGGCACTCTCACTGAAGGACTGTCTGGATATGTGGACTCCCTACTCAGACCCTACGCCACCAGCACTCCCAGCTATCTCCGTGACACCACAGATTTCCTGAGAAAACTACAATGCATTGGTGACCTCCCAGAAAACACCATCCTAGCCACCATGGATGTAGAGGCTCTCTACACAAACATCCCACACACAGATGGAATACAAGCTGTCAGGAACAGTATCCCTGATGATGACACAGCACAACTTATTGCTGAGCTCTGTGACTTTATCCTCATGCACAATTATTTCAAATTTGGTGACAATATATACCTCCAGACCAGTGGCACCGCTATGGGCACCCGCATGGCCCCACAATATGCCAACATTTTTATGGCTGACCTGGAACAACGCTTCCTCAGCTCTCGTCCACTCACGCCCCTTCTCTACCTACGCTACATTGATGACATCTTCATCATCTGGACCCATGGGAAGGAGACCCTGGAAGAATTCCACCATGATTTCAACAGCTTCCACCCCACCATCAACCTCAGCCTGGACCAGTCTACACGGGAGGTCCACTTCCTAGACACCACCGTACAAATAAGCGATGGCCACGTTAACACCACCCTATACCGAAAACCCACCGACCGCTACGCCTACCTTCATGCCTCCAGCTTCCACCCCAGACACACCACACGATCCATCGTCTACAGCCAAGCACTGAGGTACAATCGCATCTGCTCCAACCCCTCTGACAGAGACCAACACCTACAAGATCTTCACCAAGCATTCTCAAAACTACGATACCCACACAAGGAAATAAAGAAACAAATCATCAGAGCCAGACGTGTACCCAGAAGCCTCCTGCTACAAGACAGGCCCCAAAAAGAAACCAACAGAACTCCACTGGCCATCACCTACAGTCCTCAGCTTAAACCTCTCCAACGCATCATCAGTGATCTACAACCCATCCTGGACAATGATCCCTCACTTTCACAGACCTTGGGAGGCAGGCCAGTCCTCGCCCACAGACAACCCGCCAACCTTAAGCATATTCTCACCAGCAACCACGCACCGCACCATAACAACTCTAACTCAGGAACCAACCCATGCAACAAACCTCGATGCCAACTCTGCCCACATATCTACACCAGCAACACCATCACAGGACCTAACCAGATCAGCTACAACATCACCGGCTTATTCACCTGCATGTCCACCAATGTTATATATGCCATCATATGCCAGCAATGCCCCTCTGCTATGTACATTGGCCAAAGTGGACAGTCACTACGCAAGACGATAAATGGACACAAGTCAGATATCAGGAATGGCAATATACAAAAACCTGTAGGAGAACACTTCAACCTCCCTGGCCACACAATAGCAGATGTAAAGGTAGCCATCTTACAGCAAAAAAACTTCAGGACCAGACTCCAAAGAGAAACTGCTGAGCTCCAGTTCATTTGCAAATTTGACACCATCAGATCAGGATTAAACAAAGACTGTGAATGGCTATCCAACTACAGAAGCAGTTTCTCCTCCCTTGGTGTTCACACCTCAACTGCTAGCAGAGCACCTCACCCTCCCTGATTGAACTAACCTCGTTATCTCCATACTGATTTATACCTGCCTCTGGAGATTTCCATTACTTGCATCTGAAGAAGTGAGGTTCTTACCCATGAAAGCTTATGCTCCCAATACAACTCTAAGTATGTGAGTAGTCCAATGGGACTACCTATTTCCTAGTGGGACTACCTATTTCCTTAAAGTTAGACATGTGCTTAAGCATCTTGCTAAATTGGGGCCTATATGCATAAAGTAACTGGATGCTTTTCGGGGTGAGAAGCAAGTGGTCTGGGGTCAGGATTCTCACATGTGATCTTGGATGCCTCAGTTGCTGGGGGCCCAACCTAAGACACCTTTGCAGGGGCTTGGTTTTCAGAAAGTGCAAGTGTACTCACAAAACCAACCCCTTTCAGGCTTCATGTTCGACACCCCAACATTGAAGTCTCTAAGGTCACTGGTCTCTTCTGAAAACGTTGGCCTTAACATTTAAATACTGAAAACACAGAGCTGTTTAAAGGGCCATATTGACACTAGTATATCTGACTCGCAGACAATTATATTTAGCTGTGTCAAAATGACTGCATGTAGACTTGCTAAACTAACTAACAGTTGATACAGTCCAGACAGAGGGTAATGGAACTGTTCTTTTTGAGGGTATATCGGCCAGACGGGCCAAACCCTGCATTCCTTTGTTTAATTCTGGCAAACCACTCATGACAGTCAAGGGGAAATTGGAGTGACTGTAGATTTTACCTCTTTTCTTTCATTTTCCTTTGTATGTAATATAATACTTTATATTTTTGCCTGATATAATATTTTATTAAAGACACATCTGTAACTAATAACAGTTTGATATATAAAAAGAGCTAGCTTTGATATAAATTATATTTGAATGTTGCTTAAATAATGAATGGGGATGCCATGTTCATTAAAATTTGAACGAAACCTGTATACCTCTTTTGATGGATGCGGCCAACAGCCATTAAAATACAGTGGGAATTCTTGTTCAGAGACTCAGAATGGCTGAAAATAAAACTTTTGAGAGTTTGCTGCTAAGTATGCTGCATTTACGAAAAGGGTTCATTTCAGTAGCTAGGATAGATGGCTGCTGCTGAGGAGTCAGAGAAAAGTTACCACAATTCATTTTTTTCGATCCCTTATATTTAAGGGTTTCATTTTACCACTTGAGGGGTGTGTGGGTGTTTATCACTGTTATAATTAAAAGAAAATCAACTCCTAAAATCTAAGGAAGGTGGTTTAGAATTTGGGGCCAGACCCTCTGGTGAATTGACCTAGCTCCATTGACTTACACCCACTTGAGGATGTTTTTACACCAGTCTGATTTACACTCACTGAGCCCCTCTTTCTCTCTCCTCAGACCCACACTGAGGAAAAGGCATCCTGTTACAAAACACGTTCACTAACATGAAATAACAAAAGACTTAGCACCCAGTGTAGACAGGACCAACTCTTCCCTAAGAACATGTTGGCTGGCTGAGGTTAATCCTAGGGTCTCCGCTGGGATTAATCATGACCAGCTAACGTGACCCTTGGTTTACTCACAACCAACTAACACATTTTTAAGCATGACTGTTCTTGTTACTCCAAGGGCAAAATCATGTTTACCATTATGTCCCCTGATGCATTTCTCCAGTGCAGGCAAGGCCTCAGTCGCTTCTCATGACCCTGTCAACCCTTAAGGAGCATGGCTCCATAATGGCTTAAACAATTTTTTTTCCAGCCAACAAAACTCAGAGTTTAGTGATGGAAATGACCTATTGGGTCATCTAGTCTATTCCCCAGCCCATCTTTACATATTTACTAGTTATAAAATTGCCAGGGAAGGTTTACAGACTGTTTGCTCTCTAGCAGCTCTGCCTGTAGCCTCCATTATTTAGATATGAATGTTGTCGTTGTCTCTAACAAGAAGTGACAAAGAGTCCTGTGGCACCTTATAGACTAACAGAAGTTCGCTTTTTACAGATCCAGACTAACACGACTACCCCTCTGATATCTAACAAGAAGATTTTCCCAGCACCTTGAAGTGAGGAGAAAAAAGTACTGTATAACTCTCTTATTAGCATGTAGTGGAGAAAATTACTTTGCTTAGACAGTAGTGAGTAGAAAATGTATTAACTGTATGTTCTTGTACCTTATACCTATAAAAGCCAATACTATATCTCTACTATTTGTAGAGGGAGGGTGGTACAGTGGATAGGACACTGGTATGAAATTCAGGAGATGTATGGATTCTACTCGCTGCTCTACTCCATGACCTTAAACTTTTTAGATAGCACCTGCCCCAAAGTGCTTACAGTCTCTTACTATGTGTTTGTACAGAACCTAGCACAGTGGGGCTCAGAGCTCGGTCAAGGCTTCTAGGTGCTACTGTAATACAAACAATAATCTGTTCTTTGTGAGATGTGCCTTACAACAATGGAATTGAAGGGGACAGATACCCAGCTGGTGTAAATCACTGTAGCTTCACTGAAGTCTGAGGGTCTGGCATGCAGTTTCTGCTCAGTTTTTCATGCATTTTGGAGAGAGGATTCAGTCTGTCGACTTGACAGCATTTTCCCCTTTCTCATGTATAGTTCTGATTTGGCAATGGAAGTTTGAAGTCACACGTCCTTGCGCATTAATCAGGATACAGTGCCCAATTATTTCCCAGATTAAATTTTGTGATTAAGTGTTCTATAATTGTCTGTGGGGATTAGGCTTTTGACAATATTACTCAGAATTGAGTTGGTGGATCATCTTGTCAGGGTTCAGGTGGTGGTGAGTTGATTCAGTCTTTCTTATGTGGAAATGGTTCACATCAATACGTGCATTTAAACTCCACAGAACGTTAGGTTCCTTTTTTGCTGAGGGAAGTCTAAAAATTTACCAGGAACAGGGTTGCACAGCTAGCTAGGTGAAGAATGTTGATAAGAAGGGGGGAGGTGTGTTTGTTTGTTTGTTTGCGGGTGCATGCATGTGTGTCCATCTGCATGTGTTGTATACTATTTATTTGGTTTTCAAAGTCCTAGAGAGGAAGAAGTAGCTTGAAGTTCTGGAAGTTGTTGGATTTAGATGAATGGTGTGCCAGAGTATATTCCACAAATCCTAATCCAAACCACAGGAAAACCCACACAATAGGAGCGTGGAGATTCACTTCCCTGACTGGGAAGCTATACAGAATGTTAAGAATCAGGGAAGGAACAATTTTAGAGGGAATTGAGTTGAATTGCTTATCTTTCCCTGCCCTCTCCAAATAAATCACTGATACATTTTAAACCACTTTCCTTCACTATGTGAATGAATAGTGCTAAATTACAACCAAATGCTCATTCAGACAAAAACGGGGTGGTCTAGAAGTCAAGTTTTGTTTGGGGAGGCTTGTGTTGATTGGACCTGATGACATGAACAACATCCAGTGATGATTGTGTAGGGATGAAATCTACTAAAATAAAGAGCATATGGCAATGCAACCTGACAGGCTAAATTCTAAAGGGCATTTGACATGGGGCCAATAGCTGCTCTCATGAAATCAAACTGCCAGGCCAAATACTTAACACTAAGCATGGGCACGTTCACCCTCTCTGGTGGGCATTGATAGGCAAACAGTGCAGTACCACGTTAGTACGTGCAGTGGCTTTCGCACAAACTGTTTGTTTTCCAGAATTAAATAATCCAGGATAAGATCAATCAATAAAGTTGCTTTGCCTTCTTGCATTTAAATGCTGCTTCCTAGACGGTTCAATAGGAAGCCTTGGGAGAGGACGGGCTCTTTCAAAGCAGTTATGGACAGAAATTCACCTCTGATGTAAGAGTGCATAAAACAATTGAAGCAAATGGAGTTGTGCCCGCTTATACCAGCAGTGACCATTGCCGCTATCTCAAATGGATGATTGAGACTGATGACTAATAGGAATTGGGCATCCAAGTCCCATAGGTGGCTTTAATGCATGATCAGAGCAGAACAAGGCACTATGAGGCATTTTAAATGACTCTGTTTACCCTAACGTCCCTGCACAAAAATACACTGTTGTATTGTGGCGATGTGCCATTGTCATCTTCCCTTTTTCAAAGGTCTCTAGAATATACTGTGACTTCATAGCATTTGAAGGCTGGAACCAATCTGGGGTAAAAGCCTCACATGATTTCACTGCCAGCTTCACATCTGTGGAGAAGAAAATCAAGTTTTCCGGTTTGAGGGTGTAGCCATAGCTGGAGTAGCTTTTGAGGTATATTTTTAATCAATAACATGAGCTAGGAAATTTTCTTTCGTCGTGCCAAAAGAGGACACTCCTTTTCCAAACTGCTCCAGTACTAGTGAGGATTTGTGATTGGTCATTTTAATAAGTAACAGTGTAAGCAGGGTCTGAACGAACTCTCCCCTGACAGCTATTTGGGGAGGGGGAGAGACTTCAGGAGCAAACTGTATTTACATGAACACACCTACTCTGCGTGGGTATCTAGCAGACAGTTGTGTAGCTCCAAGTGATCAGCTTTGACTGGTGTTGGGTTACAAATCACTTTAGTATTGAATGCTGGGGTAGTGAAATGTTATCAATGTTGTTATCTTCATTGTATGACTAAAGGGGAGTAGAACACTGGTGAGCTTGTTCTGACTGAGGGGTCACCCCAGCTGAAAGGAACTTACTAAGCCAGGGGCTCAAATGCCAGACCCCTGTGAAAGGAAGAGGGGTGGGGACAGGTGTACCAGCCAGGAGGTGAGGAATTTCCCTAAGGGTTCCCGGTCTGGTTTAACCTGTTCCTCCCCAGTGTTCAAAGAGAGAGCTAAATGGGCTTCATTAGGAGCCTTTTGTTGTGTTAAAGTGCTCAAATGAGAGCTGAAATCACTTGTGATGGGACAGTGTTTCTGCCCAGCCTGCAAAGAGCTGAAAATTACTAAGAGACTGATGTGCAGAGGTCACAGCAGAGAGGCAGGTGGCAGCAGAAGGTGACTGACAGTTGGCTGGCGAACGAGCAGCTGGCGAGGCAGTGAGGGGAACAAGCGGCTGGTGGGGCGGCCAGGCAGCGAGGAACCGCAGCCGGCGGAGAGGAACCATAGCTGGTGGGGCGGTGGCCGGCCAGAGCAAGTGCTCAGATGCTGGAGCAAGCCAGGTGCCTTCTTCCCCGGGTGGGAGGTGAACTGACACAGATGCTCCTCTGAACCCTGGGTCCTCACTGACCAAGGACAGCCACTGTGAGTTGGGTATGGTGAGGGAGCACAGAGGGGCACAGAAAAGGAACTTTTGGTTGTAGAACTCAGGAACATGAGGCAGAAGACTGCCCCACGCGCTCTGCGGTAGGTGTCCTGCTCACAGTTTTATGTTTATGAATCCTGCTTGTGGCATTTTCCCTAATTAATGTCAGGTGACCTCTCTCCTTTCATTAAAAGTTTATTTTCTACACTCAAACTCTGTGCTTGCGAGTGGGGAAGTATTGCCTCTCAGAGGCGCCCAGGTGTGATGTGTTAATTTTCCCAGGTTACTGGGTGGGGGTTTGGGCCGGCTCTGTGTTGTATTGTTGAAAAGGAACCCCTAGATCAGCGGTTCTCAAACTGTGGGTCGGGACCCCAAAGTGGGTCGGGACCCCATTTTAATGGGGTCACCAGAACTGGCTTAGACTTGCTGGGCCCAGGACCAAAGCCCAAGCCCCACTGCCCAGGGCCAAAGGTGAACCCTGAGGGCTTCAGTCCTGGGTGGCAGGGCTCTGGCTACAGGGCCTCTTCCTGGGGCTGAAACCCTTGGGCTTTGGCCCCCCTCCACATCCTGGTATGGCGGGGCTCGGGCTCCCCCCCTGCCCAGGGTGGCAGGGCTCGGGCGGGCCGGCTGCAGTCTCCCCCCTCCTGGGGTCATGTAGCAATTTTTGTTGTCAGAAAGGGGTTGCGGTGTAATGAAGCTTAAGAACCCCTGATCTAGATATTGAACCCAGCCCTGGTTGCTGCTGGCTCCAACTGGCAGAAGGGTTATAACCGCATCTGTGCAGATCCCTTGATAAAAAGTCACAATATTATTCTGGGGACCTTTGATAAAGGGAAGTTGACAATGCCACATCATCACAGTACTACAGGGTATTTTTGTGCAGGGAGGTTAAGGTAAACAGAGTCACTTAAAATGTTTCAGTGCCTTGTTCTGCTGTGATCTTGCATTCCTGCAGCTTTGAATCTCCCTTGCTAGGACTAAGCAGAGCCAGGAAAAGTTAATGTGTTTGGCACTTTATTTGTATACTGTTGTGATGCTAAAAAGACTGAAACATCCCTAAGCACGAAGCAGGGGGATTTTTTGTGGGTTCAGTTCATGCTTTAAAACTCCACTCAGAGATAAGAGCCCAGCAGAACCTCCTGAACTCTAAAATCCTGTCTGTATTCATATATAATTACATACTGGCTTGTTTTTTTTCATGCCACATTTGATGTGAAGATGAAATGGAGAGAGGCAGCATTAAATATTTATTTTCCTTACACTTGATTGGCAGTGTCTCGTAAAAGCATAGGCTAAATGTTTGAACGCTGATTCAGTGTTCAAAAGGCCATTAACTGGGCTTATTATGAGGCTTGAACTAAGAAATATAAATACTGGATGACAGGCCCTGTGGGGCTGGCTATTTAAACCAGAATGGCAGCAAGGGCAGCGCAGTTTGGAAGAGATGCTAGAGAGGGGAGCAGGGAGGTCACCTGCCGTACTAAGGTTCCTAAGAGTCACTTCGGCCTTGATATTACAGTCCTGGCTAGGAGTGTGTGAGCAGTGAATGGGAGGCCAGCCGCTGTCTACCATTGGTTCATGTGCCCCACTCTGCTCACACCTAACGTGAGGATTGGAAGCTGTTCAGTTGTGGGTTGGGTGTTGCGCAAATGCTGTGGCTGGATTAGATGTATGACCTAACCATGCAGTGGGTCCTGATGCTGTGACTGGCATTCTTTGATTTTTAATTGTTTGTGAACAATAGAGGGAGAACATCTTTAATTCAGGGAGAAAATCCCCATAAAACTGAGCGAAGTTAAAGCAAACACCGATCTAACTAAGGAAATCTAAAAGGACTTTCCGTTCTGGAAATAGGGAATAACTGGTGACCCAAACTAACTGAGGAGATAAACGACCTGACCAACCAGTGACCGGATCCAGAAATTCCTTTCTCATCTATTCAAATATACTGATATGCCTGTGCCTGCCAACTCCATGATTTGTGGCTGGGTAAGGTAGAAGCGGCTGGGTTCCAACAATAAAAGAAGCAGATACCTGCTTAATTATAATAATGACTGAATGGCATTCCAAATAGTTATTTATCTATTTTCCGACTGTAACAATCAGTTCTAGTGATCATTATATTTCTGTCCTTATACAGAAAACTGCTCTTGAATTGAGAGAGGCCAATATTTTAGGGTACAGAGTGATCCATTTCTGATTAATATGGCAATCTGGTAATTGATACTAGATACCATTCATTATCCCCTTGGAAATATAGGTCCTGATCCAAAGCTCACTGAAATCTCACTGAAATGGAGTCTTTCCATTGACTTTGATTGGCTTTAGATTAGGCCCATCATGTCACATCCTGAGTCATTTGCAAGCCCCCTGCCCTGTCCACACTAAAGACCCACTTCTACCATGCATCTTTATGTAAATCAAGTTTATTTTTATATAAATTGCCTATATTTCCCCTTCCTCTAATCTGTTTGTCCTTAGATTGTGAGCTGCTTGGAACAAGATCCATCCATCTTGAGTGTTCAGAAAGTATCTAACACAGATTGAGCACTACTGTAAATATACAATAATAGTAATCCTTAAATCCTTAGTGCATAGGAAAATGGGGAGTTTGAGTAAGGACCGAGGGCCCATGGAAGACACTGGAAAGTCCCACTGACTTCAAGCAGATTTGGTTTGGACCTGGACTATAAAGACCTCAGGATTTAGTCCATAGTGAAAAAGAAAGGAAAACATCTACATACACTGTCCAATTGAAAAATCCACTCATAGACTCCTAGTGCTAAGTTCTGCCCTCAGTTATACTGTACAATTGCATTGACTCGAATGGATTTGCATGGGTGTATTTGTTCCAGAATGACCACTGGGGCTCCAGAAGATGACCGGCACTAAGCACTGCACAGAATTTGGACTAACCCGCACACACAGATTTAGAGCATTGTGCATGCAAAATAGACATCTCTCTCATGCTTGCAGTGTTGTTGTAGTTGTCCTGGTCCCAGGATATTAGAGACCAACACTATCTGTTATTGGACCAACCCTCTGGTCTATCTCTGTCATGGTCATGTTCACTCTCAAACCTCCCCAAGCTGTAGAAACGTTGATTCAAATAATGCAATACTTCATAGGCAGAGAGGGGCAGCAGATAATCCTAATGCACTAGCTACAAATGCTCTTACTTTGAGCTAACACTGGCAACCCTGGAAACACCCAAACCTGTGCTCCACGTAGCCTCCTGGTACTGCTGTTCACAGAATTAAATGGGCCCCTGATTCTTACCTGAGAAGGAAAGCTAGTGCATATCTCTGTGGCTGTCACTCACTTTACCACACCAGGTGTTTCACATCCTATTTTTTTCTTCCTTCCTAACAAATTGATGCTGTGAAGGGTTTTACATTGTCTCTCAGGTCTTTGTTGGGGTCCTACCCACCCTGCTGTCTTGCATTCAGCCCTCTTCCACACCATGTCTTTGGCAGCTGACCACTACTGCCATGCTGACCGATTTTTCTTGTTCAGAAACATGTTTCGAGGCTGCCTAATAACCCAGTGCTCCTGCCACAGTAGCGAAGCATTGACGTTTTGAATGTCTTGCTCGTTACTTCTACATAAGGCCTTGGGGGATCAAGAAAATCAAGACCTTCAGAGTAATAAACTGTACACGATCCCTCTCCTTATCCCCCTCGTGCTGAGACATGTTTACCAAATGTGTGCTGACTTTGCAATTTCTATTAAGTCACTCTAACTAGAAGCAAGAGGCATAGCATTGCTCTCTTTATAGACCTGGGGCTGCTAACCCAGCTTCTCCTAGTCAGTTATATTGAAGGTAGCACATAGTTTCTTCCATTCACTCCTGAGTCTGCCTGTCTATTATTATTATTATTATTGTAGCACTGCTTCTGCGTAGAAGGATGAGTTCTTACGTTAAGCCAGAATGGGTGGCAAAACCAACCATCAGTTTATAAAAACGGTGGAATATTTGTGTGTGTGTACGTATGCCCTAAGTGGTGGTTTTATTGTACTTACACATTCATTGTAATAGGCAGTAAACACAAACTGCAGTACCCTCACTTTTTTGCTTCCTATATGCATCATGCTGTGACAGCCTCACAGGCGTAAACAGCAGCATGCAGTTCAGTGCTATAAATCCACTGTGTTATTATAGCAGGTATAACATTTATTTATAATTAATGGCAGAGACCTTACACCGTGATACCAATTATTTTTGTTTGTTTTTTTAAAGGAATAAGAAATTACGGTTTGCTTTTGTTTTTTATTACTGCCATGGCAACACAATCCGGTTGCAAACGCTCCTGTTGTAAAGAGAGGTGGAGGAGAAGGCTTTAAGGCTGAGTTAGCAACAGAGCTACAAAGAGAAGCACAAGGTCCTTTTGTCTGCAGGGCTCTCTGTAGATCAACCTTTTTGTAATACTGTTTGTAAAACTCTTTGTGGCAGTGTAAACGAAATACATGCAACAAAACTTGAAGTGCAGTTTGTTTAGCCCAGGGGTGGGCAAACTTTTTGGCCCGAGGGCCACATCTGGGTGGGGAAATTGCATGCAGGGCCATGAATGTAGGGCTGGGGCAGGGGGTTGGGGTGTGGGAGGTAGTGCGGGGTGCAGGAGGGGGTGCGGAGTGCAGGAGGAGGCTCAGGGAAGGGGGTTGGGGTGCAGGGAGGGGTGCAGAGTGCGGGAGGGGTCACAGGGCAGGGGGTTGGGGTGTAGGAGGGGTGCAGCAGGGGGCTCAGGGCAAGGGGTTGGGGTACAGGAGGGGTTCTGGGTGCGGGCTCCGGCCCGGTGCCGCTTACCTTGAGCAGCTCCGGGGTGGCAGCAATGTGCAGCGAGGCTAAGGCAGGCTCCCTGCTTGCCCACCTGCCCTGGCCCCGCATCGCTCCCGGAAGCAGCCGGCACCACGTCCCTGTGGCCCCTGCAGGAGGGAGGGCAGAGGGCTCCGCGCGCTGCCCTTGCCTGCGGGTACCTCCCCCGAAGCTCCCATTGGCTGCGGTTCTCCGTTCCTGGCCAATGGGAGCTGCAGGGGGCGGTGCCTGCTGGTGAGGGCAGCATGCGGCACCCTCTTCCCCCCATCTCCCAGGGGCCGCAGGGACGTGGTGCCGGCCGCTTCTGGGAGCGACACGGGGCCAGGGCAGGCAGGGAGCTTGCTGGGCCATGGGGCTGGCAATCCCGTGGGCCAGATCCAAAGCCCTGACGAGCCGGATCTGGCCCGCAGCCTGTAGTTTGCCCACCCCTGGTTTAGCCAGTCTAAACATGCAGCTTGCCTGTGAACACCATGCCTTCAAGTGCACAAAGCTGTGGCGGGACAGGGAAGTACTTGCATGGGAGCCTTCCAGGGAACCCCTTGCTGTTGTAGAAAGGGTGCCATGGTGCCTCTCAACTCTTTGAACCAATGCCCTAGCACAGCCTTAGAGGTCACTGCGCTGCTGGACGTGCTACCTCTCGGATGAGTTTTGTGACCACTTGCAGTAGTCATGCGAGAATATTCCATACACTGACGTTAGCCTGGGTGTCCTGGCCACGTTGTAGAATTCCATTCCACCTTCCTAACTTCTAAAAAATAAAAATAAAAAAAAACTTCTGCCTCTTGTTGCAACTGAATACAGCATTCTACACTTGCTGCTGTTCACTCCTGTGTTGTGGTACTATGCATAGTTGCTGTGTTTCAGCAACACCTCATTTGTCAAAGGGATTAATGACACCACCCTCCCTCATGGGGAGTGTTAGGAGGCTAAATATAAGGTCTGCAAGAGCTTTGAGAGTCTCAGAGGACCACCTTTGAGTATGTTGGCCAAAGTGACTGGACCATGATTATGCAAGGAGTCAGGGCTCCAGCCAGGAACAGATACCAGATCTCAGGATTTCTGGTCCTTTTTTTCTTTAACCACAAGACCGTTCTTCCTCCCTCTCATGATCATTTAATTAATTAGCTGATATTTGTACAACCATTTGAAGATGTCTTGCCAACTTCAACTGAGGTGTAACACCAATGAAATCAGTGATCTCACACACCAGGGCTGGATTTCACCAGAGAAGGCCCAAAAGGATAAAGTGTAAGTGTGGTTATTACCTACAATCAAGTCTTACTCTTTGGCATCAGCACCATTACAGAATGAGTAACTGGGTCTGAAACTGCTGTCCCTTTTGCATTGACGGCAGTGTTCATGAGGGGAAAGTTTAAGGCCTGATCATGCAAAAGCACTGGGACCTTAGTGGGTACATAATGGATCTGACTTCCAGAGGTGTTGAGCACTCCCAGCTCCCATTGTTTAGCTGGAGTTCTGAAACTGAAGCCCAGAGCTGTCCGGGATAGCTTTCCTTTGCCTGGCTGTGAAATTCTGCTTGTTTACACTGTAAATTCTTCGAGGGATGGTCCTTATTGTATTCCCCTTAGGATTATGTGCATGCGCCCGGAGCTGGAGCTTTTAAACATAGTGGGGTCTGTTGGTCGGCCCATGTGCCCTTGTTCCGCCTCGTGGTTTTGACCGAGACGATAAAGGGCGGGGTGGACCGATTGCGCTCTCAATTCCGTCTCACCGCCGCATGGCCCGAGTTGGAGCTCCTGCTGTTCTCTCGTTCCTTGTGACGTACTTTCCCTTTTTCAGTAAAAAGACTGTTTGTTCTTGTATATAGTTAGCATTTATTAGTTTTTAGTGTTAGTAGCAGTTTTATTGGGATTTAGGACTCTGGGATGCCATTTTGGCGGTTTTCCGCCTTGCCTAGCACAATGTGATCATGGCCAGGACTGGGGCTCCTCGGCGCTACCACAATACAGTAATAATAATGCTACTCCAGGGGAAGCCGATTCCATTTTCTCTCTGCTCCAGAATGCCAGGGTAACTGGGGACGGGGAGAGTGGCAGCAGCAAAACAAGTGGGTGAGAGGCAGCGTCCTGCTAGGAAGGGGGAAAGCCTTCAATAATAGGCACTGTGTTCGGGGAAAAATAGAGACGTGCCAGTGTGTGGCCAAGGTGAATGGGCTCCTTTGTGTTCTCACAAAGCCGTATTGTGAGCGGCTTGCAGCAGGTACGCTGAGCTGCCCCGGGGAACCTCGCTCAGGGGCCGTGGCTGGTTAAAGGAGCCCGTCTCCCCAGACAGCAATGGCAACGATACCAAGGGCATGTTTGGGTTTTTGTCGTTGTGAGAGTGCAATGGAGCTCAGCGTAATAGTTTCAAAAACGGCAGCCCGAGCTGCCGAGCACCTGGCAAGTTTCGATGCTGAGAAAGGAGTACATCTTGGTTCTGCTTTGCAGCCGCTGAGCAGATGCGAGTCCTAGCAACGTACTTGGGGAAGTTGACACTGAGTAACTAAGACCCTTTGCATCTTAACCATTTCATCAGGATTTCCACTCCCTGAATCCTTCGGCTGAGTCATTTTGCGGCTTCTTATTATACATGGGGGCTGAGTGATGGAGCTACCTTAAGAGGAAATAAAGGGGTTTGTCCAGCCACTGAGTTCAGTTAGGGCTAGACCTGGAGTCAATAATAGAGGTTCAGGTAGATAGAAATGGGAAGGGAGATCTCATGGCACCCGTGGGAGACTAAGGGGGCGATGTGGAGGAGTGCTACTCTCTCCAGCCAAGGAGAGGAGGGGAGTGGTGCCTCTCCCCATCGCTTTAACCCCTGCTCTATAGGACCTTTTAATTCTCCAAGAGAGCTTGGTTCCACTAGAGCTTGGCAGACTCTGGCCCTTCCACGTTAAGGGTCAGATTGTGACTGGCCCTCACATAGGCTTGTTGGGATCAGGGCACACGAGAAGTTTTCCTTCTCTCTTTGCAGATCCCACCCATGGGAACAGCACAATAGCAAGCCCCGTGAGCAATGCCCTTTCCTCATACCCTGCAACCCAAGCAAGCAAATTATCCAAAAGAGGGTGGTGAGGAGGTGGGGCTCCTGTCACCAACCTGCAGAGGGGGCCAGCACTTTGGGGGGGGGATCGAAGGGAGAGAGAAGCATCATAGCACAACCCCCCTTCATGTGCCTGATCTGTCCCACTATCCCCCCGCCCCAGGCATGGGCTGGCTCCACACCATCCATATGCAGGGCTGTGCATAAACATCACAGTCTAGCCCAGCGTTTCTCAAACTGGGGTCCATGGACTCCCTGGACCCTGCTGATCAACTCCTCCCCCTCCCTCCCTCAACTCCTTCCCCCTACATGCCCGGGAACAGCTGTTCCACTGTGTGCAGGAGGCACTGGGAGGGAGGGGGACAAGCAGGGATAGGGCACGCTCGGGGGAGGGGGCAGAATCATGTCCAGGGCCGCCCGCCCTGCTGATCAATTCGTTCCTCTCCCTCCCTTAACTCCTCTCCCTCCCTCCCAGCACCTCCTGCACGCTGGAGAACAGCTATTCCACCGTGTGCAGGAGGCACTGGGGGACGGGGACGGGGGTGCTCAGGGGAGGGGGAGGAAACAGGAAGGGAAAAGGCGTGGAGTAGGGGCAGGAAGAGGTGGGGTGGGACGTTGGGGGAAGGGGTGGAATGGGGGTGGTGCCTGGGGCTGAGCGGGGGGGGGGGGGGGAGTTGGGGGCCCACAACAAAATTTTAAATCAAAATAGGGGTCCTCAGTTTACTAAAGTTTGAGAACCACCGATCTAGCCCTAAGGGCCCAGTTTCCCAGCTTGTCTTTCCTGCTTTCTTGCCTGCAGCATTTCTCTAAGCAACAGCTGTTGGGAACACTCCACCACACATTCCCACGCTGCAAAGCACATGCCATCTGACACAGCCCCTCTTCCCTTCGAAACCCACCTTCCCCTTCCCCTGCTGAAAGTCCAGTTAGGTCCTTGGGTGAATACACCAATTTTGTTTTTAGGTTAATTGAAGACTCCTCTTAGGAAAAAGTCACCCTGAAGTGCCGACCAAAATGTGATTGAAAAGCAGCCCTTGCCATTGCCATGCCAGAATAATGTGGAGCTCCTGTAAATGCTAGTGGTTTGGGGTCTCCTTGGGGAACCCTTTTTCTGTACTGATCACTCTGTACAAACGAAGTGACCTGTGCAGTAGCAAAATCCCCAGGGAAAGACTCAGACGAGTCTCTCAGCACCAAGACATGCCTGTAAAGGGACCCTAGCAGTGTAAGTCATAATGCTTAGGAAGTAAAAGCTGTGACAGACCCAGACCAGTGGGGTACAGGAGTCTGGTAGAGGGCAAATATACTGGTCACTGGATGAGTAGTTTTCTGTTCCCTGAGTGACCAGAGAAGGGGCTGCTCTAGAGTAATCAGGAACCTGCTAGAACCAGTTAAGGCAGGCAGGCTAATTAGGACACCTGGAGCCAATTAAGAAGAAGCTTCTAGAATCAATTAAGGCAGGCTAATCAGGGCACCTGGGCTTTAAAAAGGAGCTCACTTCAGTTTGTGGTGTGAGTGTGAGGAGCTGGGAGCAAGAGGCGCAAGGAGCTGAGAGTGAGAGGGTGTGCTGCTGGAGGACTGAGGAGCACAAGCATTATCAGACACCAGGAGGAAGGTCCTGTGGTGAGAATAAGGAAGGTGTTTGGAGGAGGCCATGGGGAAGTAGCCCAGGGAGTTGTAGCTGTCATGCAGCTGTTACAGGAGGCACTATAGACAGCTGCAGTCCACAGGGCCCTGGGCTGGGACCCGGAGTAGAGGGCGGGCCCGGGTTCCCCCCAAACCTCCCAATTGACCTGGACTCTGGGTTCTTCCAGAGGGGAAGGTCTCTGGGCTGTTCCCCAACCCACATGGTGAATCTCTGAGGCAAGAAAATCCGCCAATAAGCGCAGGACCCACCAAGATAGAGAAGGAACTTTGTCACAAAGCTTCATGACATAGCTCAAAGGGCACAAAGCCTTGGTCTAGAGGCACTGCCTGTGTGAAGTGAGTTTATTGATTCTAAGATACTTTGACATGATCACTGCTTTATTTTCCTGTTTGCCTGGAGCTTCAGAAGAGCTAACACCATAGCGTGGGAGTACCATAGGCGTTTAAGCAGGTGAGACTATTGGACCAAATCGAGCTTTTCCAGTCTATAGAAATTACATCCAGAAAACCATGTTAAAAGAACGTTAAAGTTGCAAAGTCAAGAGCTGCATATTTAGGTGTTTCCAGAATTAAGGCTGCCCGGGCAACTTTAATTCAGCCCCCTTGTGTGTATGCCTTATGAGAGTCTTTAATTACAGGATCACGTCCTATCCTTTTCCACAAGAGCCATGGCTCTGCCCACTTCCTTCCCCATCCTACCCACCTGCATGGGTGTCGCAATGAAGCAGCTCTGTAGCAGTGGCAGATTTAACGGTCAGCAAATGATGACACCACTCCCCACCCCCCGTCTCCTCCTCCTATCTGCCAGTAGCAGAGGAACAAAAAGATGGGCCCTGATGCAGGTTTTTATTGTGGATGAGCTACAAACCGACAAAGCTGAATATCCCATAGATGATCTTAAAACCCCCCCAAACCCAAAGACCCTGTAAATGAACTTGAAAGGAACAAAATCAAAGGCCCTGTAGATGAACAGATCAACAATGAAGCAGGTCAAAACAGTCTCTTTGCTGGAATAGGTTTGATGTTCCCATCTGATAAAAGTTACTTTCAAGATTCAGTTTTATCAGCTGAGCAATTGCATATGCTTGTACAAATTGGTCCTTGCTAGCCCACTGAAAGTAATATGCCAAATGGATCATTTCTTTTTTTTCCCTACAAGACATCATATTTTATCTTCATTTTACAGAATGAAAAATGCACCGCATGTGGGTTTGCATGTCAAGTGGCTTAGCATATCTGTCAGTTTATGCATACTGTCACGTTTGTTGATTGTTCAGGGATACAGAAACTCAAAAGTCTACATGGTTAACAATGATTGGAACAATATGCTAAAGTCAGTGTCTGTTCGTGGGAGGAGCAAACAACATGTGCAGTGCCAGATTTATAGTTTGTGAAGGGTCATAGTATCAAGGCATGTGTTGATAAACAAGCATCTGAAAATATTAGGAACCCCAAACCCCTCATCCCCACCCCAGAGCCGGCACTCCCACCTGGAGCCCTCACCCTTCCCACACCCCAACCCCCTGCCTCAACCCGCAGCCCCCTCCCACGTTCTGAATCCCTCTGCCCTAGCCTGGACCCCAAACCCCTCATCCCCATTCCCACCCCTACCCCAGAGCACTCACCCCCAGCCGGAGCCCTCACCCCCTCCCACACCCCAACTCCCTACCCCATCCCAGAGCCCCCTCCTGCACCCTGAACCCATCATTTCTGGCCCCACCCCAGAGCCCGCACCCCCATTTAGAGCCCTCACCCCCTCCCGCACCCCAACCCCGTGCCCCAGCCCAGTGAAAGTGAGTGAATGTGGGGAAGAGCGAGCCACCGAGGGAGGGGGAATGTAGTGAGCGGGGTGCGGGGCCTCGGGGAAGGGGCAGGGAAGGAGTCAGGGCCTCGGGCAGGGGCAGGGCTAGGGTGTTCAGTTTTGTGCGATTAGAAAGTTGGCAACGTTACTTGACACAGTCAAAACTTCAGCTAGTTTAGGTCTCCCCTTCCATGACCACTGTGAAGTTCTGGAGAGCAACAGTTGTGGTATTTACTTGCCAGACGTAATACAACTTTTACGTAATACAACTTTTGTCCAGCGTATTAGTGATACCAAGAAAATCAAATATTTGAGCAAGACAGTTACTGATGAATTTATGTATTTTAGCATCAGAAACCAGGATGTGCATACATAATAGTTGCCAACTAGTTACATATTTTACTGTCATTGCAGATCCAACCATGGATATTAGCCATTTTGATCAAATGGCCAGTTTGCTTTGCTTTGTTAATATTGATCTTATCGAAGGAAAAGCAGATATAAAAGAGCATTTTGTAAGCTTTGTGGCAGTAAATGAGGCAGATGCTGCATTTTTCTGTGACCAGTTAACTAATGTCGTATTCTGCAAGTATGGATTAGACCCCAAATACATATCTGGACAGGGATATGATGGGGCCAGTGTTATGGTCAGAGCGCATGGAAGATTGCAAGCAAAAATGAGAGAGTATCTTTCAGGCAAGGAAGACAATGTGTGCACCAAACACACATTGCCCAGTATATCAAATTAACCTAGTTTTGGTGCATGCTGCTGAAAAAAAGTCCAGTCAAGACCTGAAGTTTTTCTTTGCAACTTTTCAGGACATATTTATATATTTTGCAGACTCTAACCATCAATGGAAAAAACTAAAAATAATCTTTATTGTAAAACACGTGTTCAAGAGAGTACAGTTTTGCAAAGGGAAGAGGAACTTGATGATGCAGTTCAGGCCACTGAAGAAGTTGACAGGATTGATCCAGCAGATGAAATTGAACAGGCTTCTGAAAAATGAAGGAGATCTTTACATCTAAAGGCACTCTGCCAGAGTAGATGGGCAGCTCAAATGAAAGCCACTGAGGCAACGATAGTAAATTTTCAGAGTATAATTGAATGCCTGGAAGATGAAACTGTGGCTGAACGCAGGCATAGTGAAGACAAACGTTGAGCAAAAAGCAACCTGTCTTTGGTGTGGGTGTTCTACCTCAATCTGTTATCATGGCTGCTACCTCTGGAATCCTTCAGTCAAAAAAATTGACCTGTTCTAAGTTCTCTGGACAGTTGAGAGCATTGCAAATGAGCTCAGATCTGAAGAAACGTGTGAGGAAATTTGTAAAAGAATCTCAGGACCAGTGGGAAGCAATGGGTTTTGAAAATGCAAACTATCCAAGCCATAGGAAGAGGTGTGTATGTCACATGGAGGATGAATTTGAATAGAATTCTGTGTTAGAAGCAAAGAATAACCATCAAAGGAGATATTTCAAGGTCTTAGACAATAGGGTCAGGAACTAAAATATTGATGTAAGGGATTTCAAGAGGTAGCTACTCTACTTGGTTTCCTCCATCCCAGGCAATTTCAGAATGTAACTTCAGAAGAGTCACAGGAGGAAGTTCTTAAACCCACGGGACAATACTCATATTTTTCTCTAGACTTGGTTCACAACATCGGCTTTCAAGATGTATTATTGTACAAAGGACACAGAAGTGTTCAGTTTGTCACTTGGGGTCCAGAGCTATTTGAATTTCAGAATGTCAAGTTCTCTTGATGCTGTTTTTCCAGAAATTGAAGTGTTGTGTTGACTTTTTCTCACCCTACCAACTGGCATGGCTAGTGCTGAACGCACTACGAGCATATGTACATGCATTTGCACTATCACGGACACAGCTGAGGAACCTTGCGCTTCTTGCAATTGAGACAACGGAGACGGCAAAGTTGGAATTGGACAGCATCATAGAACACTTTGCCAAGGGAAAGAATCATTGTGGTTCAAGATTCCAATCACTGGGAAAACGCAACTAACACCATGTGGGTGAGATTCCACTGTTGTTTAGGCCTGTGATTTTTGTTTTCTGTTTTTTGTTAACGTTTTATCTCTAAAAAAAGCCTAAGGTGACATGACCATTGCGCCCCAGGCTGCCCGTTTGCTGACCATGCTCTGACCCTTAAATCTGCCCCTGCTCTGTAAAACCTGCTTCCCTTCTTGTGCTTCTATCTGTGATGCATGTAGCAGGCACAAGGGAATCAGGGGGAGCCTTATGCCTTTTACTTCATCATTCTGCCATGCAAACCAGGACCCAACTGGGCCCATAGTTTGAGGCTCGTGCAACCTCACACTCCAATCAAATCTGGTGTCATTACTAAATAGTTGTATTTTTAATGGTTTTAAGCTGAAAGTTTTCTGGTCTGGTGCTAAAAGGTGATGCAAAAGTTGGCTCTCTGTCCCTTGAACTTGTTATCAGCATGCTGTTGAGTTACTCAAGCTAGGCACAGCTATGTTTCTCAAATAGGCATGATTGCAGCCAATACATGCATTTCAGACCTGCGGTTGCAAAAACAAATGCCCAGTTCAGAAATGAGAAATGCCTGTAGTAGATTTAAAAGCTGCCCTGTTAGAGGAGAGCTGGAGCAAGAGGGATGAACTGAGTTTGTTTTTAAAGTAATACAACATAACTTTTTGCACTCATAGTACGTGTTTCCTGTAACCTATAATGGCCCAATGTACTGCCTATGTCTGCTCTGTTCCCCTACCTTGTGCACATCTCCGCTGCCAATGTAAGAAAATTACTTGTACTACTGACAATGGGCCAGATCCTGAGCTGGTGTGAGTCAGAGGCACATAATTGAAATAAAGATTCAAGTCAATGGTGCTGCATCGATTCACACCAGCTGAAGATATATTAACTAAAAGGCTCTTTTTAAATGAGCATGTGGGAATGATCAAAAGAACTCAGGTCACAGTGCAGTTATTTCGCTGGTGTTCATTTTCTCTTTCTAAATTGGGCAGTGTCCCCATGAGAACAAGCAGCCATTACTGGTCAAATTCTGAGCTGACTGCACTGAGTTATCAGGATGAATCGTCTAGATGACTCAAATAGAGCCCTTCTCCGTCCCTGCTAATGCTTCTGAAAAACAGTGACGCCCTTCAGCAGCTGCTAAATCTCCTTTGCAAAAAGTCATATGTCAGTTCCCCCAGGGGGGCTCTTGTCTGCTGAACTCTGTTAGTAATGACTTACTTATGGATGCAGTCATGATTTCTCAGCACTCTCTTTTTTTCTTTTTCTCTTTCAAAAAAAAAAAAAAAAGAGAGAGATAAAACCCAACACCGATCTGTTAAAAACAAAGCGGAGTAGAATGCGATTTTTACAAGAGCTTAATTCCTGAAATAAAAAGGTTCTCTGCAAGTCCCTGGGGAGATTTTAATGAAAGGTGAAGAAACGATGTGGGTTTTTGCCCCTGTTTCACTGAAACCACCTAGATTAAAAGTGTGGTTACTCCCACTTGAAAAACAAAGCTCTGCTGTCGCTTGTTGGTGCTTTATTATTTTCAAATGAGACATCAGCCCACATCTCTGCCCCATGGTCATTAGGGGTGACATTTTCAAAAGCGTTCAGCACTGGCCTGACTGTGCTCCTATTGATGTCAATGGGAGTTTTATCAGAAACTTCAGCTTTAGGCTAGTGCCGAGAGCTTTTGAAAATTCCACCTCAAAAGTTGCCATGACATTTCTGACGAGAGTGGGAGTGTGAACCCCAGACCATGAACTAATTTCGAAGTGGATAACATTTCCTTGTCTAAATCACCCCTTTATTTTCAAGTGGACTCAATAGTTTTACCTCCTCTTCCAAGCTATTGCGTAGCAATGCTAGTGCACTGTTAAACAGCTCCCACGGTGCACCCTAGATGTGGCTACATTTCAGCCATGAATGAAGTGATTCCTGGGCACATAAAGTTCTGAGGTCTATTGGGAAGAAAGCAACTTGCGTACGTGAAGGCAGAATTAAATGGCTATCTTTTAAAGTACCGTAATTACACTCCTTCTCCACCAAAGGGCTGCAGGAAAGGGCAAGGGTATGGGAAAGTGCCACACTGGTGAAATTCTGTCCTGGAATGCACATTTGTATCATCCCAAACTTTCCAGTGGGAGCTGTACAGTTGCACCTGAGATTTTAGCTCAAATGTTACATCTCCTCTGCTATCTTTGTGTTGAGATAATGCCTGCTGCTGCTTCTGAGATCATCCCTGATGCTACTAGAGTTAACCAGACATGAAATTCAGTAAACTGGGAATGTATCCATGTAGCCATTTTTGCTGGGGATGAGTTTTATCCCTGGTCTGCTGAGTGAAATGTCTTGCTATTGTAATACACCAGATAGCCAAAAGTATTCCCCACCTCTGCAAACAGTCCCCGAACTGCGAACTGGCATCGCAATCCTGACTTCATAACCAATGACCTACGGACAGTGTTCTTCTAACGTCTGGTGTACCTTTAAGATATGGGACCAACTGCAGCCCTGGTGCTGAATGCAAATCCTATTGCCATCACTCGAGCTGTGCCTGATGGCGCTTGGTTCACGGACTCTGTGATCTCAGCCTAGCACTCCAAAAAGCGTTGCTTTTATATCTGGGTTGCCTGATTTGCACACTGTTTTCTTTTGTGTTAATTTTCCTGCTTTCATAAACCTGTGGACTACAGCACAATTCCCCATTTATTTTAAATAGGGAAAATCCATTTTGTACCGTATTAATTAAATCTTCTTGTGCTAATCTTGCCTATATGAGAAAGGGATACTTTGAATTTCCCTTTGAACGAGAAATCCCTTAAATATGCAAAGAGCACTGGCTGCCTTAACATTCTCTCTTGTATTTTTAATCATGTAAGAAAACTGAGAAACGGTGCTGCAATTTTTTGGGGGGGTGGGGGGTCCCTCTGGCTTTCAATTATCAGTATCTACACAATTCACTATTAACATTTTAATGCGCTTTAGATTGCACAGTCCAGCCACCGTATATGCGCCTTTGATATATGCAAATCCTTTTTGTATGCAACTCTTGACATAGTTTCATATTCAGGATTATGTGAAGCCCTTTTCTGTGCCTCTAATGTTTGCTAATCTTTGTTTCTTTAAAAACACTTTTCTAAACTCCAGATGTAAAGCCGCAATTTGTGCTTTGCTGGAATCCTTCATCTCTGCAATTCCTCTCCTGGGTCCAGGCTGCTCTGTGGGTCCAGGCTGCTCTGTGGGTCCAGGCTCCACTGCCATTGAGTCAAAGGCAAAGCTTCCATTGACTTCAGTGGGGCAGGAATGGGCGCTATGTGCTGAACTTGACTTTGATCATGTGGCCTTCATAACATTTGGAGTGGGAGGAAATGCATGAAGCACATAGCAGGCCAGACTGGTCACACTTGAAATGAAGGGTACATTAATCAATCATGCATAAAAATGAATACATGATTAATAGGTGGTTCAGTACATTTTTAGTCAAACTGTCATAGTTTGTTATAGACTTCAATAGATCAACAGGTGGCATATAACATCCTTGACTGATATGGATTATAGATGGTTATGAGCACACTACTTATGTCTGTAACATGCTGTTATTTGTTAACACTTTACAAACTATTTAGTGTGCGACCACTAAATTTTCAAAAGGATGTGTAACGGATTGCCTGCATACTGTTTTGCACACACCCCCTTGCACAAACGCCAGCTCCAATATATACGCAAATGCCGATGTGTGAGTGCACACCTATTGGAATTTGTGTGAGGGCGGTGTGACACGTGCGTTTCTGAAACTGGCTCGTAATATACAAAATTCACATCTCCATAACATAAGAAGTGCAAAAGTGAAATCACACCCAGGATAGTGAAGGAACAAGTCCCTGTGGTGATACCAAGTTTTCCTTAGAGAAGATGCAGTGCATATAATGAATAAATGTTTAATGCTGCCTCAGGGTAGATGGAGTAATTATTATAAGACAAGAATTGTCAGTTTACAAAGAAACAACCATGCAAAGAACTGTTTGTCCTCATTTCAAATTAGAGATGTGCAGGGAATCCTAGATAGGATGGTCGGAGATGAGCACGTGGGCCAGACAGTCTGACTCCTTGTAGCTTGTACGGTTAGTCACTACAAAAAGACTGCCCCAGCCTTACCCATTAGTGGACAGTTGCCCATATCAGAGAAGCTACTACCTAGTTTGTCCCAGTTCAGGCTTATAAACTGTCAGTGTGCAACCCAGCTTGCCTGCCTAGCAGCACGTGGGGAGGTTGGGGAGGAAAGGTATGTACCTCAAGAGCTTCTAATGACATATGTACTATAGTGTAGGGTAGGAAGAGATCTGCTAACACAAGCCTAGTGGGGAGAAAAGCATGATTTCTTCACCAAGCTGAGGACGGTTAGCTGGATGACCTGATCTGAAAGTAGCTTCCCAGCAACGCACGTCTGTAAGGGACAGTGCTGCCGATGCTTTTTCTTCCACTGCTGTGTTATCAGCACATTGCTGGTGAGCATTGTCAAGCTGCGAAGCATCCAATACATCAAGCTGTGAAGCAATCCAACGCTGCTCATAATACGTTGGCACCAGTGCGGCCAAATTGGACCATGGGCTCTTTCTCTCACAGGCTCTCGAGTTTATCCCCAAAACCCTTTAGTACGTAAAGATGCCGAAGCGACATGTACTGCAAATGGCTCAGCAGGGGGGGCGCACCATGCTACACTACCCAGCATGCGAGCATGTTTTTAAGGTGGCACAGCTTCCCAGGAAAGACAGTCACCCACTAGCATTAGTTAATCTCTCCTGGGGCTGGCCTTTTGTCAGGTTTTTGTCAGGGCCTGGAGGAAGAAACAGTGGGCACCTGTGGAGCAGTTTGCAAGTGGTGATTGGTGTCGCGCTGTCTGGAGTGCCAACCTCTGAGCACACTGTCAAAAGCAGGGCAAACACTCCAAACTGGTGGTATGTTATATAATTAGATTTCACCAACCCAGTCCCAAATGTGAACTCCCAAAGTATTCCAATAGTCTTATAGTGGAGTCACAGTTCAGTCAGCTTGCCTGGTTGGCAAGGTAGAAATATATAATGATCACTTACACCAAAAATCACAAAACATTCAGGTTACACCCAGTTCCAAGAGACCAGTCACTCACCTGGGTCGATTTGCATCCTAGATTTCACGCCAAAGACAACACTGGTAGCCAATTCTATAGTAAACTAGCTACAGGTTTATTAGCTAAAAAAAAGGAATGAGAGTTATCGAGAGGTTAAAGCAGGTAAAAATATTTATATAGATGAGTCACAGACTATAATTTCAAAAGATAGCAGAGATGTCGTAATCTGCCAGTTTCCCAAAAGTCTTTTAGGGCTACCCAGAGTAACTGTGGATTTGCGTTGTCTCGTTCAGTTATTCTGCGCTGTTCAAATCCAACCAGTCCAGAGATGATGAATATTTCCTTGGGTCTATATTTATAGCTTCTTTTCACAGAAACCAAGCTGACAGCAACAGTTCTCACTCAGATCCCTTCTTCATGGAGGGTGGGGGGAGGAATACACTTAACAAAGTCTTTGATCTCACACACACACACACACACAATGACCATTTGCTTTCCATGCGCAGGAATTAGCACTTTCCTGTTAAAGTTCTTCATTTGCATTACACAAGGCTTCTTTCTCGTTTGATGGGTTACTTAATTCCAGGGGTCTATACAATGCAACTGTTTGCTATTACATTATAACTGGGTACAGATAAGTGAAAACAATGCATGCAACATCCCACCAGTTTTTCATGAAGTGTAAACACTAAACACGTTCTTGCACATTTTAACATCTACCTAGAACTATCCTAACACACAAGTGACCTGGCCTGTCTTCCAGCTGTGTGTTTGTCAGTTTTCAGCTGACACCTAGGCTTTACCCAGAGCTGGCACTTGGCTTACCAGCATCACAGCTGGTTCCTGAGACTGACATGTTGGCACACAAATCGTGTTTGCATGAAAATGTGCCAACATGGGCTGCAGACTTAGCTGCGTCTTGCTCTGTTATAGCCATAATGAGCTAGGAAAGGTCAGCTGGGGAGGTTTATTTTGGTTAATTACCAGACGTTAGTCATTTTTCCACATAGGCTGGAAGGGGTTGCAGTGTGGTTATAGTCAGTAATTGGTATCAATCTAAAATGGCCCCTTACTTAGCTTATCAACTCTCTATAAATGACGTAGATCCAGGGTGTAACGCCAGTGATTTCAATAGTTCATGTGTCTTCTAGTCATAACTTGTTATTCCACTGACTCCTAGCCTGGCTTGGTGAATGGAGCTCAGTGAGGGAGATGGAGTCTGTCCTGCCTCATGCATTATCAGGACAATTATTAGCTACCTGAGGGGGAGGGATAGCTCAGTAGTTTGAGCATTGGCCTGCTAAACCCAGGATTGTGAGTTCAGCCCTTGAGGGGACCATTTAGGGAGCTGGGGCAAAAATCTGTCTGGGGATTAGTCCTGCTTTGAGCAGGGGGTTGGATTAGATGACCTCCTGAGGTCCCTTCCAACCCTGATACTCTATGATTCTATACCTTCTCAAGGCAGAAGTTCAGCTACCCTGAGAACAGGAGTACCTGGATGGGTGATGATGAGTTCAGAAGCAGAAAGGCCACAGGTGGATTTTAAGATCCTGGGTTGAGTTTGAAGCACCAGCAGCTAGAAAAATCCATCTTTTGACTTATACGTAGTGATTTGGGATCAGGGAGGGAGACTAAATATGTAACGTCGAGAGTCACTTTTACTGAGTCCTTCTTCACTTAGAGTCTGATCCAAAGCCTGTTGACTTTGCTGGCTTTAGGTCCGCCCCCTTAAGAACATGTGATTGCCATCAATGTAGCTTGAGATATATCCCCAGATGTTGATGTGTTAATTACTTATGCTAAACAATCTGTTCCACCTTGTATTTAGCTGTGACACTCTCGGTACCTTTCTGCAAGTCTGGGAAGAGCTCTGTGTGGCTCGTAAGCTTGTCTCTCTCAGCCATCTTATGTCTCTAACTTCTTTCATGGTATTCCGAGCTCAGATGGCAGCAGCAGGAATTTGGTCTAGAAATTAACCTGGCACTTTACCTATGGGGGAAGGTATAACCCTACCTGATCCTTTTCACGTTTTGCTCCTTAGCACTGCGAGTTCACAAAGGCTATGTCGACACTGTAGCTGGGAGCATGCCCCCCAGCCCGCGTAGACAGACACGCACTAGCGTCGCTCAAACTACCGCACTAAAAATAGCAGAGTGGACGTTACAGCAGGGGAGACAGCATGGGATAGCCACATGAGTACGAGCCTGCTTGACCCCCGGGGTCTGAGGTTGGGTGGTTAACTCGTGCCACAATGTCCACGCTGCGCCTTTCAGTTGCTAGTGAAAGCAAGTCTGTCTAGAAGAAACCACTCCTTGAAGTAGCTGCTGAGGTATGCAGGGGCAGGGAAAGCCTCTACTTCTCCTCCTCAACCTATTTGGACAGAATGTGTCTGCACTCCCCAGCCGGTGGGGTGAGGGAGGAACGGTGACAGTTGCTGTTTGAGTGCAGATAGGCACCCAGACTCTTCTGGTCCAGACTTTCCCTGGAAAGCCGCAGAGGGGGTTTCCCTTACAACCCTGTTCTGTGACATGCACTGAAGTTTGCCAAGATAAATATTTATTTTCAGGGATCAGAATCCAGGTTTCCCCTTGCAAGTTCCTATTAACCCTGTGCAGAGAGCTGGGCGAGAAGGCCATTCACTTAACTGACTTGCGGCTCTGTTATGCATATCATTAAGCAATGCCAGCACTCAAGTGTAGATTAAATCAGCAGGCAGAGAAAGCGCCTATCTAGCTGCCTGGCCTGCGTTGGAAGTCTGCAGGCTGATAAGGTGAGATAAACATTTATTTATTCAGACAGTTAACCTCCTGAGATGCTTAACTCTTACTCTGCAGAAACTGCTTCCCGTTCTTTCCCATGCATTATGATGAACGAAAATGATGCCAGCTCCTCTTCCCGACACCTTTCTCCATCTTGGAATAATCCCTGGGAATTGCTGCCTTCTAACCAGGCCGCCATGTGCATTTCCTCATAGGGTTTGATGCTTTGAGAATATTTGGCTTCACAAGGCACCTTGGGATGATGAATTGGTGTCCCTTGGGGTTACAGTGTTTTAATAAATCTAGGGGTTGCACACTGACAGTCTAGCCTGCTTTATAAGCTGTGACCCAGCTTCACAGTGACTATCAAAGAAACATGTGTGTCGCAATGCAATAGAAAGTAGGGGCAGAAGGGATGCAAGTCGTTTTCCCGCAGATTAGAAGGAAGGTTGGACCCTGAGCCACTTGTTCCAGGTTGTGGGCATTCAGTACGATTGCACCTTATCTTCTGTTTTGACCACACAAAAACACCCCAAAACAGCACTGGGGAGGAAGGGAGGGAATTATTTAGCTATTACAAGCAAAATCCTCTCCGATTTTAATTAGATCATCAAATGGGAAATGGGAAAGTTCTCTGGCAATATTGTGACAGCTTGTTCTTACTGAATGTGTCGGAAATGAATCACCCCCGATTTTATGTAGGTGGGCATAATATTAGCCATTCATAAAAATCTACCACAAAGATTAGAGGTCTTGCAATACATCTGTGGCTCTCCAAGGTTTCTTGCTTTTCATTGTGGCTATGTCTCCAGTGGAAAAAAGGTGTGTCCTTAACTCAGTTAGCTAACCCACTTTAGCTAACAGGTTAAAATAGCCATGAAGGCATGGCAACTCTGCTTTTCACTTGGGTTAGCAGCTCACGTTTAAAGCATACAAAGAGCCTGAGGCTGAACTTGAACTGCTAACCCAAGTTAAAAGCCAGATTGCCAGATCTTCAGTGCTATTTTAACCCAAGCTAGCTAACCTGAGCTAAGAACACACTTGATTTTTTTTTCTCTAAGATGCCACCATCATTAATCAAAACATGTCCATGCTGGCTGGAACTGACCTGTTGTCATCTCCCTCAGCTGTTAGGATTCTAGGATCTGTGGCCTGGTCTACACTGGGAAATCAGGTCGGTATAACGACATCGCTCAGGGGTGTGAAAAATCCATACCCTGGAGCGACGCAGTTCATAGAATCATAGAATATCAGGGTTGGAAGAGACCTCAGGAGGTCATCTAGTCCAACCTCCTGCTCAAAGCAGGACCAATCCCCAACTAAATCATCCCAGCCAGGGCTTTGTCAAGCCTGACGTTAAAAACCTTTAAGGAAGGAGATTCCACCACCTCCCTAGGTAACCCATTCCAGTGCTTCACCACCCTCCTAGTGAAAAAGTTTTTCCTAATATCCAACCTAAACCTCCCCCACTGCAACTTGAGACCATCACTCCTTGTTCTGTCATCTGGTACCACTGAGAACAGTCTAGATCAGGGGTCCCCAACATGGTGCCCGTGGGCGCCATGGTGCCCGCTGGGGCGTCTAAGTGCGCCCGCGTACTGGCCGGTGGACAAGCATCCGCCAAAATGCCGCTGAATTTCGGCGGCATTTCGGCTGTGACGCCTCTGCATGACACCACTTGTCGGCGGCATTTCGGCGGATGCTCATCTGCCGCCACGGTCCTCCGTAGTTCGTTGTCTGGCGCCCGCCAGACGAAAAAGGTTGGGGACCACTGGTCTAGATCCATCCTCTTTAGAACCCCCTTTCAGGTAGTTGAAAGCAGCTTATCAAATCCCCCCTCATTCTTCTCTTCTGCAGACTAAACAATCCCAGTTCCCTCAGCTTCTTCTCATAAGTCAGGTGCTCCAGCCCCCTAATCATTTTTGTTGCCTTCCGCTGGACTCTTTTAATTTTTCCACATCCTTCTTGTAGTATGGGGCCCAAAACTGGACACAGTACTCCAGATGAGGCCTCACCAATGTTGAATAGAGGGGAATGATCACGTCCCTTGATCTGCTGGCAATGCCCCTACTTATACAGCCCAAAATGCCATTAGCCTTCTTGACTACAAGGGCACACTGTTGACTCATATCCAGCTTCTCGTCCACTGTAACCCCTACGTCCTTTTCTGCAGAACTGCTGCCTAACCATTCAGGCCCTAGTCTGTAGCAGTGCATGGGATTCTTCCGTCCTAAGTGCAGGACTCTGCTCTTGTCCTTGTTGAACCTCATCAGATTTCTTTTGGCCCAATCCTCTAAATTGTCTAGGTGCATCTGTATCCTATCCCTACCCTCCAGCGTATCTACCACTCCTCCCAGTTTAGTGTCATCTGCAAACTTGCTGAGGGTGCAGTCCACGCCATCCTCCTGATCATTAATGAAGATATTGAACAAAACCGACCCTTGGGGCACTCTGCTTGATACCGGCTGCCAACTAGACATGGAGCCATTGATCACTACCTGTTGAGCCCGACGATCTAGCCAGCTTTCTATCCACCTTATAGTCCATTCATCCAGCGCATACTTCTTCAACGTGCCGGCAAGAATACTGTGGGAGACCGTATCAAATGCTTTGCTAAAGTCAAGGAATAGCACATCCACTGCTTTCCCCTCATCCACAGAGCCAGTTATCTCATCATAGAAGGCAATTAGGTTAGTCAGGCATGACTTGCCCTTGGTGAATCCATGCTGACTGTTCCTGATCACTTTCCTCTCCTTTAAGAGCTTCAGAATTGATTCCTTGAGGACCCGCTCTATGATTTTTTCAGGGACTGAGGTGAAGCCGACTGGCCTGTAGTTCCCTGGATCCTCCTCCTTCCCTTTTTTTAAAGATGGGCACTACATTAGCTTTTCTCCAGTCCTCCGGGACCTCCCCGGGTCGCCATTAGTTATACCAGCCTAGCCCCTGGTGCAAACAGTATTAGGTCAAAGGGAAAATTCTCCTGTCGACCCAGTGACCGCCTGTCGGGGAGGTGGAGTACCTATGCCAATAGGCAAACCCATTGGTTGTGTCCTTACTGAAGCGCAACTCTGTCGCAGCTGCAGTGTTTGAAGTGTAGACAAGCCTTGTCGCCCCCAGAGGAAATCTATTCTCTAAAAGCTGGAAATATCTGTGTGAGGAAAAATCTACCCACTGCTCCCATGTGCCCCTTTAACCCAACACATTGCAAGTTGATATCAATCTGGGGAAGTGGCTTTTTCAAGAATAAATGACTATATGTAGTGAGCCCCACATAGGCTGGCACCAGGATTTGAACCCAGGACTTTCAGCACTAACCTTGAGCTAAAAGAATAACTCCATTAAATGGTAGTAGTAGTTGGCTGTTAAGCTCAAGTAGCCCAGCCACTAGCGGGGGATAAAACCTATACTGTACTAGTGTGGGTTATATTTACAGCGTAGCAAGTGACATACAATCATCCAACAGCATAGGGATACTGTATAGGTGACAAATGTCTGGCTTTACCTGCAAACTTGTTGAGAGTTGATTTGAAATAACATATGAGACTCCCCAACACCATTGTGATTTCATCGGATTAGACATTGCATTAGTTACTGCTGACCCGGCAGAGCAGTTAATCTGCATATCCTTCTTGCTGAGGATTTCTTTATATTATTTACTTCATTTAATCTATGTTGTTTATACTGAACTTTTAATTGTTTAGCTGGAAAGTGTCCAAGGACATTTGTGAGAACCTAGGTCGGTGATACATAAAAGACAGTCTTCCCTGGAAAAAACTGATTTATGTTCCTGTTTTTTGTAACACATGGGGGGAATGGGAGACAAACTGTAGCAGTGACTTGAACTATAGAGGTTTTATGAACTGAATAAAAATATATACAGAGGATTAGCTTCTACTCTCCTTTATGTCTCTGCAACCTCACTGAAGTTACTGGTGTTACATGGTGTAACTGAGAAGAATTTGGCCTTCTGTATAATTTAAATGTGAGACAGGATTATAGGTTTAATTGATCCAATTAGTCTGCTAGAGCACAAATCATGTTACATTTACATCCAAACCATGTAATCTGCACTTTTTTCATGCACAGACTTTCCTAATCCTCCAGTCTGCTTTGCTGGAATGGAGATTTTAAGATTGAGGATGTGGGGGCCAACCTAAGCTTCACCAAACAATTCTTGGTTCTAATAATTCATTATCTATATCATCCCCCATTATCTTGATGCAATTCCCTATCATAACACTGTACAACACCATTCAGTCGGAAGGGTTCATATGCATTTTTAGACATGAGAATTATTTAACCCACCACTGAAGTACAGCCACCTCTGGGATGGAAGTTGGCAGCTGAGGGTACAGAAACAGCCCAACAGTTTTGCAGAAAAGGCCCAAATCTCTTCCAGAAAAAATGCAGAAAGACCACAACTTAACATACCAAACAAACCTATTGTAAAGCCAGATTTTTTTTTTAAAAAACCTCAATTAGTTTAAGAAAAAACAAAACAAAACAAAAAACAAAAACAAAACCCCACCAGTAATGGATGGAGAAGTAATACGTAGGGATCCAGAAAGGTTAGAAATAAGATCAGAGAGAATAAAACAAGATTCAGTTTGGAAAAATTCAGGCTAATATGTCTGTGATTGGGGAGTGGGAGTAGGCTAAAATACAGATGTTCCACGAGCAAGAGAAACATGCAGACGAGGAATGCTGGTGCAGGTATAGATCTGTAGGTGATAGTGGATAGCGGACAGCGTGTAAACTGAGTTTTTTCAATACAATCAGCAGTTAAAAAAAAAAAAATACACCCTCCAATACTGTATTGGGTTACACAGGCAGAAACATTATATCCTGAGACAACGTAACAGTTCTGTAAGGGTCTGTAAGCAAAGGGACATTTTTTTGTTTTTTAATTCTAGGCAACCGAATAGCATTGCTACTTGTGGAGGGAGCTGAGAAAAGAACAACAAAAAATAAGGGTGGTTTGGAAGGGATTGATTTATGTGGCGAGATTAAAGCAACCAAACGTGTGCTGCTTGGCTGAGTGGTGATCAGAGGGAAACATGAGAGCCTGTTGGGGTTGTAAACGCCCAGAAGGGAGAGGAGTCATTTCGGGTGATATCACTGGGAATAATGGGATAAAATGAGCTATGGCAAATGGAGAGGAGAAGCTGCTAGAATGGGCTCTAATAGGCTGAGGGATAGTTTGCAAAGAGAAGTGGTGGAAGTCCGGTTGGAAACGGGACATTTGAAAGTGAACAGGACAGGGCACTAGTGAGTATAGTATAGGGAACAACCCGGCCATGCCAGGGGAAATGGCCTTGAGTATTTATATAGACACACAAGAATGCTGGGCTCTTTTATGCTCATCTCCTCATCTTCCACTTCTTCTTTAGGTTTTTAAAAAGAAACCCATGGGAATGCTGCTAGGAACCAGATTTAACCCTTTTGTCACTTCCAACTTTTCTTCACCCCTTCTCTAAAATTGTGGCTTCCAGAGTTCTGTCCTCAATCCTTGTACTAAAGAAAGGCTTGTTGTACTGTCTCTTTCTTGTCCAGATGCTCCAGACTGCTTAAGTTCAAGTGCATTGGGTTGCATGCGGAAAGCTAGAAAGCATTGGCATTAGAGGGAGTTTAAATAGCCTGGCCTAGAGCACAGTACCAGCTAATGCCACACTGGGACAATCACTCAGCACAGTCAGTGGGACATGTGCCACCATGTGAATCAATATTAGTTCCTTGTAGCCACTGAAATTAACTGCCCCATACAAAATCTCTTTGGGCTGTAGACGTCCATCAGCAATGAAAGCATCCTGCAACCACAAAATCCGTTTCTCTGCCTGCAATGTCAATAAAAACAGAGAAGCTGGAAACAGGCCATGTTTTATCTGAAACATTCCTTCTTTTTCCCTTTCCCACCCCTCCCTCCACCCCCAAGTTAAGTGGGTGAGAAGCACACAGGGGCTGAAGCCAATGGAAGTTGATGGAGTTCAGGGGGAGGGGGCTGCTCAGACCACTTCCTCCTGTTGTTCTCTCTCCTCTATATGGTAGCTCAGCTACAGGAGGGCAGGATTAGGCACATATATTCAGCATCTTTAGCATTGCTAGCTCCCTTGTGGCAGACATACCCTATGCTGTTCTGGAGGATAGGCTGCAGCAGCACCTCCTATGGAAACACTCGTGTTTTCAAGATTTATAAATCCATTGTAGGGGGGGATCGTTTTTGTTCCAAGATGTGGCAGAAGAAGCCTTCAGTTGGGATGTGGGAGCAATTGTTTTAATTGAATCGAATGCCAGGTGGGTAGCATTGAAGGCTGAATTCTTTTATCTATCCACATAGCATGTACCGAACAGGCAGTAACACTAGACGCTTCCCCACCATTCCCAGCCAACGCACCTCTACCTTCATCCGAAAGGTTCGTCTCCGTGTATGAGAAGGGTGCTCAGTCTCCATCTCCCTTCAACCCTTGACCTTTTGCGTCAGACTGTCAATACTGCCAATTAGTTCCCAGAAAGATGGTGTGTATGTTGGGGCAAGGGGCATTCTTTTGGTTTCATGGACAATTGTCCACTTTGAAGGTGAGACCATCCAAATTCATAGGGAAGAATGGTCAGGTGATGAGAATTTTGACCACCGTATGGGTTTAAATGGTGACCTTGAGGCAAAAGACTGAGCATTGTCCAAATGTCTGTGAGAATCTTTCCATTCACTTCACTGGGCTTCAGGTCCAACAACATCACATTGCCAGTCTCATGAGCCAACTTTTTTAATAGGCACACTCTTAAAAAACATGAGCAAACACAGGAATCAGTAAATAACATTAAATAAAATAGGGTGTCCGGTGTGTATTTATACCAGAGGTGGGCAAACTACGGCCCACGGGCCACATCCGGCCTGCGGGACTGTCCTGTCCGGCCCCTGAGCTCCTGGCCCGGGAGGCTCGTCCCTGGCCCCTCCCCTGCTGTTCCCCCTCCCCTGCAGCCTCAGCTCACTGCGCCGCCAGCGCAATGCTCTGGGCTGTGGGACTGCGAGCTCCTGGGGCAGCGCCGCTGCAGAGCCGGGGCCTGACCCGGTGCTCTGTGCTGCGCAGCTGCCTGTCCTGGTGCAGCCGCGCCTCCAGCCACCGGTGCTCCAGGCAGTGCGGTAAGGGGGCAGGGAGCGGGGGGGTTGGATAGAGGGCAGGGGAGTTCAGGGGGTGGTCAGGGGCCGGGGGTGTGGATAGGGGTCGGAGCAGTCAGAGGGTGGGGAACAGGGGGGTTGAATGGGAGCAGGGGTTCCGGGGGGGCAGTCAGGAAGGAGAGGAGGGGTTGGATGGGGTGGCGGGGGGCAGTCAGTGGCGGGGAGCCTAACTCCATGGGGGAGGGATAGCTCAGTGGTTTGAGCATTGCCCTGCTAAACCCAGGGCTGTGAGTTCAATCCCTGAGGGGGCCATTTAGCAATCTGGGGCAAAAATTGGGGATTGGTCCTGCTTTGAGCAGCAGGTTGGACTAGATGACCTCCTGAGGTCCCTTCTAACCCTGATATCCTATGAATTATAGCCTCTCCCTGTGCACACTGAGAGCCCAATCCAAAGATTACTGAAGACTTTGATGGACTTTAGATCAGGTCCTGAAGGAGGAAATGAGCCTGCAAAAATAGTAAATGTAACCATCCAAGTAAAGTCTGCATAGTAGTAATGCATATATAAAAGGCGGGCAGAGTTAAGGTTGGGTGCCTACAAGAGTTAAGGTTGCATGTGCAACACTGAGTTAATGATTTCCTGGCTTTTGAGCGCTTTACTTTGCAGCCGTGACATTTTCTTAAAGACGGTTCTCTTTGCCTAGTAATGTAACTTCTCAAAGCTTCAGCCGAGACAAAAACTGTTCTTCAGTATAAACTTTGTCGCTGATTGTCTCCCTCTTCCTCTGCTGGGGAGTGGCTGCATCTGAATTTTGCCTTCATACAAGTCAAAATGACAAAAAATATTTACACTTCCTTCCCTTAGTATGAAGAATGTTGCAAAAGCAGTATTAGTTCAGGCTGATGCACTGGGAGAGGGAAACTGACACTCTCCAATTTATGGTCAGCTGTCACATGCAGGCAAAGGCAGTGATGCATGAATACGCTGCTAGTGCCACACTAGTACCACTTTTAATCCTCTTATTTTTTTTTGGCACCCCTCCCCTTCTGACCTTTGGCAAAGAAATCCTGTGGGCCTTATTTTTTGTGCTTAGATGCAGGCCAGAGCCTGATTTTTATTTTTTATTTATTTTTTGGAGAGAAGTTTGGAATAAATCAAATGAGTTGCATCTGAGAGAAGGAAAGCTGAGACAGGGAAGGCTTCTACATTTTTGAACAAATGTTTTCAGAGTTTCCTGGGTTGCTCCACTTTGCTATTCAAAACCAGAGAGGGGATCCAGACTGGAGCGCCAACTCCGCATCCCTTAAACGTAAGGAGATGAGTTGAATCCACTGTGGCTTTGCCTCTGGATCAGATCTGGAACTGGAATGGATGGGGGGTGGGCTGATCTTAGCCCGAAATGGGAGAATTCTTGCAAGAACTGACATTATGATTAATTATTTTGTATTGCAACCACAGTCAGGGCCCCATTGTGGTAGGCACTGCACAAACACACACCAGGAGCCAGGCCCTGTCCTGACAAGTTTTTAGGGCTTGTCTGCAAGGGGGAATTTGCCCAGAATCGCTATTCCGCACTAGCTGCCCATGTGCACACTCTTATTCCACATTAAGAGCACCTTTGTGTAGATTAGCCTAAACTGCTTTGGACGTGATTAATCTAAACTGCAGAAAGACACTCTCAGTGCAGAATAAGAGTGTCCACATAGCACGTTAATACAAAATAGCAATTAAGCTTTAAATTCACACCTAGTTTTCAATAGCTTCCCCATTATACAACTCTTAGTCTAACTAGACAAAAGAAGTACTTGTATTGTTCCCATTTTGCAGATGAAACTCGGAGAGATTAAGGGTATATCTACACTGAAATGTAAACCCAGGATTTGAACTGAGGCTCAGGCCTAACTCCCCTTCTGTCTACATACAAATCATGCTAAACCAGGGCTTAGACCCAGGGTCCCAGGACCCCACAGAAGTGGATGGTCCAAGCCTGAATCAAGCTGGGACCCAGGGTTCAAGCTCTATTGCTTTGCAGTGTAGACATAGCCCCATTAGACTCATGCTCTGGGAGTCTGCCGAAAGTATCCCACAATTCCAAAGGGCAACTTCCTTCGTCCTCTGGACAGTCAAGTTTGTTGGACAGTCAAGTTTTCCGACACTGCACCATGAACAAAGGGCTAGAGCGGCCACATTTTGAGAGGGTGGTTGGACTTGGGCCCGCATAATGCAGTGTAGACGCTGGCACCCCAGGTTGGGACCCAGGATTCAACAATTCCTAACCTGGAGTTACAAATGTGTGTAGACACTCGTGATCTAGGTCAACAAACCCAGAGTCTGCAACTTGAATTCTATTAACCCATGGCTTACATTGCAGTGTAGTCATACCCTTAGTGACTTGCCCAAAGTCATACAGTAAGTTAGCAATTGAACTATGATCTTATTAACCAGAAGACCATCCTTCCTCTCCAGGCCAGCTGTGAGATTTCTGAATCAGCTCACCCTTCTCCTGGATTAGCCAGGAACCCAGTCTCCTAAGGGCTTGTTTATATGCAGACACTCAGAGTATGGCTTCACTGCAGAGCCTATGTCGGCATGGTTATGTTGGCATAGCTGTGTCAACATAGACCCCTTCGGTAGACCAAGCCAACACAAACAGAAGGCATTTTTCTGTCAGTGTAGGAACACCAGCTCCCTGAGTTTTGTTAGTTCTGTTGACAGAAACCCTTTTCTGTTGACATAGCTTCATGTACGCTGGGAGTTTGTCAGCATACCTATGTCAGTCACAGGTGTGGTTTTTTCACACCCCTAACCAGCATAGCTATGCCAATATAACTTTTAAGTATGGATCAAACCTCAGGAATGTGAATCTGAATTAACTAAAAGTTTAAATTTTAAGTGGATTATTTAGTTATGAATAAGAGCATCCCCATGGGTTTAATGTGCTTTAACTAATTCACTTTAAATTAATATCTTTAGTTAATTCAGATTATTTTTTCTGAGCATCCTATGTAGACAAGCCCAATAGCAACTCTAGATCCAAACATGCTTGCTCAACTCATCTCTTAACAGGGAGAAAGTGCTGACTCTCCTAAGGTACGTCTTCACTACCCGCCGTATCGGCGGGTAGCGATCGATTTATCAGGGATTGATATATCACGTCTCGTTAAGACACGATATATTGATCCCCGAACGCGCTCCCCGTCGACTCCGGAACTCCACCGGAGCGAGTGGCGGTAGCGGAGTCGACGGGGGAGCCGCGGCCGTTGATCCCGCACCATGTGGACCCCAGGTAAGTCGATCTAAGATACTTCGACTTCAGCTACGCTATTCACGTAGCTGAAGTTGCGTATCTTAGATCGATTCCCCCACCCTAGTGTGCATTGGGCTCTAGTGTGTGTCTAGGGTACATGCTCTGGGACTGTGAACATTTGATGTAATACTGTAGGTTTCCTCCTCAAGCCCTCCAATCCCCTTCAGCTGCTAGGACATAGAGTGGGAGACCGAGAGCAAAAGCCACACCGTATTCACTAGCAAACGCATTTGTTGTGGAGTATGATTCTGTAAAATGCCTGTAGCCTCTGAACTGTTCTGTTACAGTGAAGGAGAACACTTGTCCTTACACTTCTCCCCTTGCAACAGGCAAACTCATGTACCCTTGTACTTGCCAGTGAACTTTGGGAACACTTTTCAGTCTCTGAAACCCTGTAAGTTTATTTGTTCAGCCCCAACCATACATGGCACACAAAGCACTTTGCAAAGAGTAATTAATTGAGCTGCACAACTCCCTTTTGAAGTCTGTCGGTATTATTATCCCTGTTACACAAATGAGAGAACTGAGGCATGAGATTTTCAAAAGTGGCTGCCAATTTTAGGTGTCTGGGTTTGGGCCAGATGTTCAGAGGTGCTGAGTACTCAGTCTCATTTGAAGTTACTTGGAAAAGCAGGCGTATGTTGTCTCAGATTGAGATGCTCAAAATCAGGGGTTACTTTTCAAAGCATGTTGACCCTGGGTACTTCCCTGAGACAGAGACGGGAAGCCTGTAGGAGAGCCAGGAATAGCCCTGACTGCCAGCCCTATGCTCTAGCTGCATCACCATCCTTCCCTACCATCAGCACCCCTCCTATTTTCTTGTGATCTGAAATATCACTGAGTCCCCCAGTAAGTGTAATACTTCGAGCTGTGTAATAATAGAGCTGATTGAAAAATGAAAAACTAGCTTAACAAAAACAATGAACTTTTGAAGTATTGTTTTCCTTTTGAAGGGTTGGGGGGGGGACTTTTCATTAGATCAAAAATTTCAATGAGGTTGCTTTTGATTCCCCCTTCCTTCCCCCCCCCCCACCCCCCAAAAATGTACAGGATGCATTATTTAAACAATAAGAGAGGTAGCCGTGTTAGTCTGGATCTGTAAAAAGCAACAAAGAGTCCCGTGGCACCTTATAGACTAACAGACGTATTGGAGCATAAGCTTTCGTGGGTGAATGCCCACTTTGTCAGACTCGTGGTGGAAATTTCCAGAGGCAGGAATAAGGATTAAACAAAGACTGTGAATGACTAGCCAACTACAAAAGCAGTTTCTCCTCCCTTGGTTTTCACACCTCAACTGCTAGAAGAGGGCCTCATCCTCCCTGATTGAACTGACCTCGTTATCTCCAGACTGATTCTGGCCTGCATATTTATACCTGCCTCTGGAAATTTCCACCACATGCGTCTGACGAAGTGGGTATTCACCAACGAAAGCTTATGCTCCAATATATGTCTGTTAGTCTATAAGGTGCCACAGGACTCTTTGTTGCTTTTTATTTAAACAATGGCACTTTCCAGCCCCCAAACAATTCAAAATTCCAACCACACCTCTGACTACCACAGGTGTGCCAGTATAAGCTTTAAATGTAGACCAGGCCTTAGTCTTTGGAGCCCATATCCTCAGAGGTATTTAGGCACCTAACTCCTGTTGATTTCTGCGTGTGGCAAAGAGCAAAGCAAGGAAAAGCTTGGGGTCTTGCCCTGGGGGACACCCAACATCCCATGAAAACATTTTAGGTTGGGGCTGGCCCTATCCTCTTCTCTGGCATTGATAGTAGAAGTAGGAAGAAATGCCCCTCCAAAGCTCCTTAATCCTTTCAAAGGCGTATCTAGAACAGAGCGAGCTTCTGGCCTGATTTCCCTTCCCTTTCTGAGGGCTTAGGACCTGTTGCTTCTTGGGGCTCTGTAAACATATGGTCCACTAGCTTGTGGGTGCGGTTGTATGTGTTTGTGTGTCTCTCCCCCTCCCTTTTGCCCTCTGCTTTCTTGTTTAGTTATTCTTAGTTATAAATACTCTGTGTAACTGGCAGGTATCAAGATCAATCTAAGGAGATGAGCTGATTCCGTGTGGTGTCTGCAAAGGGTAATTTAAAAGGGCCTTAGCTCCATAACCGTTAAATCAATAGACAGTGATTTGATTTCTATAGGCCCCTGAGTCCTCCCTCTGGAGAGGCTGCTGTGAAACTTCTCAGAGTGCAAGTCCTGCGACAGAAGCTGACTTTATTACTGTGGTTCTTGAGATGATCTGAAGCCAGGGGGCAGGGAAAGTAAAACAGAAACTGAGCTGGAAGGAACTCAAACATCTCTGACTGTTTTTTTTTCTTTCTTCCTTTTGTGTTTCTGCAGATGGCAAGTGATTCTCTATGACTTAAATGAGCATCAAGGCGCCTGTATCACCTGGGACCGAGGCCACAGGATGATCTTAATGGTCACATTAATTAAATAATTTTAAGGAAAAAGCAATCTTCTTTTATCTAGCTCCTGTCATTCAAGTTTTACGCCCATGCAGGAAACCTAGTCTCAGACACTGATATTAATTACCTCAATCTTCCTGAATGGGGAAAGGAAATCATCGTTATCAGTTTTGATTAAATGCTCAGTGAGAGAAATTACCAGCTTCCAGGCGAGTTGAAGAGCGAGATTTGGGATCATTTTTAAAAGGGGGGGGAAAGGACAATCCAATTTTTCTTCTTTAAATCACCAAGGGTAAAATGAAGGCTCTCCCCTTGCCAGTGAAGATAACTGAATTGCTTTGTTTGGCCTAAACACCTGATCAGAAAAAAACCCTGTGAACCTGCGACAACCTTTGTCTTTGCCTTACCACAGTCACTGAGTCACGGGCTGACAGCCTGACGAAGGAACCCCAAAGGAAAGATGGTCGCCATCAAGAAGAAAAATCTGAAAATGTTTACGCTTGCCTTATTGTTTGTCATCACGATAACGTCGTTCTTGCTGAATTACACTCACAGTTCGGGGATGGTCACCTGGGATCCCAAGCAGATTGTCATGCAGTTAAAAAAACTAATGAAATACCCCCAGAGACCATGCAGCTGTAATTCATGTGTTCCTGAGCTGGGACTTTCCTTCTGGTTCGATGAGAGGTTTAATCAGACTATTCAGCCTTTCCTCACCACTCGGAACACCTTCATTCCAGAAGAGAGCTACAAGTGGTGGCTGGTAAGTGTGTGTGTGTAAAATTTGTAGTGTAATTATTGTTTGTATTTCAGTAGTAATTAGAGACCTCAACTGGGCCTAGGCACTGTCCACTAGTGAGAGACAGTCCCTCCCCAAAGAGCTTACAGTCTAAATAGAGAAGACAGTCAAAGGGTGGGAGAAAGTTAGTAATATTGTTCTCATTTTCCAGATAAAGAATTGAAGCCTACAGTGAGTTGTCCAGGGTGATAACAGTCTGTGGCAGAGCTCAGCACGGAACCCAGAGCTCTCAAACGCCAGGCCTGTGCTTTAACCACAAAATTATTCCTCTTCTTTCTCCCACCAAACCGGGCTAATTCAAAAGAGAAACTTTTTATACAATGGAATTAACCTGTGGGACTCATTGCCATGAGCTACTGAGTTGGAGAGAATAGCAGTAATTTTTTTAAATTAGAAATTCTGTCTGAATAAGAACTACCATTGTTTTATTTGATCATATAATTACAGGATCTAAACTATCCACTTCATGAGAGGTGCCATTTAGGAAGAAGCATCCCCTATGATTATTCCTCTGTGGCAGGATAGCCTGATCCAGATCCCATTGAAATCAGTGGATGGATTCCTATTTATGTCAGTGGAAATTGGATTGGGTCCTATTTGGCCATAATGGAGTTTTTTGTGCTTGCCTTTGAAACACTTAGGCCCTGATTCAGCAAAGAAATTAAGCATGTGCTTTAAGTCCGGGAACAATCTCATACCTATTCAGCAACACACTAACGTTATTTAAGCATGTGCTTTAGAGCTTTGCTCACTCAGGGCCCTAGTATGTGGTGCTGTTTGGGCCAAGGTGGTCTATGTTGTTAAACTGCAAAAGTATGTTTATTAGTTCCAGTGTCCTGGCAAAATTCCAGCGTGGGTGCTAATTACATTCTGTCTCTGTATAGAATATCAGTTTTCCCCACAATTTCACTTGAACACAGAAATCTTCTACCCTTCCTGTCCTAAACTCTTATATTGTGCCATCCTGTGTGCAGTGGGGAGGCCCCTCCCACAGATCCTTTCTTTCAGATGGGGAGAATTCAGATTTGGGAGGGCGGTTTCAAACAGTTTGGGAGTAAGCTAATTAGCTATTGCAGTTAGCCAGCTTGATAGCCAATAGGAAATTCCCGTTGACTGTGAGAGTTATTTGGCTATGGAGTAGAAATCCCTATTCTGAAATGAAGCCAGTCCCTTCCACTGGGCCTCGTTCGTATTCTCCAGTCCTGAAATCCTTTCAGCCAGCTCCTCAGAGGTGTTTAGGTGCGTAACTCCTATTGAAATCAATGGGAGTTATGCTCCTTTCTGTGGTTTTATGTGTCATTATAACAGGGCGGCCTGCTCTGGGTTCAGCCCACCCTATTTACTAAGGAATAGAATATCAGGGTTGGAAGAGACCTCAGGAGGTCATCTAGTCCAACCCCCTGCTCAAAGCAGAACCTACCCCAACTAAATCATCCCAGCCAGGGCTCTGTCAAGCCGGGCCTTAAAAACCTCTAAGGATGGAGATTCCACCACCTCCCTAGGTAACCCATTCCAGTGCTTCACCACCCTCCTAGTGAAATAGTGTTTCCTAATATAACCTACACCCCCACACACACTGCAACTTGAGACCATTGCTCTTTGTTCTGTCATCTGCCACCACTGAGAACAGTCTAGATCCATCCTCTTTGGAACCCTCCCCCTTCAGGTAGTTGAAGGCTGCTATCAAATCCCCCCTCACTCTTCTCTTTTGCAGACTAAATAAGACCAGTTCCCGCAGTCCCTACTCATAAATCATGTGCCCCATGATACTGGCTGCCAACTACACATCAAGCCATTGATCACTACTCGTTGAGCCCGATGATCTAGCCAGCTTTCTATCCATCTTATAGTCCATTCATCCAATCCATACTTCTTTAACTTGCTGGCAAGAATACTGTGGGAGACCATATCAAAAGCTTTGCTAAAGTCAAGATATATCACATCCACCGCTTTCCCCATATCCACAGAGCCAGTTATCTCATCATACAAGGCAATCAGGTTGGTCAGGCATGACTTGCCCTTGGTGAATCCATGTTGACTGTTCCTGATCACCTTCCTCTCCTCCAAGTGCTTCAAAAGGAAGCGGACCTGAGCAGAGATCAGCTCAGACTCCTATAAGGAGTAACAGGAAGCCGCCCAGGAGGGATTCCCAGGGATACTAGAGTGGAGTAGAGAGGCTGCTGGGGAGCGAGTAGTCTCCAGTAGAGAAGTCTGGAGCATAGGGAGTGAGGCTACAGGCAGGAAAGGCCTGGGAGTGACATAATAAGGCTAGGCCAAATAAAGGTGTAGACAGAGGGACTTGAGAATTTTATCCTGGATGTTTGTTAATTCAATAGACCAGAGCCTGAGAAGGGCTGTGAATGGACAAAAGGGTTAGTGGGCTCTTGAAGAAGCCCCTAGAAGGGAGAAACTGAGGCAGGAGGATGCAGGCAAGGCCACCCCTGGATACAAGAGGGCACATGGGAGGCAGCCTGCCCTACAACTGTCGCCCTCCCTTTGCATGTCTTCTGCCTGTGATCTGTGTGTGCTTTTGCTTTTGGTCTCTTAAGCTGTGCTCATGTTGCAGCCCTGGAGACAGCAGGGGAAAAGAAGAGGAGCTGAGCAATTAAACCCTTTCCTTCTCACCCCCCTTTCCTCTCCCCCCGCCACTCTGATTGCTGACTTCTCATGAAAGGGAGGAGGGAGGAGCCAAAGATCTGGCTCCACCCCTGTTCAGTTCTCTAGGCCTTCTGGTCTTGTTTTTTACTGGTGCAACCATGTCCATTAAGGGTGTGATTTTTTCCTTTTTTGCAATATTAGTTTTACCAGAACCCCGAGTCTGGGAATAAGTGATACTGGAATAAGCACATTTAAAACTAAAACTGTATCCACACCTGGGAGGGTTGTACTGTTTTAACTCTATCCGAATATCACCTTGTGCGTAGAGAGGCTTTAGCCAGTACTGTGTATGGCACTAGACCGGACCCTAGTTCTGAGCTTCAGAAGTGCTCTCCTGACAGACAGGCTCCAGGACCACACAGAAGTAAACAAGCCAGCTTGGCCCTGCAGGCTGCGTTGGAAAGGGGTGACTTTTTCCCAGAGGTATAGGTGTTGTAATTCAAGTCTCCTCTGTGAGTCTGTGGGAAGGAGAGTTTCTATTAACACTGCATTAGCAGGGTAGGTGATCATGGGCTCAATCCTGCAAAGTCTGGAGCTCCTCCCATCTCCCTTGCCCTCAACAGGAACTGTGGGCACTCAGCACTTCTTGGGAGGCTCACCGGCTTGTCTGATAACGGCATGCTGTTCCTAGCACTAAACCCTGGCTACTGTTGGGGAGAATGGCCTTCATAGAGCTCTCCACATAGCTATCACCCTGCCAATGAGCTCTTTAAAGTGGGAGCTGGCAGAGCTGGTCTGCCGTATGATGGAATTTGCGAAATCCTGTTGTAGCCTGGAGAAATTTCCAGGGGAGTTAAGGTAGGCAGAATTCAATGCTCATTCTGGAACCTGGCTAAGACACTATGGCTAATGCCCATTCTCATATAAAAAGTACCCTGGAATTGTTAATGGCCACACGTGGACAGGATGCTGTTTTGTATCTCATCTAAAACATGGTTCACTTTGACTGAGGTCAGAATTTGGCCCTTAGCTATCAAACTGCGGCTGTTGTCTATATATGCATTATTCCTGGAAACCCTGCATGCCCTGATAATTGCCTTTTTCTATAGGAAATGGTCCTCAGCAAGCTTCTCATGTTAAAGGTTTTTCTGATGTCCAAGGGCCTCAAATCTATGCTGTTCTGGAAAGTGACTGTAAAAACTTGGCCAGCCCTAAAAGGATCATTACAAATCCAGGCAGTCACCAAATTTTAGTGGCACTGGTTTTCCTATCTTACTCACTTGTGACTTTTTCCTGTAGGGTGACCAGATGTCCCATTTTTGGGGACTTTTTCTTATATAGGCACCTATTACCTCCCACCCCCTGTCTCGTTTTTTTCACAGTTGCTACCTGGTAACCCTATGTAATTGTGATTGAAACAATAGCTGCTATGGGGACCGTGGCTTGCTAGTAGTGGCTTAAACTTGCTTTCAGGGGAACAGTGACAGCAGAGGGGCTGACGTATAACTGTTTTGTTGGCAGTGTAGTGTAGACCCTATTTTGACTGCAGTGAAGCTATTATTTATCTGTGGAACTATACTGTATGCCTGTTAAACACAGATGAGGGCTTGATACTGGGCTAGACACAAAGACAGTCTTGGCTCCCAAAGAGCTCAGAGTCTAAAGGCCTGATCCTGCCACCCTTACTCGCATGCATAATCCTTTATTAGGCCTGTAAGGATTATTCAGGCCAATAAGTGTTGTTGGATCAGACTGTCCAGTCGTATTAAAATGACGACTGTTCTCAGAACAGGTTAGCCAATATCTGAATGCCTCAGTTTCACTTGAGGCCGAGAGACAGGTGCAAAGCCAAAGCTTGCAGGACCTGCTCGGTTAGTTCCCTGTCTTCCTCCTCTGTCTGTGACATTAGCAACAGGTCGTGTACATATTGTATGCACCTTGCTGAATCCACCCCTTCCAGAGCCTGTGTCATGTATCTGTGAAAAATTGCAGGGGAGTCCCGATATCCCTGGGGTAGGACTGTCCAGCAGAATTGTCTGCCCTCCCATGTGAATGCAGTTTTATACTGACACGAGGTAGCTAGTGGCAGAGACCAAAACCCATTCGCTATGTCCAACACCGTGAAAATTAGGAATTGGGGTCCAATGCGGGCTAGCATTTCATGGTACGCTGCCACTACTGAGGCTGGTGAATTGGCCAGAGCATTTAGTGCCCTGTAATCCACAGTGAGGCACCAGGTGCCGTTTGGCTTTCTGATATTCTAATATTCTAACATTTTACAACTACATCTACACAGACATAAGCGTTTTCCAGCTGTGTTTATTGATAAGTGAGTTCTTACCAGACAGAAAACTATTAACCTAAGTTTCCTTTTATATCTTCTAAGCTCTTTCCTTTCTCTGGAGGTGATAGGAATATTAGAACAGGATTGTATTTCTAACAGCCCAATAGCACCTTATTTCCATGTGACTAGTTTGGAATGTGAGGATGTGACCATACATTTCCCAGTTTATGGCTGCCTTTGCTGCTTAGCCGAAGGCCTTAGCCTAAGAACCAGGCCTCAGACTGTTACAGTGAGAGAAGGCCCTTACACATACAGAAAGTGATTTTGATTCTTTCTTTTATACCTCTATAACTAGCTAAGTGATAAGAATACACCTAAATTCTTAAAGTATAGGCCTTTACAGACAGGCCTGAATATCTATATCCTAACACTCCACCCTTTTTATTTCTCTTTTTTTCTTTTGGGATCCTCCTGCCCAGATATCCCTGGAAAAGCATAGGACATATGGCGACACATTTCCTGATAGGGCCAGGCATTAAGGTGGAAGGTGTTGATGCTCCATTTGTCCCACTGCCCCTTGTGTAGTACAGTGCCCTGCACCTTCTCTCGTACGGGCATACCACACCTATTCCAATTAGTGTTCCAGACTTCCCATTATAGTGGGCCCGAGAAGGTTGGGTCCGGGTTGTTTAGTAAACTGAGGGGGAGGGCTTACTACATTACGTATAGGTTATAATTAGTGGCTGTTCACTAGGGGGTTGTGCCCCCTTTAATTGTTTCCATATACAACGTAACACAAATACAGTTAACAATAAACCAGCTGCTATGATAATTCACAGCAACACTGAGAGTCCTGACCACTGCAGTGTGGTCCAACATTCTGGCCAGCACCAAAAACACTGCTCCTCCTCCTTTGATAGGGTTAAAATTTTGTCAGCGCCATCCTGTAGTGTGTATTGTAAGTGTGTCCAACTGTTGGCGCTTGCAGCAAGTTGCTCTTGTAATCTTTGTGTACTTTTGTCCATATTGTGTGTTCATTGAATATCCGCAGTGAAATTTGGTATTGTCCAAACCAGTTCAACTACTTGGTACGGCATGGGGTAGTGGGTGCTGGTTTGATTGTTTACAACGATTAAGTCCACTGATCCATTGGTGCACCATAGTCCAGGTGGCAGTGTATAGAAGTTCATAATTTGGTCATATACTGGAAGGATTTTGCCTTCTAGTGTTATATTGCAGGATTGCATACATTCCCAACAGAATACACCGTACCCCATATACATTACCCCTAAATGCCCCCCTTTTGCAATAGGCCATTGATCCTGCTCCTCCATAGTCATAGGAGAGGGGCACATCCATATTCCTCCTCTGGATATACAACTGCTTAATGTGATGACAGTCCAGTTTACCCCATTCCACCCCCCCCACACCTATTTCCTAATGGCTCCCAATGTGCTCCCCCTTCCCTAGTTACTCCCATAGGGTTCAAAGGGACCACCTTATTTGCATTTCCTTCCCATGGTATCATAGTAACAATTACACAAGAACTTTCCCCACAGGTGGGGGATGTTATTTTCCAGGTAGATGGGTATGTTTTTGCAATAGTGGATAAATATGGGCTAGCCTCCCGATTTAATACCGAAGGCCATTGTTTTGACCAAGCATCTCTCATAATATCCATTAACATTACTAAGGCTAGGTCTACACTACAGCGGGGGGTCGACCTAAGATACGCAACTTCAGCTACGTGAATAGCGTAGCTGAAGTGGCGTATTTTAGGTCGACTTACCTGGCTGTGAGGACGGCGGCAAGTTGACCGCGGCCGCGCCGCCGTCGACTCCGCTACCGCCTCTTGCCGCGGTGGATTTCCGGAGTCGACGGTAGAGCCATCAGGGATCGATTTTATCGCGTCTTCACTAGACGCGGTAAGTCGATCCCCGATAGACCAATTGCTACCTGCCGATCCGGCGGGTAGTGAAGACGTCCCCTAACTGAGCATTTTGAATACCTACATACACTAAACACAGCTGGAAAATGCTTATGTCTGTATAGATGTAATTGTAAAATCATCACTTCTGTATTGTTTTGTATGTTTATTTTCATGGTCTCTGTCTGGTTCTGTGATTGTTTCTGTCTGCTGTATAATTAATTTTGCTGGGTGTAAACTAATTAAGGTAGTGGGATATAATTGGTTAGCTAATCATGTTAGAATTGGTTAGGTAAATTTTAGTAGAATGATTGGTTAAGGTATAGCTAAAAATATTACTATATAAATTAGGGGCAAACAGGAAGTAAGTTGGGATTCGAAAATAAGGAAAAAGGAACTTGGATTTAAGCTTGCTGGAAGTTCACCCCAATAAACATCGAATTGTTTGCACCTTCGGACTTCGGGTATTGTTGCTCTCTGTTCATGCAAGAAGGACCAGGGAAGTGTAAGAGTGAAGGAATAAGCTCTCTGAGAGTGAAGGAATAAGCTCTCTAACACTGTTCTTGTCTCTGTACATCACTTTCATACCCTGGCCCAGGTGATGCTCTCAACTACTTCACTGTAAAAAGTGAGTCGCTCCAAGACACCCATGAAAAATCAACAGCAGGATTTGGCCCAGTATCTAGAAATGTTCTTTGCTCCTATGTATAGACCGGTTCCTGCCCTTACTGAAGTCAGTAGCAAAAGACCTGTTGTCAGGATTGGACCCTAAAAGAGTAAGAATTGCAGGTTGTAAATGATTGCTTGAGCTACACAGGAGATAGGCTACACCCATTTCCCCATGCAGACGGCATGTCAAGAATTACCCCATTGGGTCTTTGTTTTAAAAAGTGTGATGAACTTGAATATCCCATACCCCGTTTTCCTTGCTTAGACCTCAGCAAGATGACCAAAATAATCCTTTTATATAACACCCTCCCCCCCACACACACAGTAGCGGCCCAGATTCTGCTCTCAGATCCAGCCCTGCATTCATTGTAACTCAAAGCAGAATTTGGCCCAACCCTCTGACGTTGAACTTCTGAGCTATCGTTTGTGTCTTAGTTGTTTTTCTTTTTTAATCTGAAGTGTAAACCTCTGTGTGTTTAAAACGTGGCACAATATATTGTGTGAGGCAGTGTTCTCGGTTTATCTCGTTTTTGTTTTCCCCCTTTCTTAGCTGACTCAGAATGTTATTTGCTCTGTGACAAAGACTGTGGCTACTTCTGCAGTATTCGGTCAGTCGAAATACAAGGAAGCAATAATGTTAGGTCAATGGGTTTAGACTGAAATATAATAATCTGGCACCCTAAAACCTGTTTTTCTTAATGCCACAGTTCCCAGGGTCATGTGATTGAGTGAAACACTCCTCTTACATCTAAAATGAAAACTAAGTTTCTAACCCTCACGGTTGTAGAGAAAAGTTTGCAAATGTGAACATTTACAGGCTTGAAAAACAGAAAGCAAAATAAAAGGACCCCTCCCCCAATGTACTGGCTTTTTTTAATCTCATTATTTTTATGGCCATCTAATGGATATTTGGGGACCTGACTCATGGTTTCTGAATGCTTGGGCTGGAAATACTGAATAAATATGTATCTTTAGAAGCCTTCTTGTAATCTCCCTCCTTTAAGCAGGGCCAAGATGAGTGAGGTAATATCTTTTATTGCATCAACTTCTGCTGATGAGAGAAACAAGCTATCAACTGCATGGAGGGGCAAACAGGGACAGTGTCTTCCTTTCTATCTTGAGAACCAAACCCATTGGACACAATCCAAACCTCATTTTGACCAATAGAGAAAGACTTGTTATTTGTATTAAAATAGTGCCTTGCGGGTCGAGTGGCCTCCTTGTACTAGGCGTTGCAAACACAGAGTGAGAAAGTCCCTGCCCGAAAGAGTTTACAGTCTGAAGAGACAAGACAGACTACACCTCTCGGTTCCTCTGCTTCCTCTCCCAGGTTAAGTGTCTTGCCCAAGGGTACACAGCAGTTCAGTGGCAGAGACAGGAATGGTTGCCTGTCTAGTGCTCGATCCTTTAGAACAGGGGTCCCCAACGCGGTGCCCGCGGGCGCCATGGCACCCGCCGGGGCGTCTAAGTGCAGCCGCGTCCTGGCCGGCGGACAAGCATCCGCCGAAATGCCGCCGACAAGTCGCGTCATCCGGAGGTGTCGCCGCTGAAATGCCGCCGATTTTTGGCGGCATTTCGGCGGCAACACCTCCGGATGACGCGACTTGTCGGCGGCATTTCGGCGGTGATGCCTATTGATGTTGCCGCTTATCGGCGGCATTTCGGCGGATGCTCGTCCGCCGCCACGGTCCTCCGTGGCTCGTCGTCTGGCGCCCGCCAGACAAAAAAAGTTGGGAACCACTGCTTTAGAATATGCTGCCTCCCAGTGAATTCAATGGATTCTGGATTAGACTCTCTGTCAATATTTAACAAATACAAATGACGGAGGAAAATATTAACTTCTGCATTTCATTATTTGATTTGAAGTGTGGAGTTTGTTGCAGCAACATTGGTTATTGCATTAATTTCTTTTTTTAAATTACTTAACTGTTTGTAAAAACAGAGAGGGAGAAAAGAGTAAATTGAAAATGCAGGCACAGTATTTAAAGCTTTGTGAGACTGTGTTTTGCACAGCTGTTAATTACATCACTATGTTAATGCTATAGAATTAACATAAACACTTATATAGCACTTTTCATGTATAAAACATTATACAAACATTCATCCTGACAGCAGCCATATGAGGCAAATTCAGGATTATCTGTATTTTGCCAATTGAGATGGAGAGAGTTTAAAGGGAAACCATCAATTTTAATAATGTCTTTTCTGCATGAAAATGTGTAATTATTATTATCTGAAATAGATTAAGAGAAACCAGCTAGTCGGGGCATTTTTCAGGGCCTTTTGTTTTGACAGTTCCATGTATAGTCAGTTTCACGGAGCCCATATATTATTGGTTTCCCTTTTCGCACGAGTGGGTTACACAGCAACCGGAGAGAGGAAAAACATTTAAAACGCTTTAAGAAAATGTAACTGTAAAACTGCAAAAATTGATTCAGAGCCAAGTGCAGAATCAGAAACTACTTTTAACTTGACTAGATTTCAGGTTTACTGTTCCTTTAACATTTTGCCTAAGGCTACAGGGGATCAGTCAGGTTTAGAACTGATTAATTGAATCCCACTTCTTCTTCAAAGCTGTTGATCCATACCTCTCACTATACACTCTTTTGTAGATACAGGAAAAGCCCAGCTGTGGAATTATGGTGTGAGAACTCAAAAATCTCAGTCCTAAAATTGTGCATGGATGAAGATGAATTTTAATGGCATTTAGCTCCATTAAAATAGATTTTTAAACAAACCAAGCAAATATTCTTCAGTAAGAAATGGCTGCACCTAAAATTTTAACATTCACCCACTTTTGAGTTCAACTCTGCACCTTTTCTCTTAGTTCAAACAGCTGAATGTCATTTGTGCTGACATTCCAAAACAATCAGCTTTGAGCTGAGATTAAGCAACAAAAATTTAGTCCAAAAAGAGAATTGCTGAGAAAATTATAAGCAAGGACATTTACGGTGCACACTGGGGCAAGGACTGCTTTCTCTTTTATATATGAATAGCACCCAGTGCAATGCAGTCCTGGTCCTCTTTAGGAACTCTGGGTGATTTTGTAATGTAAACAGTAATGATCTCTATTATAGCTTTTATTATAATATAAAGCTAAGGGGAAATTGAAAATTGAAGTCCTGCTTTTCCTGATACCATTCTTTAATTAAATCAGTTTCAGTGATGTTCCTTCAGATTTACACTGGTGTAACAGAAATCAGAGTTTGACCCTGCAACTATGTAAACAGATTAACCCTATACATAGGAATGTGCAGTTTGGCTTTTGACTCTTCAAACCCATAAAAAAGTAATTCTGCTTTGCTCTAGTGATGTATAGTTATGACTGAGAAGGCAATTTTATTAAAAGCCTTAGTACTTTCTAAAAATTACCTTTTGGCCTGAATTTTCTCAGGTATGTAATCAGCTCAAGGATGACTTTTTCTGGAAAGATTTGTGTATTTAAAAAATTGGTTTTGTGAGGCACCTAAGAATGTATTTGATTGTACACACATAAGGCATTACTCTGTGTGTTCAGATAACTCAAAACAAGCTGCATCTGAGATGGGCAGACTGACAGTGACTGTATGGTCTGATCCAAATCATAGCCCACAGAACCAATGGATACGCTCAGTGATTTCAGTGGGCTTTGAATCAGTCCCTCTGTCCTTAAAAGCCATTGCTATGCGTGAAAAAATTTGCTTTGGAAATATATTTTGGGTAGGTTGGCTGTTCACAAACGACTTGCAGAGTTTAGATCTATATGAGCTCATATTTGCCACATCACACGTGACATTTTCAAATAATAATAAAATACTTAGCACTTAAAGAATTGTGCTTCCCATTGGGAGCCTGAGGCACACAGACATGATAGTGATTTGCCCAAGATGCATGGCAAATTAGTGACACTGCGAAGAATGGAATCCAGGGATGAAATCCTGACTCTGCTGAAGTCAGTGGGAGCTTTAAAGTCCATTGACTTCAGTGAACCCAGGATTTCAGCCCGAGTGTCTTGACTACCAGCCTGCGCTCCAATTGCTTGACTGCACACCTTGGACTGGGCAGACACTGTACTAATGTTGACTGATCTGGCTCCTTTCATCCTTACTCTTGGATTATTTTTGCCATACTTATCCAGATGTGCAGCCATTAGTGGTTTGCATTGTCTTTTACACAGTGCCGCTCCCGAGAAAGGAAGAAAAGCAGGAGAGTGAGTTGTGCAAGTTTACATTTTTTACACTGAAATACTGCAGGGAATATTAGTGTAGCCAGAGAGAAAATATGTCCAGGGGAAAACACAGAACATGCCAGACTGGCTCAGACTTAGCCAGTATCATATCTCCAACAGTGGTCAGTACCAGCTGCTGCAGAGGAAGGTATAAGAACCCCACAGAAGGAAGTTGTGGAATAACCTGCCCCCAGAGAAAGTTACTTCCTGACCCCCTTTATTTAGAGGTTGTCTGAGTGCCTGATGCATGAACATTTAGCTCCTTTCCAAAACACTTATTTTAATCTTTGCTGTAAGTGTGGAAATTCTAATTGTCCATATAAAGGTCTAATCTCTTTTGAGTCCTCCTGCTAAGCTCTTAGCCTCAATGAAATCTTGTGGCTATAAGTTCCTCAGACCAGTTCTGTGTTGTGTGAAAAGGTATTTCCTTTTATCAGTTACGAATTTGCCACCTTCATTACTTTGTGTACCTTTATCAGATCCCCTCTTACTCTGCTCCGCTAAGGTAAACAGTCCCAGTGCCGATGCAGAAACCCTGTCTAGATTTTCATTTCAGAATGTTGTATGGACAAAATTTTGCCATGCAAATTAAAGCGGCAAAGGTACATCTGTGTATGGGATAGTGGCACTTGAACAGCTCTGAGGGAAGTGGACGGTAATGTCTCAAAATCTGAACTGTGAACTTAGGCCATAGGAAGAGAGCACTGGAGGATCTTCACAGCAGCAGTACTTTTGGGCCCAGCCATGCGTTCCCTGCCACCTGTTTGCTGCTGAGCTAGTAGTTCTTGCAGAGCAGGGCCCCAAATAAGGGGGGCACAACCTTAGCATGGTTCCCCCCCCACACACACACCCCTCTAAAATCCTACCCTTCTCAGAATAGGGGAACCGCACCAGATCACCCACTAACGAACCTCCCCAGAGAATGGCAGAGCTGATGGGCCAGCTTCTGTTGTGTCAGCAGGTGCTGCCCAGGTGCAGAGGGAAGGTAGCGTTGCACCTCCAGGATTCTGGGTTGCTCTGGGGGTTGCTCTAACTGATGGTGGCTTCCCCCTCCCCCAGCTACCAGCTGGCTCCTCCACAGCCCACCATAGCTGGAGATAGTGCCCTGGAAAAGTGCTGATCTGCCCTCAGCACAGCATGAGAGGGATGTCAAGGAGCTATAGCGGAGGGAGGCTTAGGCTCTGGGAAACCAGAGGCACGTGTGTCCTACTGAATTCAGTGCTGGAGGCACTGAATTGAAGGGGATGTGCCATTGTCACATGTCACACTGTTGGCGGATGAGAGTAAGGGGGTGGGGAGGCAAGTGAAAAGAGGAGAAAATCAGGTTAAAACATGTGTGGGACGGAGGCTTCCGTCACTTGATTCCCCCCAACCTGAGAACTGTTGCAGCACGTCTTGCAGGGAATGCCATCGGTGCTGTCAATGAGCACAGACGAGCATCAGGGAGAAGTGAACAACACCCTGCTTTGATAAAAGCCTTCTGTGTTTGTGACCCGAGTGACCCTGTTCTTCCCAACAGAAATTGCAAGGAGAGAGCAATCCTAAAAATATCAATGACACTATCAAGGAATTGTTTGAGATCATTCCCGGTGACGGGGAGCAGCTGCTGGAGAGAGACGCCTCCCGGTGCAGAAGGTGTGCCGTCGTGGGGAACTCCGGAAACCTTAGGCAATCTCAATATGGCCAAGATATCGATGCCCACGACTTTGTGCTCAGGTGAGTACAGAAGAGACTCAGGGATCCTGAACCTCCTGATCGACTCAGTTATTTAACATTTGTCAGCATTTGTAGGGCCAAATTCTGCATTGCTTTACAGGGCTGCAGGGGGATACACATCAGAGCAGAATCCAGTGCTTGGGTCCTGAGCGAAATCCCACTGAAGTAATTGGCAGTACTTGAGTTGACTTCCATGGGAGTGGGATTGGGCCCTTAGCAACTAGCACATTACTTCTCCCTCAAGATCAGAACTGGGAATTAGTGTCCCTCTCTGAACAAAACGGAGGAGCAAATCCTGTACCGATGCTGAACACCCTCAATTCCCAGTGAAATCAATGGGAGTTGAAAGTAATCTGCTCCTTGCAGGATCAGGCTCCTAGCTGGCCAAATGCATCCTTAGCATCACTCCACTAGCATAACTGAGCTAGTTTGACCAGGGTGGAATTTGGCCCCATGTGTTAACTGTCCTCACCTGGCCTTGTGCCTGCTTTAAATGATGATGGGCTTCACATAATTGTGTTTCCGATTCTTCATTTAAAAACCAGAGATTTTAAATAAATGTGATATTTGCTTTTACTGCTGATAGTTGGACTCCCAAAGTGACTTTTACAAACTTACACTGATATAAAAGGCCAAATTCCGCTCGCTTTTACTCTGGTATATTCTCTACCCAGAAATCACTTCACTACTGACATGCAGCTACTTTTGCAGTGGAATGAAGTAGCTGTTCTATAGTGGACAGTAAAACCCCAGGTAGGACAGGAAGCAACTAGACAACACCAGTTGTGTTACAGTGAGCAGCATCACTAGTCCTCTAAAGTAGCAAATGATGACCATCGTGTCCAACTGAAAGTGCAGGGATCCTTTTAGTGAGGCAGAATGGAACTTCCCCAATTGGAATTTAGCCTGGATATCTGGGTTGAATAACCTGATCTTTGCAAAACATGCCATGGGGGATTCAACAGCCACAGTGGTCAGAAGCTTTGTTTAAATCTCAACCAGCACAGTGAGTTCTCACACTATTCGGGGGCACTGGTTCAGTACCAGCTCAGAGAAAAGAGTCCTGCCTATGGAATTGTCTGCACCAGAAGTATCTGGCTGGTGGGAGTTCTCCCATCCACCTGCTATCCGGCGTGTTGCTGCTAACCCTGTGGGATACAGTACAATCTGATATGGCTGTTGGCCTCTTTAGCTTCTGAGGCTTTTTTTAATGGTAGCTAGGGAATAAGACACACAGATGTTTATCCCTGCTTTGAGACCTTACTCCTTACATCCTTGGGAGTGAGCCCAGGTCTACACTAGCGGGGGGGTCGACCTAAGATACACAACTTCAGCTACGCGAATAGAGTAGCTCAGTGGTTCCCAAACTGGGGTTCGTGAACCCCTGGGGGTTCGCAAAATGTTACAAGGGGTTCTCAGGAAAAAATTCCCTAATGGCAGACAGAGCTGTCCCTAGGAACCCTGGGCAGCACGGGGCCAGCAGCCCAGAGCCCCTGGACTCCCAAGAGCTAAGCAGATCAAAGCAAGCATCTCTATCAAACTTCAAGACTCCTTATAAGAAATGGAAAGGGAGGTGGATATTTTTTGCTGTTTTTAAAATTAAATAGGCAGCTAGTCTAATGTGTGTTGTTTGCCTGGACTGCTCAAGTCCTGAATGCTTGTGTAGGAGGAACTCTTTGAGTTCGCTTCTTAAATACCTTCCTGCTGTTTCACATCTGATACTCCTTGATGAAACATAGGAGCCTTGTCTTATAAACAGGCGTATTCAAAGAGATACAAGCTACGAAAGTGAGATCTCAGAAGAGTGTTGCCGTTTTCATAATGTAATAAAAATACTGTAATGATAAATAATAATTAATAATAAATAGTGTGTAATAAGCATGTCATAAAAACATATTTTATATTTCCCAGATCACTGCTTTTATAATTTCTACTCGGGTAAAGGAGAAAATCCCTGGAAATATTCATTTTTAGGAGGGGGTTCGCGAGACTTGATATTTTAGTGAAAGGGGTTCACAGGTTGTTAAAGTTTGGGAACCACTGGCGTAGCTGAAGTCGGCGTATCTTAGGTCAACTTACCTGGCCGTGAGGACGGCGGTGAGTCGACCGCTGCCGCTCCCCCGTCGACTCCGCTTCCACCTCTCGCGAGCTGGAGTTCCGGAGTCGACGGGGAGCGCGATCGGGGATCGATTTTATCGCGTCTACACTAGACGCGATAAATCGACCCCCGATAGATTGATCATTACCTGCCGATCCAGCGGGTAGTGAAGACCTGCCCTGAGGAGACTGTATGTGGTTTTGAAAATGGGTCCTTTTGTCTGTGATCTCTACTCCGGTGCTTTCATGAGCTTTACTCAACACCAGAGCAATACACACTAGCAACCCCCTGCTATGATGAGCAGTGCGGCTTTAAGCTTAGCCTTGAGCCTTATGCTGTGAAAGTTGTCACCTTTTCATCCTGTCCTAATAGGAAAAAAATAAAAAAAAAACCACCCCATTCTGACATTTGCATCCCCATGCCATGATGTTGCATCAATGCATGATGATGATTCATCCCCCCACGGTGAGCCGATGTTCTCACATATTGACTCAGTGCTCCAAAAGAAAGGCCAGCCTCATGACGTGGTAACAATATGTTGTTGAACATAAACTAAATTCAGCTTCCATTGTCCTGTAAGCTAAAGGCCAAACTCTTCTTGACTTGCTGCTACAGCAGCACCATTGGCTTCAGTGGAGCTACCTGTGAGGGAAAGGCTTGCAGAATTTGGCTCTAGATTTTCAGCATACAAGTCAGGCCTGGGAAAACTTGAGCTCTTCTATGGAGAAATGGCAACACTGAATTTGTCACCTGAAAAACCTGAAAGGAAAGATCTAGAGACTCTTTAAATTATCTGTAGATAATTTTGACCCTGGTGTCAGAATACATACATTGTAATTCACTAGCTCGGCCTTGAGACCCACCGGAAAGTGCTACTTTCAGGGTGAAGAACTCAAAGCACAAGCAGAGCCCAGTTCACCTTGAGAGTTCCCTTCCAATCAGAATGATTGATTGGGCCCTGTTCTATCCTTAGATATGCAAACAGCTCTTGCTGGACACAATGGGGGCTCTACGAATGGCTGGCTGAGGCTGACAGTGGCAGTTCATGGAGATGTTTTCTTGGGTTTCAATCCCAGTGGGTTTGTGTTGAGACCCTGGAGTCTGGCTGTGATCTGGGTTCAAATGAAGCCCCAGACTCCCACTGAAACTACTAGACCCTCCAGCAGATCCGATTCTCTCAAGGCTCAAACCGCCTTTCTCTGAGCCCAGGTTGGTTATGAAGTTTGCGAAACAGCCTAAAGCCAGCTGAGTTTTTTATCTTGCTTGGGGCTTATTTTTGGTAACAGTAAAGGATGAGTGTGAAAGATGGAATGTCATGGTCGGCATCCTCCATATCAGAGCTGACATTTGTGTGTGTGAGGAGCTCAATGGCATGATCCATTGGTTAGCGCATGTGACTGGGAGCTAGGGAACTTGAGTTTTAGTCCAGGCTCCGACATTTACTCACAGTGCAACTTTTGACATGTCCCTTAACCAATTTGAGCCTCAGTTTCCTCATCTGTAAAATGGGGATGAGAGTTGCCCTCCTCATGGGAGTGTTGTGGGAGCCACTCAATCAATATTTGATCCTGGTGCATTGGTTACAACAGTGTCACCGAGAGCGGATTGCACTGCTGTAACGCTCATGGTAGCTTGCTATGTGCCTACCTGGCTCACACGGAGCAGTATCTTAATCTGTGAGTAGTCCTACTGAAATCAGTGGAACTACTCCTGGAGTAAGGCACGAGTCATTGCCATGAAGGATGGCAGAGTCCTGCCCTGTGTTTGTAAAAGCCCTTTGACCTGACTTTGAGGCCTTCTGTTTCTATGTACTGTTTCTCACGGTCCTGCATATGACTTCATTTAAAATGAGATCACTTTTTACCTCAACACTACAATTCCTTACATACACTTCCATGTTTCAGTGGATTAGAAACTAAGGGCCTACTTCCATTTACACTAAGGCCTCTTAACCCCTGGCTAATGTAATTTTGAGCCTTTTATCGTGTCAGGGCAGTTAAGGGAGCCTTAGGATAGCGGCCATGAAAAGGTCCTGGGTGGGCGGGGCTAGCCTTGACTTCACTGCTATCATTGCTCTCACTAGCTTTGATCTAGCTTGATTAAAGCTAACACAGGTATATCTACACAGGCTGCAATCACACCTTCCGATTGCAGAGCAGACATACCCTTAATGGAGAGGAGGACCCTGCCCAGTAACTGTATTCTCCGCACACCCCAGCTAGTAAGTTTGGGAAACAATTCTCCTCTTGATTTTTTTTTTTTCTCTCTCTCCTTTCTGGGTTGCAGAATGAATCGCGCTCCAACTGCCGGGTTTGAATCGGACGTCGGAAGCAAAACCACTCACCACTTAGTTTACCCCGAGAGCTTCCGAGACCTGGCGGAAAATGTCAGCATGATTGTGATCCCCTTCAAAACGCTGGACCTGCGCTGGATTGTCAGCGCGCTCACCACGGGCACCATAAACTTGTAAGTAAAACTGAGGCCGACAGGTGCTCAAGCTGAATGGGGGACATAGCAGCTGTGTCATCATTGTGATGCTTTCTTGGGGGGCCCAGGATTGTGAGTCACCTTGTTACCCCCTAGCCTCCAGTATGAGGGAGTCCAGGTGGTAACTGGGAATCAGCTCCCTGACACTGCCAAGCCTTCGGTCACTCAAGAACTCGCCTCAGGGCTCTGCCAGCCCTTACTTTGCCTGGCAGGTTCACATTTGGTGCACCCCAGTCCTGGAACGCCTCAGAACCATCCCTCTCTGGTATCCGGCCCCTGTCATTGGACACTCACAGGAACTGCCAGGTTCGCTGTTCCCAAGGGAACGGTATACACACCAGCTTGTTTGAATCAATGGGGGATTCACACTTCCTGCCCCAGCACTAAGAAGTATTTATAATAGAAACAAGAATACATTTATCAACCAAGAGCAAAGATTCAAAAATTCAAATGAGTGGTGAGCATGAATATTGGAAGCAGAATTGATTACACGTATAAAACAAAACTTAAAATGCAGTCCTAGGTCTATACTTACCGATGGTTACCTTTCCTGTTTATAGAGTAGATTCTCTCCCAAGGATTCAGTCTTTGACAGAGCTGCTGGTTGTCAGTCGTAACCAGGATCCAGGTTTTCAAGAATACTCCGACCTTTCAAGGGGTTTTCTCGTAAATGGATAACACAGACGTCCTTTGTCTTTTCTCTTATACCGCAAAATTGTGTTTGCACCCCCGGGACAAGACTGTGGGTTTAGTCGCTGTGTTGACTTCATAGCCTTGTGTTGATTTGGAATGCAAATGTAGATCCCATTGTGTTTGGCTTAACTTTCAGATGAACTGAGACAGGTCAATAAACATCCTACTCTAACAGAAAACTTGTTTGCCAACTCTGCCTCTGAACGTATCTTCCGCACATGTACATAACTCCTTAAATATCACCCCTAAGTACATTACCCCATGTGATGAAAGCTTCCGTTAGCCACCTTACACAACCCTTTGTGGATAAATACTATGAAAGCCTAGCCTCTGTTCGTCAGAGGATGGAGATGGATGGCAGGAGAGAGATCACTTGATCATTGCCTGTTAGGTTCACTCCCTCTGGGGCACCTGGCATTGGCCACTGTCGGTAGACAGATACTGGGCTAGATGGACCTTTGGTCTGACCCAGTACGGCCTTTCTTATGTTCTTATGTTCTTATGAAAGCAGTGTGTTAGATGTAGTGAGTTTGTCAGACCTGATAGAGAGTTTCTGTTACCGAGCATTGAATCCTTTGCCATTTGGCATTGAGGGGTTCTCTGGGTCACACTAGTGTGTTAGCACAAAGTGTAACCACAGCACAAGAGAGACGAGGCCAAAAGCTCAGCATTGATCTAAATTCCACCTCTACCTGTGCATCAGAGGATTCCAGTTCTGCAGGCACACTCAGGAGCAGAATTTGTCCCTGCTACGTTTTGTTTTCTGGTAACAGTTTGACTTTTGGGCGCATTGTGTGGTGTGGGCATTCAGAACAGACTCCTCTTTGTCCCGTGCACAGCAAAACTGGAGAAATAGTAGAGAATGTTTGCTGCTGCTCTAAATCACCAGTGTCCTAGTCAGTTTCCACTTTGATTGCTGGCTTCTTGACCTGGTTTCTGGGACAATGACTCATTTTGGCTGCTCACCTCTGTCCTCTAAGGTGGAGTTTGTGGAGGAAATGAGTGGAAACTGTATTTTTTAGCCTTCAGATACACGAGGCTTCTATTGGTCATAGCTGAAGATAGAACTGGCTGGTTGGAGGGACCTCCAGTGGGTCCTTCATTATCCATTCTTCCAGCATGGAGCTGACAAGTGGCATCTGGCTCCTAATCCCACCGGCGAGACTCATGTACTGTGTGATCCATCCTGCTAAGCACTTCTGCAATCATTATCCTCATTTTACAGATGAGGAAACCAAGGCACAGAGAGGCTGGGGACTTCATCAAGGTCACACGGCACATGAACACCAGAAGCAGAAAAAGAACCAAAGCTACCTAGTACCTAATGAGCCCATTTGGTCAAGTCATTTAATTGGTCTACCTCAGTTTTCCCCATCTGTAAAACATGGACAGTGATCTCTTAAGTAGCCTACTTCCGCCACAGGAGTCTGGGGAGGGTTAATTGGTTTAATGCTTGTAGAGTTTGGAATAGATTTGCATGCATGTATCAGAGATCAGGTTATATCCCCAGTATCACTGTATTTGAAAAGTTCAGCAATAATAATGAGGGATTGTCAGAGTAATTATAAAAGGGAGAGCTTCTTCACAGTCTTTCTCTCTTCCTCCAACTCCCAACCCCTCAGTTCTGTCCTCTCCTTCCTTCCCTTCTCCCCAGCACATAAAGCAAACCCAGTGTTAGATTCCTTGTGTGATTTCATTTCCTGGTGGGGTATTGTCTCCCATTCTGAAGCAGTCTGTATATAGCAAACTGTTTGCTCAAGATCTTGCGAGATCTGTGACTGACAGCTGGAGGACCAAGAAGTTAGTCCCAGGGAGTGGCAAAGAGGAGTGGTCTTGACTCTGCACAGAATTACCGGTAATTTGTCTCCAGCTGTGTGACTCAGGCAGATTCCAGAGGTTAGATAAACAGAGCAGAGGAAAAGGGCTCAGAACCCCCTTGTTTTCCTCCTTCCTGGTGAACAAGGGACCTGCTCCTCGTAGCTCAGAAAGAAACCTGCGGCCCAAGGAGACTATTGACCAGATGTGGGTAGGCAAAGGTGCCGTGTCATGGTGCTGTCAGAGCAGACTTGCACCTGTGGGCTAAGCTCATGGTGTAGCTTAAGCAAGAGAGGATGGACTGCCTCGGTCCCTGGCTCCCCTGCTGCTGTCTGCCAGGAGGGGCTCTAACCCCACAGGTGGCTCAGCTGGGCGTGGGTCACTTGGGAGCAGGCCCTGTAAGTGCACATGCTGAGTAGGACCTGAGCATTCCGGAGGAGACCCAGAGGAACAAAGCTCCAGTTGAGTCCACTGCGGGAAAGCCCTAGGGAGTAGATTAAAGGCCCACATCCCCCATCGCTTGGCCGGGCTGCTGAGAGGCAGCAAGCAGAGGCTCCAGAGTGGCTGTGTACATGGGCCTTCAGAAGACAGCACAGGAACACTGAGAGAGGGGCAGTTCTCCCTTTCACGTGCTGGGACTCTCCTGTGAAGGGGATTGGAGATGAAACAGAAGGGGATGTTCTGGGATCAGTCCTGTGGAGACGGGAAAGGGATTGTATCTGCTGGGCTCAACAGAGGAGACTAACTATGAGGAGAGAGTCAGGATTAGATGTGTGGACCCGGGAAGTATGAACAGTGCATCTATCCTATGGCCATGAGCTGGTGAGGGCACTTGCTGCCGGGGCCAGGCCCTGCTAAAAGATCTGTGTTCTTTCTTCTTCGTTTGATAAACAAATGGAGAGGAAGAGATGCCAGGTGGGGAAAGCTGGACCAGAACTTTGTGTCCACCCCCACTGCTCCAGCAGCTACCTCTCACCCTCCCATCCACTTGATGACCGCTGCAGATGAGCTTGGCGAAGGGGCAAGGGCTGCCTCTGAACATCTGCTGAACTAACCCTGGGTGGAGGGGGAAATTTTTCACTGGAACAACAGTTAGTTGGGGCTTGTCTACACCACACAGCTTTTAGGGACAAGGCTGTGTCGACACAGCCTGGTTGCTAAAAGTCAGCATGTGTAAACGCTCTTTGTCGGCACTTTTGCCGATTAAATTCTTCCAGCCCCACGAGCGGCGTTAGCTATGTCGGCAAAGCCGCATTCACACTGCCACTTGCGTCAGCAAAACTTTTGTCTTTCGCGGGGGGGCTTTTTTAAGTACCCGTGAAAGACAAAAGTTGTGTCGACAACTTTGCAGTGTAGACAAGCCCTTGTTGAAAGCTGACGCATGAAAGAAGCTTGTGGTTGTACTGTATAGTGAAAGCATCCCTGTTTCATGTTCCACTTTGGTGCCTTAGCTATGATTCATCACACGTTAACTTGTAGTAAAAATGTGTCACATCACAAGCAGTCTTTAAGGTGGCAATTAAACTGTACTTCAGTGACTGTTCTTTGTCAACACTGAACTATGAATATAAATAAAACCGGCTTTTCTTTTGCTTATCAACTAGCATTCACTGGCCCGTCCCTGGGCATGGGTTTTTCTACGGAATTGTGCACTTCCCATTTTTCTTAAGTAGGAAGTGATATCCTGGTTATAAATCATGACTTAGGGTGTTTGCCCCACCGCACCCATCATTGATGATGTCCCTGTGCATGAGCTATTTCCCTTCTGGGAAAAGTGTTTTGAAACGTTTTAGCCCTTTGCTCAACCGCAGTGCCTAAAGCAGAAAGGAAAAGTGGAGATTTACATGAATATCTTCACCCACTGATGATCAGAGCTGTTTGAAATGTTGCTAAGGAAATCTATTTCTAAAAAAATCCCAAATCTGGCCTTTTTCCAAAAATGAAAGTCAGTTTTTTTTTTTTTTACAGAAACACTTTCTGTTTCCGCAGTTTCCTATTTTATGATATTTTTTTTTCCTAATCCCACTCTTGCTTGGGAGACAATGTCACATGCTGGGGATTTTGAAAATCCAAAATTTTCAAAACTGGAAAATCTGTTTCAACAAAGGGGGGGGGGAGTGGAGAACGTCGCTTTTGAAAATTGTGATTGGTTTAGGCAAATTAATTAATTAAAAATGCAATTAAAAACTGCAGAAAATTTTTGAAAAACAAAAAATTGGTACATTTTTAAAACAGGCAGAAGAAACCCATCTTTGACTTTTTTTTCTCAGGTTCATTTCCCTCTCTCCCCCCTCCCCCACCCCCGCCCAAATAACTCTATGGATGATAACAATCTGTGAGAAATTCTGCTCTGAAGTCCTGAACCAGAGCCTATGGAAGTCAACAGGAATCTTTCAAATAATTTAGATCAGGTTCTTAGTTACACCTTTGCAAATCAGTGGAGTCAAATCACTAGCGTTACTCCCGATTTACACCAGAGTAACTGAGTTCACAGTCTGGCCCTCTGTCTGCAGCTTTGTACTGATTATTATAAAACACAATGGAATCCTCTAATCTGCCTCGTTAAATAATAGGCTTTGAGGCAGGAGTAAATCATGTATTGTTTATTCATTCATAGAACGTATCCCAGCACTTTGCAGAACATCATCAGCCAAACAAGCACTTATGGAATAATAAACCAAACAAAAGCAGCAACTGGAGGTGCCTTTGGTTGTGTTTTAAAACAGAGGAGGCCCTGCTTTGCAGACAGACCGCAAGGCCCGCCCTTGCCAAGCTGCCCATACATAGGGGCTGGCTGCAGCATGGGTATCAATCTCCCTGAGCTGCCAGTCAAACTGAGGGCGAGTCTGGACACAAGAGGCTTCTGTGCAGCCACTGTGCCACTCGATGAAAATATGGTAAAGAGAATCAGTGGTAAGCTGCCCACGTGGCTTTGTTTCAACAGCCCTGGCCCCAGCTCAGGCCCCACTGTCGGATTGTCAGGGCAGCACTTTCTGTGTCTCAGCTGGTGTAACTGGACCCCTGCTGCCTCCTGATTCCATTCCTCATTCCTCCCTCAGATCAGCTTATGCCTACTAGCTTGTGTGGTTCAGCCTGAAGGCTTTGCTACAGGCCAGTCACGCTGGGGCTGAAAAAGCCCCATATTCAATTTGAACGCTCTCTCCTTCAAACCCAACTCGTGCCCTCCTTTGGCGATTCCTACCTTAGTTGTGATTTGTCTCTCTCCCATCTGGACTTTAGGTGCTCTCGCTTTCCTTTCTGCCAGGGTGCATATATTCACCCGGCCGTGCAAGATCTGGAGTAGATGAGAGGCCCTCGGAATGCAGGAACATTTGACGATCACTAGTTCATGACCATTGATCTGCCCCGTCTCCCAAAGTCCATTCTCTTCGTTCCCCTCACTCATTCGCCTGCCGACTCTTGCAACTCCCAGCAAGGGAGCACTCTTGCCTTCACAGTCCCGAATATGACCTGAAACCACCAAGACTTCCTCTGTTGACTGTCGTAACTGTCCACACTACTGGGACTATAGCAGCAGATAGTTATGGCACCATAACTATATCAGCATAGCTCCATAGGGTGAGTGCAGCCTACACCAATGGAAGGGGTGTTTCCATCACGGTAGGAGCAGCACCTCCCCAAGCGACGGTAGCCGGGTGGACGGAAGCACTGGATTTTTCACGCCCCTGAACGCCGAAGCTATGTTGACCTAAGTTTTAAGTATAGCCCAGATGTAAGAAACAGCAACAAAGGATAATAGAGAAGGGCTAGATAAGCAGATTAATATAGGCATGAGTTAAAACTAGGAAGGAGTTAAAAATAAATCTAATAATAAAAAAGAGTTAAAAATAAACTCTAAACATTTAGATCCAACCAATAGGAATCTTGCGGTGCTTTCCTTTCCCTCCTTGGTGGTTTGTTCAGATGGTGAGCTCTTTAGAGTGAGGATCTATCTTGTTATGTTTTACAGCAAGGATCGAGCGTAGTTTAGGGTGCATTGTGAACAAAAATGAAACCAGTGCTCCGGTGCGCTCTTTCTTCAAGAAAACGCACGGACACTTTACGTGTGTGTGTTTTGGGATCCCTGCACACATGTGACCACTAGTATTATACCAGAATGGCTTGTGCCTGGGATGTAGAGGAAATCAGGCTTTTCTTTTTGAACACAGGACTCTGGCCTTCACCAAGCCCAGGGACTCGCAAGCACAACTGTAAGATCTAGCCACCAAGAACTTTACATTAGCAGCTACTGGCAACTTCTGATTCTTCCCAGCTGTTTGAGAGGGGAGGGACAGTGTTCTGAGGGCATGTGGGATGGGGCCAGGTACTGTGAGTGGTGGTGTGGGCGGTAACTGCCTTTCTATTAGTAGCAACTGAATAATACCTCTACGCATCCGCTGAAAGTAATGAATCCTTATCCAGAATGATTAAGAGGGAGGGAGTCTCCCCCTAGTGGTGAAATGTATGCCAGCCATGCATTAGGCTGAAAACAAAACTCCGTAGTTAAGGTCTGATTCATTTCTGTGTGGTCATTTTTCAATGACATGTTGAAATGGTAGTATATTTTCCATGAATTGGTTATATTTATTATTTTCAGTCACCATTATTCTTATTTTAACCTCTTCCTGATATTTTTTTTTAAGAATATACTCTTTTTTTCTTTTTTACTTTAAAATGCACCTTTCATTTGACTTTTACTAATCTGGGTATTTTTTTCTTTAACAGCACATATGTTCCAGTTCCCCGTAAAATCAAAGTAAAAAGAGACAAGGTGAGTTGTGTCTGTTGGTTTATTCTGTTTGTTAATCATCCTGCGGAAATTGCTGCCACAAGATATTCTTGGGACAAATAGCTTGGGAGGATCCAAAGAAGTCTGCAAGTAATTACAAAAGTAATAAAAATACCCACAGTTACATTTTTAGCTGGGCTAAAAATTTACAGCCTTGTGGTTCAGCACTAACTAACCATTTCTGCCCATTATGAAGGTTTTATAGCTTCCTCTGGTACTGATCAGAACCATCTGGCCTATTGGTTTGATCCTATGCAACAATTTCTCTGTTTCTCCTTGACATAGAATAAAATCTTAGAATAGCACCGCTTTAAACATTGAACAAGATATACAATGTTTCGTTTTCCGTCAGCAATTGTGCATGCTTTTTTCTTTTTTTAATTAAATTGCTTGAACTCAAGGCATGATTCTCATTTTCTAGGACAGGAGTTCTCAATCTTTTTTCCATCACTCCCCCCACCTTTTTTTTTAACTTGAAGCCCCGGTCTTATACAATGAGACTTTCCAATGTGCTCTAGATGGAACTGGGGCCATTTAATATATTGATTCCAATAAAGGGGATTCTACTTTAAATAAATCAGTCATTTGAGTTGGCAGTCTAACAGTGCATAGGCCAGGAAACCTTTCAAAAGCACGTACCTTGTTATTCACAAACTTTTCAGGCAGTATTTCTCGATTTCAGCATTGAAGAGTGCTAGTGGGGGTTGTGACCCCGTGATCCAGTTTGCAATGCCACTCAGTGAAATTTGGCCCAGCTGCCCCTCCACCATGACAGAGGGGCAGAGAGGCAAAATTTCAGGAAGTGGCATTGCAACACCGTGAGTGAGTAGGAAGGATCGCAGCCCCCCACCCCAGAAAGTTTGGTATGCCTCCCCAGGAGAGCGCCCCGCCCCATTGAGAACTGCTATTCTAGGGAACTCTTTCTTTGTATGCACAAGAGGAAGACAGGTAAACTTTAAACAAATCAGAGGATGAAGTTAATGAAAAACTCCTAATGATTTCAATGGCCATTGGATCAGGCCTACAGAGCATAGTCAGCCTGAGGAATTCACTTACCATAAAGAGGTCAAACAGACGTTTCATGCTTCAGGGCATACCTTGAATACTGCATGATTTCACAGGTGAACAATGGGTCATTTCACCTACCTCTGACTTAGGACTACTGCTGGAGGAGGATTCCAGCCCCCACAGATCATTGATTTAGTCTGTTATTGTGTGTTCCAAATCCACTACAGAAAAGCTTAGGTAGCATGCAATGGGTTGTGGGGAGTAATTAAAGGCAGGGAGAGAATCAAACTTTTATTTTCAGATAGCCATTGCAAGCCTTTGGAGTCCTTTAAGCAGGAGACTTTCAGAAGCACCAAAGCAGTTGAGGCGCACAAGTGCCATTGAAGTGAATAGAACTTGTGCTCCTAAACCCCTTAGGCACTTCTGAAAGTCTCTCCCTAAAACTACAAGTACAGTCTTGGAGCCTTAAAATTCCAGCTGCCCTAAGGGAATGGATGGGGTTTTGTAACAAACATTCCTTTCCTGCAGAGTAGGTGGAGACTGAATCTTCCAGTGCTGTGAACTGTCTCCTCCTTGGGCAATGTTCCACATTATAGACAGAAGCGGCTAGAGGTTCTTGAATTTGATCCCATGTGTGTATTTGATTTTTTGTCACATATTTAAATTAGAAAAATACAGTGAATCTGTTTTAGGTATGCCGATTATTCATGGTCCCATCACTGCTAAAATGTAGGGCACACCTTAAGAAACATGCCGGGAAGCATAATCTAGTGGTTAAAGCACTATGAGTCAGGAGACCTGGGAGCTGCCACAGACTTCAGGTGTGATCTAGGGCAAATCCCTCTGCCTCCGTTCTCCCGCTGTAGACGAGGAGGAAATGATGATACAGTAGGTCCCTATCTGTCATTCATGAACCCGCACATCTGTAAAGCTCTTTTGAGATGCTCTAAGAGAAGGCGCTAAGCTACCATTATTATAGAACACAGGCCCTGGGCGTAGCTGGCAAAGTCAGAAGTCATCCCAAGTGGCTTTTAATTGATGTGCCAAGCCATCCAGCACCTTGGCATTGCCTAGCCCTAATAGCCCCGGTCAGAGTTGCATCCTCCAAGAACATGGCATGGAGTTGGGAAGGAAGTGACATGATTTCTCCAGCAAGGCAGTGAGGGTTTCAGGAAAGGAATGACAAAGGGTGCTGAGGCAGATTAAGCCTGGGCCGAGGCTGTGTGGCGTGTCCTGGCAGAGAGAACAGCAGCAGCTCAGAGCATCGGTGTAGAAATAGACTTCCTCCCCCACCATGAAAAATGTAAAACACCCAGTGAGAAGATATTACACAGAGATATCAGCAATTAACCTTGCTGTGGCTCCCATCACAAACTCGGCATGGGAGGGCCAAGCGGGACTGGAATGGAAAACCCTAGCCTTAGCCAGCATTGCAGATGATGGAGGTGTGAGGAGTGGATGTTGCCTTTCCACTCTGCTCTGAATGAGGAGCGGCCCCACAGGGAAGGGGAACGGACTGTCCAGGGACTGTTCTAGGCCTGAGTCTGCCAGTGCAGCCCGGGAATGGGGGATGATGGTCTTGAGGACTTGTCAAGCACACCTCTGCTGAGACTCTGCTCTGAGGGAAGGATTTGGGGCAATGCATAGAACCACTTGCTGCTCTTTGGAACTTTCCAGCCAGGGACCTCAATGTGCTATGTACGTATTAATCTGCCCCATAATTCCCCTGTGAGGCAGGTGAGTGTGATTGGTGCTGTACAAAAACAGAGGTTCAGGAACTTGCTCAGAACCACACAGAGACTGAAGCTGAGCCAGGAATAGAAGTCCAGGCCCGGATCCTCAGCTAGGGTCAATTTTTCTCCCCACCCACCCTAACTGTCCTGTTAGGGAACAGCCACTGTTTCTTACGAACTATGAACGCAACTCTCCGATTCTCCACAGATCCTGGTCTATCACCCAGTTTTTATCAAATATGTTTATGACCACTGGCTGCAGAATCATGGAAGATACCCCTCGACAGGCATTCTGTCAGTGATATTTGCACTCCACCTGTGTGATGAGGTAAAGAGCAAACTGTTCCATTCCTCGCTTCAGTGTCCACTGATACTATGTTGGGGTCAAGGGCTGTAATTGTAGCAGATGCTAACATGAGAGCCCTAGATCATTTGTTCATCTTTGTTGGCCTCTTTCCATCTTTGCTTCCTCTTACTTCAAGTTTCCTTCAGCGTTTATAATTTCAGCTGTTAGACAAGAGGTGTCTTTGACCCAGAGTCGGAGATAACATGGAAACAGTCGCAAATATAAATGAATTCTTAAACAAAATAAAAAAAAACATGATTAAGCATTAGGGTTTGAAGTGCATTTCAGAGAAGTCCAATTAAACACAAGAAGTCCTCAGCCTGCTTGATCTCATGTAATCCATATGCCCCTTCTGTGTATGGCAGATGGCCAGTTTCCCAGCAGTACCTTTTGCTTTCTGGGCCTGGGAGTTTATACAGTGGGGACAATTCCCTTCACTACAGGAATTACTGGGTGAAATTCTCTAGCCTGTATTATGCAGTTGGAAACATGCAGGGGGCATGGGCAGTGCATTGTATAGACTGGGGAAGGCTGTGCCTCCACAAACAGCCTGGCGTGGCCCTGCCCACGCTCCTCCCCGAAGCCCTGTTTGCCCTTGGCCCCAGCCCAAGCAGATTGTTCCTCTTCAGGGAAGCGGCGTGCTAGGGCTAGGGTGGCTGGGGCCACCCAGTGCTGGGGGCCCCGCCCGGCGCTCGGTTGTGGGGGCGAGGCTGGAGGCACTGGGACTGCCCGCCCTGTGGTCAGGAGCCAGGGGGGCGCGCACCGCCTGCCCTGTGCTCGGGGCCTGGGGGGGATGCGCACCACCCGCCCTATGCGCCGAGGTTGGGGGCTGGCAGCTGCAGGGAGGAGTGGGGCTCCGGAGGGGGAAGGAGGGGGGGTCCTCAGGCAGTGGGGCGAGGCCAGCTGGGGGCCAGCATCCCTTGGCTGGCGGTTCACCCACCGCCCATGCCGGGGGCGCGGCGGGAGAGAGGAGGCTCCAGTTCTCTCTGCCCCTATCCCTAGCAGCTGGGGAGGCGGCGGGCCAAAAATTCTAGCCTGGGATGAGATGCAGCTTGCAAAATGTCAGTGGAGTTGTTTGTCTCTTTCTTGCAAGATATGTTTCTTTCTTGGAAATATGTTTATGAAGGAAATCCAAACCCACAGAAGAATAACCTTAACCTGCTATGAAATATTGTTGTTGTCCTACAGAACCAATGCAGCACAGAGCACTTATTTGGGGGTAAAATGTCTATAGGGCGGAGTCCTGAAGTCCGCACTCAGTCTAACTCCCCCTCACATCAATACTTAACTAAGGACTGAGTAGGAGTTGTAGGATTTGACCATAGTGCCAATAAAGTACCCATCATGCCTTTGGGTATTGATGCACGTGCAGCCGGAGCTCTGGATAGGTAGGCATCTAAATGTGACTAGACAAGAGTTGTCATTTGGAAAAGCCCAATTAAATATGGTAGAGAGGGGCCAAAAATTTCTCCTGTCTTTGAGGTCTTCATTCAGCAGAGAAGGGATTTTCCACCTAGGGCTCATGACTCCTGGGGTCAAAAACTGGTTTAGGCTGTCATGACCACCCAGTTCTTTCAATGTTGCTAAGTGGCAGGGAAGTCCTGGCTAGGCGGAGAGGGGTTCCAGGAGGACTCAGGTATGGAAAAGGAGGTCCCAGTGTGATTTCCTTAGATTGAAAGCTCTTTGGGACAAGGACTGTCTTTTTTCCCCCTGTTTGTACAGAACCTAGCACAACTGTGTCCTGGTCCATGACTGATGTGCCTAGGAGCTACCACAACATCAGTTATAAATAAGAGCAGTGCAGAAAAGGTTGAGAATCACTAGAGTTTCCTCAAAATGTCAATTAAGAACACACCAAGCCAAAGGCAAAGTCTTTCAGGATGTAACATTTTTCCTTCTCTCTCTTGTTAGGTGGACGTGTACGGTTTTGGAGCAGACAGCAATGGCAATTGGCATCATTACTGGGAAAACAACGCTTCTGGGGGGGCTTTTCGGAAAACCATGGTCCATGATGGGGATTTCGAGTCCAATATCACTTTGACTCTTGCCTCTATTGACAAAATACGTTTTTTCAAGGGCAGATGACCCTTACCATAGGCAGGGATTTGTGGCTGCAATTTCCAGCAGGGGTCAGTTACTGAAGTGTTTGAAGTGGCTTATCGAAGATGATCTTGGGAGCTGACTATATTTGAATATCAGACTCTGCAGCTGAGGAAGTGTGTCTCACTGCTGTGACGATCATTGAATGAAAGTAGCATGCAGTATTGGTGCCATACTGCACTTGATTTCCTTATTTGAGAATAGAGACGTTGGGGACCTAAGGATCAATTATGGGGAATAAATGATGTGCGGAATCACAGGGGATGTATGGAATTATGAAATCTTGAAATACTGGGAGAGATGTGCCTCTTGCTGTTAGGGTAAACTAGGGGATCATTTTCTAGGAATTACTGTATGTGTGTGTGCTTTCCTTGCATAAGGCAGGAATGCCCTGAAGAGGAGAGGTGAAAACAGCTTCCTGAATGTCCCACGAACATGGCTGGCTATGAACACTGTAGTAAGGATTACCTCAAAAGAACACGTTCACTTATTCTGTTGTTGATCTTTTCTTTAAACCATCTCTTCTCTTCACTGTGTCATTTCTGGTTCTGCATTGTATTATGGACAAAGGTGATGTACCTGACTTGCAAGGAGTAATGGCTACCTTTGGCAATGTATCAATCCACATTGAGAAATTCTGGATCAAATCCTTCATCCCAGTTAACTGCATATTTTAATGTAGCATCCTACACAGCCATAATGAGACGAAGAAAATCAAAATAAGATTGTGATTGAAAATGCCAGCCAAAATGGCCTTTTTAGCCACTGGTTTGTTTGGGTTTCTTTAAATATAATTTTATTTTATTTTATTTTTTGATAGATACTCTGAATGCTAATTTTTGTTGAATCCATTCAAGATAGAGCAGTGGACATTTTTTTTCTTTCAGTGGTTTACATGTGCCTTTTATATTGGTGCAACAGATGTAATTTTTTTTAAAGATAAAAATCCTAAATTAAACTTTTTATAGGAAAAAAACAATTAACCAAAGCTTAGTCTCTACACGGTATCATTTTGTATTCTAAACTAATAATGACATCTCCTGTATTCTACTTGACGAGGGTAGTTTTTAAAGGTAACTTTTACCTTTTTTTTTTTAAAGGAGAAAAAAATCCAAAAGTTGATAGGAAATTTTTTATTCTATTTTTTACAACTTAGAAGGTGATATCTATGTATTTAAGTGAAAGTATCAGGCACAAGGATGGGAGCTATAGGAGTGAACAGAACTGCCTGGGCATCTACCACGGCATATCCTCTATGTATTGATTCTACAGTATGATCCAGACCTCGGAAAGATTTGTATCTTTAGACAAATGTATATATTAACATTATTACTTCTATGCAGCAAGGGGTGAGTAAGAAATGTTGTATTGGAGACTTTGTCTACACAGATTCTTCCTAAAATCTATTTGACCTTCATTTCTGTTGTTCATTGATATTTTAAACATGAGTTAAAGTATGAAATCGGGAGGGGAGGGTGATTTGAGGATGGTAGCACTTGCTTCATAATATCATGAAGATGGGATTCAAGGAATCTATGAACCATATCCAATGCCCAGGGAAGCCAGTGCCAGTCTTTCCACTGAACTTCAGTGGGCTCTGGAGCAGATTCTGAAAGAGCTGCAGGTTTGATATTTTTCTTATTTTGTTGTTTTTTGTTTTGTTTTAGGGGTTTTGTTTGTTTGTTTTTGTGACTGGAATCTGTGGTAATTAAACACACACACATACCAGCTAACTAAGAAATAGCATGTTCATTCATTAGCCAGTTTGGTGGCAGTGTCTGTTTTAGTTACTGCTATGTCAGTACCATAGGTGAAAGCCTGGCCCCCTGAAGTCAATGGAGTTTTGCCATTGACTTCAATAAGGCCAGGATTTCAGCCCCACATTTTTTGCTGTGTCTGTTTTTTCTGAGTGTGTGTACATTCAGATTTACAATGTGATGGCAAGATCAGTCCAATTCTCTCTATTTATGACCTCCATCCTCCAACCACTTGCCAATGTGAGTAACTTTACACACACAAGCTGGCCCACTGGATTCACAGAACATGAAGGACAAGCTTCACACACGTCATTTTCACAGTAGCTGCCAACCTTTTCCATAATAGGACACCCCCACACACACACACACCCATGACTCTCCATCCGTTTACCCATGACACCCTCCCTTAGCAATAGGGGAAGGTCAGAGTTCTCGAAACCTGACACCTGTTAGTAACCCCATATTGAGAGCTGCTGTCCTAGAAAGATGGCCAAGAGAGCCACTCTCATGCAAGTTTCCAGGATAAGGGCATGATTCTGCAGTTGTAACAAAAATTATCTTCTCTTCTAAAATCACTTTGTAGAAGAATGAACCATATCCACCTGAATCATATTTTTGATATTACCACTTTTTAATGATTATTATAATTCAGTGTTTCCCAGGCAGGTGACAAACGACCCTGTTTCCCTCAAAATGGTTGATTTAAAAAAAATACTCTGAGAATTTGATTTAACAGCAGTGTAATGTTTTCCGCCTGTGCTTTGGTGTTTGGGTTTTGCAGAAACTTGTACAACATGAATGCTGTTCTTGCATTTCTTTTGTAAATGAGAAAGTTTGCCGATAAATTCCCTGTATATTTAAGTCATTTCTGGGGAAGACTTTCAAAGGCGCTCCTGGCAGTTCGGCACCGAACTGCCATTGGCTTGTAATAGAAGTTGGCAGTTTGGGGTCAAACTCCAATTGAAAATCAATGCGATCTGGTTATCTAACTTCCAGTTTGCTCTGATCATCCAACTGGTTTCTAAGTGAAGAGGCAGCAAAAGAGGCCACTGGAGAATTCCATTCCCACTGCCAGTATTTTCAACTGTCATCCTGCTAGGAACTGAGAACTGTCTTTTTTTTAAAAAAGGCTATAACATTAAATCTTGAACTGCATATGCTACCAATGCACAATCTCCAAAGCACTTCTTGATTGCATGCTTTGTTTTTAACTAAACTGAATTTCTTGAGCACTTTTTTTTTTTGGGTCTCCAGATGCTTCTTCCTAGTTCTCTTTCCTTGGAGCACATTGATTATTCTCATCAGTCTCTGTCGGATTGAAGGGAGTCTGGGTCACTCATACTTTGACATTTTATTTATTGTTGAATTTTTCAGTTCAGTAAGAATCAAAATAAATTTTTTATTCTAATCAATCAGATTGTCAAAGATATCTCTATCTGTACACCTTCGACTGTACACCATCTATCAGAGTGGCGTTATCATGAATTCCCAAAGGTAGTCTCCTGTGGTGGTCACCATAACTGGGTCTTAATCTGCCAAAGTTTCTTTCCTTCCCCCACTCAACCAAACCATCACAACTCATGCCTACTCTCCCCTTCAATTTAACTCATAGTTAGAATCATAAGAACAGCCGTACTGGGTCAGACCAAAGGTCCATCTAGCCCAGTATCCTGTCTTCTGACAGTGGCCAATGCCAGGTGCCCCAGAGGGAATGAACAGAACAGGTTATCATCAAATGATCCATCCCCTGTCGCCCATTCCCAGCTTCTGGCAAACAAACGCTAGGAACACCATCCCTGCCCATCCTGGCTAATAGCCCGTGATGGACCTATCCTTCATGAATTTATCTAATTCTTTTTGAATCCTGTTAAAGTCTTGGCCTCTGCATTCTCCAGACTCAGCAATCCATTCCACCCCTTATGGCCACCTAATTCTCTCTTAAGAATTTGCTCCTGCCTCCTGCTTCACATAGCTCCAGCTCCTTTGGCTAACAGGGAGAGCTTTTTCCCCACCGTCTCTGGATCCCATGCAGAAGCATCTCTACAGGCAGTTAGATGTATTCCCATTACCCTTATATCAGGCCCCAGAACACTCTGAGCAGGGAAGCTCTGCCAGGCCCACTCGAGTCTCTTTAGCAAACCCTAGTCTTTGACAGAGCAGACACCCTCTTATAGGATGCCCTGTCCTTGAGCTACCATCATGTGGACCATGTCAGCCAAAAAACTCCCAACTCTCTATGTAATAGTATTACCGCCTCAAGGAACGGTGGCCAGCCCAAACCTGAGTGATGCTGTAGCCTTGTGCTCCACTCACTCAGATTTGGAAGGGATGGGCATATGGGCTCATGGGTCAGGCTGCTGGTATGTAGGGGGGATGCCTAAGAGGAGAGTCAGGCAAGGGGTTGGGTAAACCTCCCTGAAATCAGTTTGAAAATGTTGGTCAGAATGGCTACCATTGCCTGACCCAACCCCATCACCTGGGATGTAGACAAGTAGACAGAAGGCCTGAGCCCAACTCTTCTTAAAGGGCCAGCCCAATTGTGACTGTTGCCTAGTGTGAGAGGCGTTGTCAGGGCTGGCCTTTTGAACCCATTAAGGCTCTTCATCTGCAATAAGCTTTACACAGGTTTGCCCACAAAGGGTTCCTTACTGGGTGTGACGTTACCCTCTGGTGTTATCTGGACCGGTGATCTGCTAGGTCACTCCAATCCTTGACTCTGGGAACCAGCCTTACCCTGCTCTACTGTGAGAACCCCCACTCCTGGGCTGTTCACGCACAGCCTCTGGCACGTAAGCTACTCCTTGGATTGTGCAACCGAATGACACTAGCCAATATCGCCGGTCCCAGATACAACCTTAGGAACCTCCGTCTTGCATTGTCCAGTTATGCCCGCTGGACGCTGCAAGCTTATATGAGTTTGTCAATTTAACAAAGAAATTGATATGTACCAGGCTTGTTATCCCAAGGGGAGTCTCTGACACGCTTCAAACGAAATGCACTGCTTCAGGTAGAATAAACAAACAGATTTATTAACTACAAAGATGGATTTTGAGTGATTATAAGTCAAAGCATAACAAGTCAGATTTGGTCAAATGAAATAAAAGCAAAACACATTCTAAGCTGATCTTAACACTTTCAATGCCCTTACAAACTTAGATGCTTCTCACCACAGGCTCCCCACTTTGATCAGCGCTTCAGTCACGTGGTGTGGTGTCTGTAGATGTAGGTGGAAGAGAGAGGAAGAGCATGGCAAATGTCACTCCCTTTTATCATGTCCTTTCTTCCCTCTTGGCTTTGCCCCCCCACCTTCAGAGTCAGGTGAGCATTACCTCATCATAGTCCCAAACTGACCAAGGGAAGGGGGGGCGACTCACTCGAGAGTCCAACAGATCCTTTTGGTGCTACCTAGGGCAGCATCCTTTGTTCCTGTGAGGCTGGGCCGGGTTTGTTCCATACATGCCCTGATGAGGTGTGAACTGCCTTTCTGCTCTTGGAGAGTTTTGCCTGGGCCTGCTTTAAGCCATGAGGATACATTTTCAGCCTCATAACTATATACATGGAAATTATAACCTATAACAACAATTATTATAACATTACTATAACAACAATGCTCAGTGCATCATGAGCCTTCCGAAGAGACCCACCATGACAAACTTTGCATTGGAGACCACACAATCATTTTATAAAGATGAACGTGGAGGTGTAGGGTGGTCCCCCAAGGTACAGAGCGTCACACTGGGGTACTTAACCTATAGCCAATTGCCCCTGAACTGCTGGGAACTTTTAAGTGAGACGTCTAAACTTGGTAGAGCTGAGCTGCGAAGAAGGGGCATTACATGATCTGGGGAGGTGTCTGGGGAGGTGAAGGAATTGCGTAGGCTCAGTTTTTGGTTTGGCTGGTTATTTTCTGCTGTGGGAAGTTAGGAGCAGCTGCTACTGCTTTACTGTTGATTTGATTGTGACTTTAATTTCTGGCTCTCTCGTAAAGTCCAGGGCAGCTGGCTGTTCTGTTTGGGGGAACATGCTTATTCTACACCAGGATAAATGCCATTTTCAAATGGGTGGTAATGGGGCTGAGAGAGAGAGTGCACACGTACACGCACACACACACATGTGCAGAGTGAGTGGATGATTTGCCTGTGCATGCGCTCTCACAGAGTAGACATTTTGCCTGGTGAATGGGGCTCGGTAGGTTCAGGTTCCTTCTCTGAAGAGAATCCCAGAATCATAGAATGTGGGGCTGGAAGGGACCTTTAGTCCAGGCCCCTGGATTGAGGCAGGACCAAGTAAACCTAGAACATCCCAGACAGGTGTTTGTCTAACCTGTTCTTAAAAACCACCAATGATGGGGTTTCCACAACCTCCCTAGGAGGCCTATTTCAGTGTTTAATTAGCCTTATAGTTAGAAAGTTTTTCCTAATATTTAACTTAAAGCTCCCTTGCTGCAGATTAAGCCCATTACTTCTTGTCCTAGCTTCAGTGGACATGGAGAACACTTGATCTTTGTATCAGCCTTTAACATACTTGAAGACTATCTGGTTTGTCCACTTCTGTCTCTTTTCTCAAGAGGAAACATCCCCAGCTTTTTAACCTTTCCTCATAGATCAGGTTTTCTAAAGATTTTATCATTTTTGTGCCTCTCCTCTGGCCTATCTCAAGTTTGTCCATATCTTTTTTAAGGTGTGATGTTCAAAACTGGATGCAGTAGCACAGCTGAGGCCTCACCAGTGCCAGGTAGAGCAGGGGCCACATAGGTGGGTGGGGCGAGGAACTCAGTGAGCAATGGCAGCAAAAGGGGGTAGCTGTGGCAGCTGGGCTTCTGACAATTACTTGTTGGTCTGTTAGAGATTGTAAGCTCTTTGGGGCAGGGAGGGTCACCCATTCTCAGTCTGTACAATGCCTAGCATGGGGGGGGGGGGGGCGTGTTCCACTCCTGGGCCCCTTTAGGCCGATATATACAAACAAGTGCGAGGCCTGAGATGATTAGTCTGAGCACACCTTGATGTTCAGTCAGTTCTACTGGTGTCTCCGGATTCTGTCATTTGTAGGAGTGGAGAAGACGGAGGAAAAGACCCACAATTCTCCAGAATAAGTACTGGAGAGGGCCGACCAGCCCACAGGACACCAGTTGATTTGGACAGTTACTCCAGATGCTGTCAGCCAAGCAGAGTCCCCACCCTGAACAAAGGGGCTTCTCTCCCCTTGTGGGTGGAATCTGGTGGCGGAATTCCCTCCTCTTTATCTAAAACAATTCTTTCAATTTGGGCATAGGGTCGGGGGGTGCCCTGAAAGATTGTTCCCCGGGTTTCCCGGAAATCCTGTCTATACTTGTTAATGACAGGCTCTGTCATAGCATGTCCTGGGAATTACTCACTGGAAATTGTGTGGGAGATCAAAGGTGAAACACAGTCACATGTGCCATAAGGAACTGGTGGGAACTGCGGAGCAGCAGCGGGTAGTGCTGATCTGAGCTGGGGCAAACCTTACCCTGCTCAGATATGCCTGTTCCGTGACTGGATTTCAGCTTCAAATCAGCCTGGAGCTTCTCAATAGCATTACACTGATCCAAACACAATCTTTCAGCCCTTAGCACTCTTTCATGGCAGTGGATATCTTTTCAAATCTAAACTCAGTAAGGGCTGGATCAAAACTCATTGAAATCAATAGAAGGATGCTTGGTGACTTTAGAGGGTTTCAGATCAGTCCCTACTACTTCATGAAATGAAGGGTTACATTCAAAGCACCCTTACCCAGTCCTGGTCTAGGGGTGGGTGCAATTGGGTGTTTTTGAAGAGCCTGTTGGGGTTACCATAAGTGTATTTCCTTTCCTAAAATCTGCTTTCTTAATACTCTTCACTAGCCTTGCTTTTCATTTCCTTATGGCTGTTTTCACTTAATAGCCTCTTTTTTTTAAAGGAGCCAGGGAGGCACAGAGCCTGTCAGATATAAATTTAATTCAAAAGCAAAATCCTATCCATTGAAATTCATCCAAGCAGACTGCTTAACGGTAGGAATCTGAGGCAGTGGTACGACAGTGCAGCTGCAATTCGTTTAAGATCAGACAGTGCAATTCAGCTTGCTTTGCTATTGGACTTAGCCAGTGGTCTGACAGTTATTGGAGGGCCACTCTTTAGCCTGTCCTTCAGAGGCCATGTCCCTGAGAGCAAATTGACACTTGCTTATCCATCCAGCACATAGTCTAATCAATGCGGCATCAATGACGAACTGACCATGATCGGCTGATATGGCTTAACCCACATTAAACATGCTGAAAATATGAACTGCTGGTTAGTATTGTGACAGATTTTCGTTACCAATCTGCCTGGCGCGTCAGGTGATCAGGCTGACGCCGCAGGATTATTTGGGGAGGAGATGACGTAACATACCAAGTGTTTAAATTGTAAAGCTTTATTAATAAAATACAGCAGAGTGCTGGGAATGCTCCCACGTCACTCAGGGGAAGAAAGAAAGCATTAGAGCCCCAAGCCCTAACCCACTTTCATACTCACACACCGCACTACCCAAAGCTGGCCAGGCCTGGGTGTAACATAAGAAGAAGAGGGGAAGGGGTGGACAGGAGTTCTTGCCCTGGGCCCAGGTCGTCCAGGGAATCTGCTGTAATCTCCGTATTGCTCCAGCTCTCGGGAGGGTTTTAAGTCCTGGGTTCCTTTGGGAGTGTCGTCGTCCAGGGCCCTCTGTGCCTTGTGCTCTTTGTACCCGTCCCAATCAGCTCGCTGTGGCCTTCTCGGCTGCCCAAAACACACCGGCTCCGGAGAATTTGTTTTCCCTTCTGTTGGCCTTCACAGTCGCCGCCTCATTCGCTCTGTTTTCGCTGCTATCTTTGCAGCTCTGCGTCTCAGTGTATTTTTTCTTTTCTCATGGCTGGCTGAAAACTGTGAGAGTTAAACGCAGTTGCAGATTTCTCGTCTCGCGCCGTAACCTTGGACTGGGGCCAGCATCTTATCTTCGGACTGAGCTTGCTAGCTGCAGCGTTGAGTTAACCCGTTCTCTGCTCTTCTTCTTTCTCCCCCACTCGGCCTCTCGGACTCTGCAAAGGAAACTTCCACTCTCCACTCACACACTTTTGACCTTCCCCAAAATGCTTTGCAATGCTTGCAACAGCGTTAGCCACATACAATGCTGATCTGCCTTCCCCGGGAGCTCCCTGAGGGAGGAGGCCATTGGGATGTAACAGTATGACACATCCGGGAGAAGCACTGTGGGTATCGCAGTCATGTTAAGGGCCAATGCCTGGTTCCCAACATGGGCCATGTAATTGGCCATTTCGAGTTGTTCCATGAGGACTGAGATATGGGACCTGCCCTCAGTTGATTGTGGAATAGGTCTACCCTCAGTAGCTGTTGTATGTCTTCTCCCTACCCCCAGTGCAGATGGGATGCAGAACATCAGTTCAAGGGGGAGGAGAATCAAGCCCTGTATGACCAACTTTGATGTCATGCCAATTCTGGGATCCACTCTGGCCCCTCTTCCTTGGGATCTATGCTGGCATTGCTTGCTGTTAAATGGCATGAAGCTAAAAAGTTGTGTGGAACCCTGTGCACCCAAGTATTGTAGGAACAGCTCTTTCCCCAGTCCCTAAGGCTTCCTCCTTGCCATTTCCTCAAAGCTCTGGTGGTGCAGACTGGCGGAGGGCAACCTGCTCTTGAAACCGTCTTGCTACTTTATGTTGACTCACAGGCAGAACTGCATGGAAGAGCTACCACTCTGTCTGAAGTGATCTTGCCGGTAAGGTAGTTTGCATAAAATTACAAGCAGGTGACTTGTGGGACCAGCAAGAAATGCAGCAGCAACAACAACCAGGAAACTAAGACAGACGGACCAAGTATAGTAGCCAGAGGAAGGATTCTGTTTATATTATCATTTGGAAAAACACAACTTTCACATGGGAACAATATAGATTTCTCTCCCTAGCATGAATTTCTCTGATGCTTCATATACAGAGTAGCAATTAAAACTGATACATTAAAAGGCAAGGGAGTCCCTCAACACCTTTAAAAACACGGCTCCTATTTGTCTTTCATACAGACTTGCAGGGAGCAGGAGAGCTCAGTTCACTTTTGTTATCGTCACATAGTATGAACTAAAATGTGGTTCACCTAGTGGGTGAGCACAGCATGATGTTCAGTCAGTTCTACTGGTGTCTCCGGATCCTGTCGTTTGTAGGAGTGGAGAAGTCGGAGGAAAAGACCCACAATTCTCCAGAATAAGTAGGTGACCCTCTGAGGTTCAGTCTTAACATTCTTCTACAGAAGCCAGAACAGGCTGGTCTGCCCTGATCTTTGAGCAGGGGTCTTGGCTTCTAGTCCCAGCGATGCCTGTGACTGTAGGCAAGACATTTCACCTCTCTAGGACTCAGTTCCCCAGCTACAAAATGGGCATGAGGTGGGAATTTAGCAATGATGGGGGTACGTACAGATGATCTTTGGGAGGGGTTTAATGCCTGGGCGTGGGACAGAAAAATAATAGGCAGCCCAGTATAAGGAAGGGGGAGGGCAGACTACTATTTGCTAAAGAACCTGTGATACCTAATGCACTTGTGCATAGCCAGTGCTCAGTTACTGAAAAAGCAGTGCGGAGCGCGGATGTCACGACTGATTCCTCTGTGCCTAGGTGATGCCAGCACTGAACGCAGCTGCCAGTGTAAATCCCATGATATCAGACCTTGCCAAAACTTAGCGCCACACACCAGGACTTTGTTCAGCCTACAGCTGTGGGCCAGTCTTATGAACAGCTACTCTAGAACAGCACAGATATTCTCCACTACAGAGGAAGCAATGAATGAAGAGAACTGGGCGAGAAGGGATTTGCCTTCGCAAGCCAGCTTCCAGAGCTCAAGCGTCGCTGAAAGGAATTTCTCACAAGATCTCATTCCAAATTCCTGCCCTTATTATTTATTGAGGCTTTAGGCTGAGGTTGGAGTTGCAGGTTAGAGGGCCTAAGCTTGCAGTGCCCCTAGAGCTGCCCTGGGAGACGTCCTGACTCAGACACCTCTCTAAGGGTGCATCTTGACTAGGGAAAAAGGTGTGTTCCTACCTCGTGTGAGCTCACAGCTGCTAACTAATGCGAGGTGAAATCCTAGGCTCTGTCTATCACTACCACTTATGTTGGTATAACGTACGTCACTCAGGGGTGTGAATAAGCCACCCCCCAAGTGACATAAATTACACCGACCTAAGTGTCGGTGTGGACAGAGCTTCTCCCACCGACATAACTGCCACTGCTTGTTGGAGGCGGATGAATTAAGTCACCAACAGATTACTATTGGCCCTGGGCTGGCTCAGCCACTCTGGCCAGCTAGCTGGGGGATGGTGGAGAGGAGCCAACCCTCTGCCCATTCTCCCGCCTTGCTCAGGAAGGAAGTCAGCTGGTAATTAGCCCCACTTACTTCTCTATGCAGCCCATGTAGGCGTGGAAGGGGGCAACTTGCAGGTTAGCATGATGTAAATATCCAAATGCGAATTTGGCCAATACAGTGTTATAAATGCTCCCTCCGGTCCAAACCTTCCCCCAGGATTTTTGATGCCCATGGTCTCCAGTTTCACATGCTGTCCATAAACCCCACCTCCAAGAACAACAGCAGCCCCCAGAGCTTCACAGGGGCATTGGTTCTGTTAACTAGTAAGGGAGCTGGAAACCCTCATTAAGTCCAAACGCCCACACTGCAAGCCTGTCTCCCTCCCGCGTCTATCATCGGTTAATGATGTATTCCCAAGAAACCAAAGAGGCAGGATTAGGTGCAAAACAAAGAACAATTTATTGAAGGATCCCCAATAACTCTACCCAATACCACTCGGGTGTTAACAATGCAAACAGGCTTGAAGTGAAGGCCCCCAAACCATACAACACCAGGCGCCGGTAAGACAAATTAAAAGGGTTAACACATCCCCATTCTTGTTCTTTACACAGCACCCTGGACACACTGGAACTAAGGACACCATCAGGACCACAGGACATCAAGGGACAGGAACCACGAACACCAGGATACTCAGGACAGGATCAGGTGAGCAGTCTTCTATCTTCTTCCTTCTCAACTTGCCCCGGCAGGGAATAGATCTTAGCACAGGGCGCTGTAACCTTTTAGCACCTTTAGTTGCCGGGCAGGATTCTCTTGACCCTTTCCCGCCAAAATGTACAAAAAGGCACCAATACTTCCCACCAAAGTGCTGTTACTAGGCAGATTATAGACAAAAAGGGGAACAAGAAAGGGGAATACAATATGGAGGGTGAAGTACAACTCAAGGAAACCAAGATGGCGAACTGAAATTTCCTCACAATTCAGTCCAGTCCAGTGGCAAGAGCACCCCATTCTGAATCACTACCCCTGCACCCTGCAGCACCTTGGCATTCCTTAGGGGTCCCCTAGCCAAGTGCTGCATAGGTTCCACTCGTATTTGTCTCTGTGGCACCCAATCAGTGCGAGTGCTATGCTATTGTAGCAGCAATCACAACCCCATCCCGACAGTGGTCCCTGGGTCAACATTCCCCAGGGCAAGGTTGCTCTATAACTTCCCCCCTCCCTCACTCCCCAGAATGGCTTTCTGAGGCTGACATTGTAGGGGCAGAAGCAGAACCAAGAACCCACCCACTCCCTGCTCAGGGCAAGGCAGAGGAGTGGATGCACCATCCCCACTTACCCCTGCTGCCCAGACCCAAGATTCAGGAGGCCAAGCAGAGGGTAAGGGGGAGTCTTGCTCCCTCTTTAGGGTCTGTCCACACTGGAGCTGGAAGCTGTAAATTCCAGCTCCAGGAGACATACCAGTGCAGCTGTGATTAAGCAAGTGCACTAGAAGTGTAGCCATGGAGATACAAGCAGCGGGAGGGGCTAGCTGCCCCAAGTATGTATCTCTGGTCAAGGACGGGATTGTAAGTGGGGTGGCTAGTCCCTTGCGCTGCCAGGGCTACACCTCTATTTTTGGCACACTAGCTCGATCAGAGCTAGTACGGGTATGTCTGCTCCAGCGGGAATGTGCACCTTGGTGCACCGTACAGTCCAAGAGACAATTGAGCCCATAGGGCCAGATTGTGCCACCCTTACTCACACTGAGTAGTGCCTTACTCCACTCAGAAGCTCCTAGGAATCCAGTTGGGTATGAGTAAGGGTGGCACAATCTGGGCCAAAGTTAGGGATTCTACAAGGATAACGTAGGCAGTTTAACATCCACTTTGTAATGGGGTCCTGGTCCATGCTCTGGGAGTACAAATATGTAATAATAGCAGTACATATAGAATCTATTCCTGAACACCTCCTCGAAGTTAAATAGATCGATTAAATCATTGGGGCGAGTCCAATTGTTATCACTGTAGGAGCTGGAATTAATTTTGTAAGTACCGATTCCAACCGCTACAGAGACGATCAATGGCTGTCTCAGTTTCGCTGCTTCCTCAGCCTTTGCCTCATTAAATGCACTGGCTCAGTAGGTCTTTCCCCAGAGACCAGCACTTTCCTGCTAAGAGACAACAGACCAAATCCTCAGCTGATGGGGATTGCTGTAGTTCCATTGAAGCTCTGTCGATTTCCCCCAGCTGAAGGCCTGGCCCACAGATGTGTAATTTCATGGCTAAGTGGCGAAAGCAGCTCTGGTAATAATTGCATAAGTAAGTGTCACTGGAACAATGTTTTTATTTCCTGTAATAAGCAGAGAAATGGGAAAATGAGAACCCACACAGATTAATTTGGTCTCTGGACAGTGAGATGTAATTCACTCATTTCAGCCAGGGCTTGGGAATCCAAGCACCTCTTCATCTGCTTCCTTAGTGGTTACAGGTAACATCTGGTTAAGGTCTCACTTCAGTCAGTATCTGAAGTCTCTTCACAAACAGAAACAGCTTTCCACTGGACTTTTGGGAGAAGAACCCATCTTCAAGACTTACACCACTTCCCACAGGAGACTGCTCCACAATCCAAAAGGTCTTTGCTGTCAATAAGTTCTCCCTGGTAGTCATTTACATTTTCGCTGTCTTAATTTCAACCCATTACTCATAATGAACCTCACCCCAAATTAGCCTAAATAATCTCTCCTCCTCTCATAGTCATTACTTAGCCACAAAATTAACACTTATAAAGCCAAATCTGCCTTACTCGTGCGAGTCACCAATCAAAAGTAATGAATATATTTGTAACCCTTCTGCCAGGTGGAGCCTGCAGCAACCAGGCCAGATTCAATATCTAGGGGTTCCTTGTCAACAGTACTACACAGAATCAGCTAGAGCCCCCACCCAGTAACCTGGGAAAATTATACACCACCCCTGGGCACCTCTGAGAGGCAATACTTCCTCACTTGCAAAGATAGAGTCTGAGTGTAGCAAAGAAACTTTGAATGAAAGGAGGGAAGTCACCCAACATTGATTAGGGAAAATGCCACAAGCAGGATTCATAATCATAAAGCTGAGTGCAGGTCACATACCTCCACCCCAACCCAGAGTGCATGGGGCAGAGTCTTCTGCCTCATGTTCTTGAGTTCTACAACCAAAAGTTCCTTTACTGTGCCCCTCTCTGCTCCCTCACCACACCACCCTCACAGTGGTTGTCCTTGGACAGTGAGGACCCACAGTTCAGAAAGTGCATCTGTGTGAGTTCACCTCCCACCTGGGGAAGAAAACACCTGGCTTACTCCACCATCTGAGCAGTTACTCTGAATGGCCACCCCACCAGCTGCTGTTTCTTATACCTCTCTGCTGTGACTTGTGTAGATCAGATTCTTAGTAATGTTTTAGCTCTTAGTAGGCTGGGTAGAAACACTACCCCACCATAAGTGATGGCAGCTCTCATTGAGTACTTAAAATAACAAAAGGCTCCTAATAAAACCTATTTAGCTCTATCTTTGAATGGTGGGGAAAAACATGTTAAACCAGACCAGGGACCCTTCAGAAGAGACTACACCTCCTGGCTAGAATACTAGTTCCCACCCCTCTTACTTTCACAGAGGTCTGGCATTCTAGCCCCTGCCTTAGCATGTTCTTTTCAACTGAGGATGACCCCTCAATCAGGACAGGCTCAGCACAGTTCTGCTCCCCTTTACTCATGCAATAAAGATAACAATATAGATGATAACATTTCACTACCCCAGCGTTCAATACTACAGTGTTTTGTAACCCAACACCAGCCAAAGTTGATCACTTTTGAGAAATACAGCTCCTGTCTCCTGGATACCTACACAGAGTAGGTATGTTCATGTAAATACAGTTTTCTCCTGAAGTCTCTCCCCTTCCCAGCCAGCTGTCAGGGGAGAATTCAATCAGATCCTGCTTACATATTTGCCACATCACTCATTTGTATTGCTCTTTTCTGAACTCCCTCCTTTTTTGTCAATATCTTAATGGTAAAGAAGTGTCCAGGTCTGAATGCATTATTTCAGATGTGGTAGCATCCGCACCAGTTTAAGAGACTCTAACCTCCCTGCTCCATGATATGAAATCTCTCTGATACAAACACCAAAATTCCAGTGGTCTTTCTTATCACCACATTCTATTGTAAGCTCATGTCTAAATTGCTGCCCAGTAGCATTCCTAGGTAATTTGTCAATATTGCTGCTTCTGTGGTTTACAATATTTTACCCCCAAATCTGTTAGCTCGAGCAAGAGACAGTTCTCCATCCAAAGAGTTTACAATCTAAAGAAGAAACCTAGTTCTTATATAACAGTTTTTCTCAGTAGATCTCAAAACACTTTTATAAAGGAGATTATCCCCATTTTACAGATAGGGGATGGGAAAGCACAGGGTACAGCAACTGGGTTTAAAGAGTTTGTGTGCCCTAGAGGCGCTCACTGTGTTCTATGTTTCAGAAGCTGGCTAGACCAGGAGTATGAATATAAATTAGGCCTAGCATGCTGCATCTGTTTAATGATCATGGTTATGTGATCCTGTCATGGGGCAGCTGCCCCACTCCGATAGGCAGGGGTTAAAAGCAGCCAAGCTAGGCTGATTGGAGAAGCAGCTGCAGCTGTACTCAATTAGGGCCCAGCTGGACCTGATAAGAGGGCTGGGGGCCAGAAGCCCTGGAGAGAGAAGGGTTAACTGCTTGAGAGGAAGGTACTTGACCTGGAGTAGTGCTGGGGCACTCCAGCCTGGTAAACCTCCAGGCTGCAGGCCTTGCTGAAGGCCTACAGAGGTACTGGGGCTGCAGAGATACAGCCTATGGATAGGCAAAGGCAGCAGGTCCTAACCCCTTGCCAATGATGAGTGGCCATTACAGACTGCGGTCTGCCCCAGTGAGCAGGGGCTAGATGATGACTGGCAGTAGCCACTGAGGCAAGGTGGGTTAGAGGGTTGGGGGTTCCCCTGGGAGGGGAGACCCAGAGGGTGGGGGTACTGCTGGGGAAGAACCCTGAGGTAAAGGGGCACCAGGGTCGGGGAGGGACACGGGGCCAGCGCCAGGCTAGACACTGGCCTGCAGAGGGTGCTCCATATGCTGGAAAAGCACTGATTACCAGATGACCAGCAGGAGGTGCTGCACCAGTGAGTCATCGCTTCGCTACAGATCCCCTCTGGACTGTGTGGTATCTTCATACTATTTTTGTTGTGTAAAGGGCAAAAGATACAACTGCAAGATAGACCAATGATGAAAGAGGGGATGTTTTATCATCCTCATTTACACATGGGAACCTGAGGCAGAGAGACCATAAGTCCTGATTTTCAGAGATACTGAGTGCCCACAACTCCAGCTGATGTGACTGGGGCTGTCAGGTGCCTAGCACTCTGAAAATCAAGTCCCAAGTGATTTGCCCAGGGCTGCAGGAAGATTTTGGGCAGAACCTGTATTGACTCCATCCACCCAGCTCTTCTGTGTCCCAATCCAATGCCTTAACCACAAGATCATAAATGTAAATTTCAGGCCAGAAGTTATTGTATTCTGCGATAGTGTAATGCTTAGGGGTCCTTATGTAAAAGTTACGTAGCAACATGGTTTTAAATAGTTCCGCAAATTCTACAATAAAGCTACAAACAGGCTTCTTCATGTAACAAATTATTTGGCCACCAGAGGGTGCTACATTTCTATTCTTAACAGTTTGCCTCCTGCCCTCTCATGTACATGCCACTGTCCCATACCAGCACAGAATTATAGGAAGGTAGAGCTAGAAGGGACCTCGAGAGACCATTTAGTCCAGCCTAAAATGTACAGAATGCAATAGACCTTCCTAGAGGTGCTTTGAATGTAATTGAGAATTCTCTCCTCATTCTAGAATTTCACATGCTGGTTTAAAAATCCCAAGATGGTCCTCAAGCTCCATTTTATTCTATTGGCCTTTCCTTTGAGTGCTGACTTGACCACTGAAAGCCCCACAGAGTGATTCCTCCTTCCAGCTGGATCTTATAAGCACTCACAGTGTGTATTTGGCCCCAGATTCCTATTACGTGCCATGCTTCCAGTGCTAGCGCTGTCAGAGCCCGGTGTGAATGAATGAGAGGAGGCATCAGAGACCCCTGTGCTGGGCTGTAAGTTTGGTTCTAGTTGGTTGTTGGCTTATTAATTAATTAATTGCATAATGCCAGCGGTGCACAGAGCTCTGTTCAAACTCTCATCGTTCTTCCCCTCCCATTAGCGACCTGCTGGCCTTGTTCAGCAAGGACATTCCCAAATTCATTTCAGTTGTGACTCAAGCCTTTTTTGTATCCTACAGTTGCATTATCTCCTTGTGTGGAAGGTAGCATGGTCCTAGCACGTAGTTATCATGGATAGAATATCAGGGTTGGAAGGGACCTCAGGAGGTCATCTAGTCCAACCCCCTGCTCAAAGCAGGACCAATCCCCAGACAGATTTTTGCCCCAAATTGCCCCCTCAAGGGTTGAACTCACAACCCTGGGTTTAGCAGGCCAATGCTCAAACCACTGAGCATGTGAGTCAGAGTCTAGCATGTCTTCGGTTCAATAATATCTTCTGTAGTGGGAAGGATGCTGTGTCTACCACAATGGGGTCCTGCTCCTTGACGGGGAGCCTAGCTGCTACCACCATATAAATATGTAATAACATCATGGTTATGGGCCTAACCTGTAACTCAGGCGACCCTTCTACCACCAAGTTCAGTGTGCTGTTAGGTAAGTCACCTAGAGCTAGATTGTGATTTGGAATACACAATGGGTCCCAGCAGGCAGGAATCTGCAGGCATTGTCGTCACTAACTCCTTCTACCCCTAGAGAAAGTGGACAGAGCCTTGGCATGGGTGTGCAAGTATTGTAATGGGCTGCTGTGACTCATAACCCCCTGGGGTAAGAGGGAAGCAGAGAAGTAACTGTCCCTCAGAGCGCTCTCTGTTACAACGGGGATGGGCAGCATTGGAATGCTTTCACCAAACCTTGCTTAGGGCTGGGTCTGAGAGCACAAGCCAGGTCTTCCTTTTGCTCTCTCAATTCCCCATCGGTACACTGGGGATAAAAAAATAGAGCTGGTTGACATTTTGAATGAAGAGGTTTTTTTCAAGTCAAAATTTTGTGAAGAAAAAAACATTGTGGTCTTTTTCAGAAAAACGCTGTTGGAAACCAGGTTTTTGGCAAAGGAAAGATTGTGATGAAAAACATTTCAGGAAACATGTCCAAAACTGGGTCAATTTTGAGCCTTGCAAAAGGGAAACAACCTTGACCTTTCTCATGATGTTTTTAAAATTTCAACCGGCTCTAATACTGACCTCTCTCCTGGGGGTGCTGTGAGGAGAATCCACTAATGTTTGTGAGGTTCTCAAGTACAACAGCGATAGGGGTCAGATCCAGGGCCGGCGCAACCCATTAGGCGACCTAGGCAGTCGCCTAGGGTGCTACAATTTGGGGGGTGGCGACCGTGGCGGTATTTCGGCGGTGGGACCTTCCGCTGCCTCTGGGGGGGGCGGCATTTCGGGGCGGGACCTTCCGCCGCCTAGGGCGGCAGAAAAGCTGGCGGCGCTCCTGGTCAGATCCATAGCCCTGTAACACACCGCATTGAATCACACGATGTTCTGGTGACCCAAGTATTCTGTGGACGGATAATACTATCGTGACAATCTGGAAAATAGCTCTAAGATGGTTTTATGACTATGCTGCAGGCAAACAAAGGTGTGTTTGGCTACAGTTGATTACTTGCGGTGGAGATAGATCCAAAGGGTTTGTTATAGGAACCGAGCAGAAAAGGTAAAACCATGACACAGATAAGAGTACTGGAGGAAAAGTGTTTACTTCAGAATACCCCCTACGTGTCTGCACCCAGGCTAGAATGGTTCACTCCTCCCCAGGCTAAAGCCTTGGATCAAAGGGAATCTTAAATCTAACAATGCTTGTAGTGAAACATGCTGTGCTGGCAAACCACACACGTGTTTATTACATTTACTCCTGGCTTATTCTCAAGGTAAGCAATGCAAGGTAAAGCTATGCTCAGGTTATTGATTAAGCATAGACTAGGCAATAGCTCACGTAGTCCCCTTGAATAGTTCACGTAGTCCCTTCACCAATCATGATTTATTGCACAAGGGGAGATGGCTATGGGTGAACCAATCAATATGTTACAAGTAACTATGATCTCATGCCTTTTGATCTAATTACTAATAAAAACCCCAGCTCAAGAGAGCTTGGGACGCCTGCTTGACAAACCTCTTGACTCCGCGTCTCCTTGATCCCAACATCTGGTGACCCCGACGTGATACACCGGATCCCGAGGACCCCTGCTCATCCGACTGGAATAGTCTAGGTGCACCCGCTGGAAACAGCCACTCGTGAGTATGGGGGGTGATTTATCAGTGCCACAAAAGGCTCATGCTAAGGAATTATTTAAGCTCATTGAGGGGAGCGGTTGCCCAGCGGTTACGCTGCGGCATGTAGAGGATTTTGTTAAGGAAATAGAATGTCAATGCCCCTGGTACCCCGAAGAGGGGTCCCTGCAGCAAGAAGATTGGCAAAAAATAGGAACACAGCTCTTTGAGAAACCGAGAGCAGCAGTGCAGCACCTGCTCATGTGGCAGCGCTGTACTGAGGCAGTGGGAAAACTGGGGCTACAGGCGTCTCTCACTGCCGCCCCGCTTCTCACGCTGACGACACCGCCTCCGTACCCGCGGGTGCTACCACCAGCGCCTGCGGTGTCGGATACGGGGCAGCGGCCCTCGGATCCCCCCATTGATAAAGGAACTGATCAGCCTTGTTTCCGGGGGAATCGTGGGGGCTGCGTCCGGGCGGCGGTTGCGTTGGCGCGTGAGACAGGGGAATTGAGTTTGGAGGAAGAACATCAGTGGGAGGGGGAGTTGCCCATGCTAATGCCTATAACGGCAGAAGTCGATGCACAGGGCAATGCCGCCAGACAGTGGACGGCGCTACCGTATACAGTACTGAGGGAGGTGAGAAAAGCTATCACGGAGACAGGCATCAGGTCTAATTTCGTGACAGGCATCTTAGAAGGAATTGGAAATGGCTACACAATGGCTCCACAAGATTGGAAAGACTTATTTCGTATGGTGCTGACCCCCGCCCAGTATATGGTGTGGGATAGTGAGTTCAGGTTAGCTGCTGTAGGTTACTCAACCCCAGCTGCCATACCCGACCAGATTTATGGAGCAGGCCAATTTAGCACTATAGAGAGACAGTTGGAGTTAGACCCAGACACATATATTCGTACTAAACTTAGTGTTATGAGAGCTTTCAGAAGGGTTCCTGTAAGTGGGAAACCGACTAGGTCTTTCACAGCCACCCGGCAGCAGCCTACAGAGCCGTATCCGCAGTTCATAGATAGGCTCAAGGAAGCAGTACAGCGGCAGATCGATAACGAGGAGGCACAGACAGAGCTTTTACGGCGACTGGCTTATGAGCAGGCTAATGCTGATTGCAAAAAAGTACTGCAATCTATAATACATCGCCCCTCGTACACTTTAGCGGACATGATTCAGGCTTGCGCTGATGTCGGTAGTCAAACCCATGCTATGGCTCTTTTGGCGGGGGCTATAAGACAAGGTAATAAACCAGCAGGAAATTGTTTTAATTGCAAAAAACCGGGACACTTTAAAAGCCAGTGTAGGGCACCCGGGGGAGGAGCACATAAAGGAAGACCCCAGGAAGGGGGTAGGCCCTCCAAAAAATGTCCTAAATGCAACAAGGGGTATCATTGGGCAAATCAATGTCGATCAGGACTAGGGCAGGGAAACCAGTAATCGGGCCCTCCCCGGGCCCCGGAAAAACAACGGGGGCGGAAGAATTGACTAGGGCACAACCGGCAACGACCGGCAGTGCTGGAATAGACTTGTATAATCAAGAAGAAAAATCCTCATTCTTACCGGGGGAAGTTCTTTTAATGCCTACTCAACTGAAAGGGCCCCTTCCTGAAGGGACGGTGGGCATTATACTCCCTCGGTCATCAGCAAGTAAACAAGGAATTATGGTAGTTCCAGGAGTGATTGATGCTGATTATCAGGGAAAAATATATGTTCAGTATTGGAGTCACCTGCCTTTTACTTTAAGACAAGGGGACTCCTGGGCACAGATGATACTGTTGCCATATGAGCTCCCTGGAGAAAAATCACAGGTAACACGCACAGGAGGATTCGGATCCACCCGTACTGAAGGCAACAGCGATTCTTCCTTTCACCCACAGGTGGCAGCATTGGTACACCGAATATCCCTGCAAAAACCTCAACGTAAGTATATACTCCAAGGTAAGTGGCTGACCGGTTTGTTGGACACAGGGGCGGATGTTTCTGTCATAGCTGAAAAGGATTGGGAGCCTACATGGCCTTCTGAGCTAGCCCCTGCGGTATTCGGGGTAGGAGGAAGCCAGGCATCTCAAAAGAGCTCTCAATGGTTACCAGTAAAATCCCAGGAACAAGGCCCCATAATAGCATCTATTCAACCCTGCATATTGCCTTTACAGTTTAACATTTGGGGAAGAGATTTGTTAGAACAGATAGGGGCAAAACTGGTTTTGGAAGATGAGTAAGCCTCAGGCTCTTCCGTTACAGTGGAAAACTGATAAGCCAGTCTGGGTAGAACAATGGCCATTACCTAAAGAGAAATTAGAAGCTTTGCAGCAATTAGTTGAGCAACAATTAAAAGATGAACACATTGAGCATACTACAAGCCCGTACAATACTCCTGTTTTTGTAATTAAGAAAAAATCAGGAAAATGGAGGCTCCTTCATGATTTGCGTGAAATTAATAAAATACTAGAACCAATGGGCCCCCTGCAGTGTGGCCTCCCCAATCCAAATTTAATCCCATATGACTACCAGGTAGCAATAATTGATTTAAAGGATTGTTTCTTTACGATACCATTACAGGAAAAGGATAAAAAATATTTTGCATTCACAGTGCCAGTCCTAAACAATGCCCAACCCACAACACGTTATCATTGGAAAGTGTTACCCCAGGGCATGTTAAATAGCCCTACCATGTGTCAGTATTTTGTAAACACTGCTCTTCAACCTTTCAGAAATAAGTTCAAAAAGCTACTTGTATACCATTATATGGATGATATCTTAATAGCCGGTAGGCCCCTACCCACCACATGGAAAAGTGAGTTAACGAATATCTTAAGTCAATCGGGTCTGGTAGTAGCCCCGGAAAAAATACAGGAAGCCGAACCTTTTCAATATTTAGGTCATAAAATGCTTGCAGCATACTCCATGCCCATACTTCCAAAACTTACCTTGCCAAAAAAATTAACATATGTAGTGCTACAGCAAATTCTGGGATCCATAAATTGGATAAGACCGTATTACAAGATTCCCACATCTATGCTGACTCCACTGTTTAATGCCCTAAAATTAGGAAAGCAACCAGGAGACATAATATCACTGACAAACGAACAACAGGAGGTAGTGCATAAGGTCAACGAAGCCATGGCAGAAAGGTGGGTAGATAGAGCAGTACCTAATGTGCCCCCGTCCTTAATCATTCTTGGGGACATTAAGCAATTCATGGGGGCATTACTTCAACATACAAATGAAAGAGAATTTATCCTCGAGTGGATGTATTTACCACACACACACAAAAACACACTCGTCCCATTGTCTGGAATGATTGCTCAATTAATCACTAAAGGACGCAATCGAGCATTAAACTTGTTTGCCATGGATTAAGTAAACATTATTATACCCATCCCCATCGCCACCTGGGAAGTTGCATGCATGCACTCGGAGGAGGTGCAAATAGCACTAGCCAATTATGTTGGGTGCGTAACTTACCATACTCCAAAGGATCCTCGTCTCCAAGTTGCTCAACATATTCCACTGAAAGTATTCTACTTGGTATCTCCCGTTCCCATAAAAGAAGCTCTTACCATTTTCACCGATGGTGGCCCCTCCAGAGGGGTGGTCGCTTGGAAGAAAAATGACCAGTGGCAATCCCAGTTTACCTTACCGCAACGCTCTCCTCAGCGTGCGGAGCTAGCTGCGTTAATTCTTGCCTTTAACACATTTTCTGATCAACCAGTTAACCTCATAACAGACAGTTTGTATGCTGCAAATGTTGTTAGTAATATTGCTTCTAGTTGTGTTACTGCATCTTTGGATAATAATTTGCTTGGTTTATTTCTTTCCCTACAACTGATATTACGTCACCGACGACATCTATTTTTTATCGCACATGTTAGAAGTCATCAGCCTTTCCCCGGAGAAATCTCGCAAGGCAATGCCTATGCTGATAACGCCTTAAAGGCTTTCCCCTGCTCTCCTATGGAAAGTCACTCCTTACATCACCAAAATGCTAGGGCGTTGGCCAAGCAATTTTCCATACCACTATCTGATGCAAAAGCTGTTATTCAGCAGTGCCCTGAGTGTACTGGAAACCTCGCAGGACCCGCTATCGGGGTAAATCCTCGGGGGCTAGGTGCAAACCAATTGTGGCAAATGGACGTCACTCGGTTCCCACCATTAGCTCCCTGGTCCTATTTGCATGTAGTCATAGACACTTATTCTGGATATATATGGGCAACGCCACAAAAAGGGGAAAAGGCAAAACACGTCTGTAATCACCTCATTCGTTCCTTTGCAGTGATGGGAAAGCCATCAGCTTTAAAAACTGACAACGGCCCAGCCTATTGCTCTTCAGCAATGGCAGCGTTCTGCACGCGATGGGAAATCAAGCATACCTTTGGCATCCCATACAATTCCCAAGGACAAGCCATTGTAGAACGAGCTAATCGCACATTAAAAAACGCTCTCCTGCGGCAAAAACAAAAAGGGGGAATTGTCCCCGGCAGCCTGACAGAAAAGGAAGAATGGCTGGCTCAAGTACTGTTTACACTCAATCATTTAAATCTATTACCTTTCAATTCTCAATTTTTCACCAGGGCACAACGGCATTATCGGACGACCGAAGTTCTTCCTGCTCCAAAGGTAACCTATCGTCAGCTACCTGGCCCGGAGTGGAGCGAACCTGTGCCACTAATCACCTGGGGGCGCGGTTACGCAGCTGTATCAACACCAAGCGGCCCGCTCTGGGTACCTGCACGATACGTTCGACCATACAAGGATGGCGTGGCATCAGGGACTGAGCAACCCCATCCCTGACTTCAACATACACTTATATGATGAACAAGGAAAAGTGACAACGGGCCGAAAACGAGGGGGCCAACGAAATGCACCTGCCACATGGGGCCAAGTGAAGAACCTAGCTAATCAGGCTGAACAACTGTTGGAAAAAACAAACCAAGAGAAAACGGCAGAGAACTATATGATGGCATTAATAGCCTCCTTAAATGCCAATTCTGTACTTTTGTTAACAATCATTATTTTCAGTTTAACTATTGTCCCTACAGAAGGGGGGCCGGTAGTGACTGGGGGGGTTCGTCTTAATATATGGGAGGTATTTGCAAAGACTTTAAACCTAAGTACCTTCTGCTTAACGGAGCAGAGGGCGGTGGGGGAGGTGCTAGGATCTTGCCTAATACCAGTGTGCCATAATCCCACAGACATCAACAATGATACATGGTTTTATAATTCTCTAGAACAAAATTCTACCCTTAGGGCCTTAGGGTACCCTGGGTACCATAATTGGGGAGATCGACTAACACACAAGCCGCGTTTTGCTGTTACCCTGTTAACACCGCATGTTGCTAGTTTTAATGTTAGTTGTGCTAGAATGGTTAATTGTACCAAAAAGACTTGTATTCAATTCCCAAAAGGGAACTTCAATTGCTCAAGTATGGTTAATATATCATATATGTATGAGTACCTACAATTGCCAAGGGGCTGGTTCTGGTCCTGCCCCGGATATACCTTTAACTACATTCCAGCCAACATCAGTCATGAAACTCCATGCTGTCTTAGTAGGCTGTCTTTGGTTTTGCCTCAAAAGGAAGCTAAGGGTACATCACTCACTAAGACAAAACGAAGTGTATTCCTTGATGAAAGCTGTAATAGTCACGCGGCCCTAATTAGTAAGGCCGAATACGTCGCACTGGCCGTATCCCTGGTTGGGGTGCCCGGTCTGGCGGCACGAAACAGTAAAAACATTAACGCCTTAGCCTGCTCAGCAGTAAAAGCCTTAAATACAACTTCTAGAGCTCTAGCCTTGTTAAATGAGGAACAGAGCGAATTAAGACATGGACTTTTGCAAAACAGAGCGGCCATAGATTATCTTTTAATGCAACATCATTATGGGTGTGAAAAATTGGATGGTATGTGTTGCTTTAACCTAAGCAATAATGAAAAAGCAGTGGACAACCAAATTGTAAAACTACATACTTTAACAAAAGAAGTTACAATGGATGTTGGTTTTTCAGGATTCTGGGACTGGCTTACTGGGTGGCTGCCAGACCTATACTGGCTAAAGCAAATGTTTGCATATGTTATTGTTATAGTTATAGGATTAATAGTTTGTTGTTGCATATTACAGTGTATTCCTTCCCTTATTAGCCTATTTGTCCAAGGCTGCCCTTGGCAACGACTTAATACTAAACAGAGCATTCATTATGCCTGCAAATTGCTTAAAAACAAAAAGGGGGAGGTGTAGTGAAACATGCTGTGCTGGCAAACCACACACGTGTTTATTACATTTACTCCTGGCTTATTCTCAAGGTAAAGCAATGCAAGGTAAAGCTATGCTCAGGTTATTGATTAAGCATAGACTAGGCAATAGCTCACGTAGTCCCCTTGAATAGTTCACGTAGTCCCTTCACCAATCATGATTTATTGCACAAGGGGAGATGGCTATGGGTGAACCAATCAATATGTTACAAGTAACTATGATCTCATGCCTTTTGATCTAATTACTAATAAAAACCCCAGCTCAAGAGAGCTTGGGACGCCTGCTTGACAAACCTCTTGACTCCGCGTCTCCTTGATCCCAACAATGCTGGCCTCAGGGAGGGGGCTGCTGGCACATGGAAGCTGACACCCAGACTGACGGATTCAGAGCTCGAGGGAGTATGCTGCGACTCGGACTGGCTAACTGTCCCAACTCTGAGAAGGAAATAAGCTGGACCTTCCTGAGCTAGGGGTAGAAAGTAGGGCTGTCGATTAATCACAGTTAACTCGCGCCATTTGCTCAAAAACACTAATCGCAATTAAACAAATTAATCGTGCTGCTAAACAAAAGAATACCAATTGAAATGTATTAAATGTTTTTGGATATTTTACTACATTTTCAAATACATTGATTTCAATTACAATACAGAATACAAAGTGTGCAGTGCTCACTTTATATTATTTTTATTACAAATATTTGCACTGTAAAAATGACAGACAAAAGAAGTAGTAGTTTTCAATTCCTAAGGAAACTGAGTGGTGCCAAAATGGAGTTGGGTCTGTGTCATTAACACAGCTGGCAACCAGGGGGCTGCAGCCCCGAGATCCAGTCTGAGAGTGGTTGGATTGTGCATTAACATTTTAAATACATACTTTCTTCCTTTACTTGTTGTAAGTCCTCCTCAGAAACATCAATTCCAGCAACCTGAGCAAGAACAAATATCCTGGACTGCTGGACATGTGGCTGTGGTAACGTTTGTTTGGGCAGGGATTTAAATGGCCTTCACCATGGCAGACTGAAGGGTCTTTTACGGTGCATAAAGGCACTTACTGAGTTATAGCAGTAACTGTTTGTTGGGCTACTCGGATGGATAGCTTGTGAGTTTTGTGTCTGTTTGCTCTCGAGGATGGGACAGCACTCAGATCCTAAATGAGCACCAAGGAAACTGGAAAAACAAATCAATGCTGTAAATTAACAACCTGACCTCTGTGAAAAAAGAAGCTCTGCTTAATTGAAAATGTGGAATTTTTAAGAGGTGTGAACTACTATTTCTATTACAAGAGCATCTGGAGTCCTGAACTGAAATCAGAGCCACATGAGAGGCAGTGTGGCCTAGTAGATAGAGCACTTGACTGGCAGTCAGGAGAGCTGGGTTTTATTCCTTGCTCTGCCACTGGCCTGCTGGATGACTATGGGCAAGTCACTTCACTGCTCTGTGCCTCAGTTTACCTATCTGTGCAATGGGGTTAATGTTATTTTCACTACAGCTGTTTGAAAAAATTTTCACAATTTTTTTTTTTTTTTAATTTGAAACTAGGGTTTCATTCAAAAAAAATTTTTTTTCATGGAAAAGTTTCATTTTCCTTTGTAAAGGGCCTTGCGAGCTACTAATGGAAAGAGCTAAGCATTATTTGTATTGTGCTAGGTGCTGTACTTTCCCCAAAGAGCTTACAAGCTGAATAGAGAAGTCATACAAATGGTGGGAGAAAAAAGTAATAGCCACATTCAACAGATGGGCTATTATCTGATACAGCTATAATCAAAACTGCCACTGTTTACTGTTGCCTTAGTGAGGTATTTTGGCCATTACAATAGCACACTCTAGTATTTTATTAGCTCAGTAATCTGCATTACAAAGGTTCTAAAACTCCCCTAGTTCATCAGTGCCTCGTGCAGCAATTCTCAAATGTGGCCACTGTGGCTGCATGTGGCCACCAGGGGCTTTTCTTGCAGCCACAGCCTCCTAGGCAGTAATGGGGTGGGGGTGGGGGGGGAGCAGACCCTCCTCCAGCCCCAAGCTGGAAGAGCAGGCAGCAGGTGTGAGTTCCCCACCTTCTCAGGGACAGTGGGGTCGGGCTTCAGCCCTGGGGTTGCTGGTGGCAGGCTCCAGCCCCGGGGCTTCAAGCTCCATTCCCCGGTTGCGAGGTGGCGGGCTCAGGCCCCAAGCTCACTCCCCACCATCACCCCTGGCCCCCGCTGCCTCCGTACCAACATCCCCATCCAGGGCTTAATTTGTCCCTGGGCTTGCTGGGGCTGAGTAAGTCTGCTATGAAAAGTAATATTGTATGTTTAATATCACAGCAGACTGAGTAGACAGCAAGTTTTTATTTTTTTTTTATTTATTTTTTTTTAAAGCAACCAAAAAAGCAAAAGGAACAAGTTTAAAAAAAAAAAAAAAAAAAAAAAAAAGACAAGAACATGCAAAGCACCTTATTTGTGTTTCTATTCTGTTTAGGTCCAGTAAAGACAATAGAGACAACTGTACATTATTTTAATTGAGTCTGCCAAAAAAAATCCTAAATAAATTACAATAAATATGCACATGTCCAAATCATTTATTTTTCCTAAAATTAATTAATTATTTTAAGAAAAATGTTAGAACGGCCACCAGCAAGAGTTGGTGGCCGCACTCTGAGGCCACCAAAAAATTTGTTGTGAGAACCCCTGGTAGAGAGCCATTTGCTTGTTCATACGATCACAGACCGGTTTTTGATACATCAGCTTCTAGAGCAAAGCTGAAGAAACCTACAGTAACATACCCCTGAGAGTCACTCTTACCTGTGCCATTACTCGTGGCAGAGAGGTGATCTGGTACATCCTAGGAGCTTCAGGTCAGAAACGTCTACGCGCTCTGTGTAACTATGCTACACATCAAAGGCCCCACATAGAGTACAAAACCCGTCTCAGAGTCGTTGTCCCCATACTGTCAATGCACAGTTGCTTGGTAGTGTAGGTGGGACCCTAACTATGTCCCTGAACAATGGTTACAACTTCCAAGAAACACAAATACTAGACGTGAAGTCTCAGTTCATATGCCTGTTTCCAAAACAGCCCAGAATAATATACTACGGAAGTACGGCACTCTTATCACTAGAGGGCGATCGCTGGTTAAATATCAACACTTTGAGCACTACTTTTTTATAACAAACTCCTCAATGTGCTCTGTGATTTTTGTGAAGAGTGTAGCATTACATGCTCAAATCCAGTCTAGGTGATGATCTCACTCTCCCAAAACACAGACACAAACAGCACTGGAGCTGATTCTTACCGTGCCCTCTTCATTTATTGTTTTCAGTAGAAATAACAAAAATCAGCTGCATGATGCCAATGAAGAAAGAATGCGGTGGGGATGAAGGCTGTATACTACTTGTTCTGGTGCTCCTTGGGAGAAGAACAATGTATGGGGATGAGCCAACATAAAACACTGATATAGGGCCTGATCTTGTCAAGGGTCCAACAGCCTCAGTTCCTATTGACTTTAGGGGATATATTAAACAGCACCGCCCTGAGATGGAATGCAGGTTTGCAGAGGTCAAGGGGAAATTTAGGTGGAAGAAGGGGGAGTAGAGGCTACCCCATCCGATAGCAGTAGCTACGAACTAGAGCTTCTTCCCATACTGAAAGAAAAGGGTGCTAGGTCCTGGCCTGGGGGCGGAGAGGTCCAGAGCTAGATAAGGTTCATTAGGTACCTGGGCCTTATGAAGAGCTGAGGGAACTCAATAGGGGAGAGAGTTCAGAGGAGACAAGAGCCTCCTGTGGAGAGAAACCCACAGAGAGCAGGTCAGCCTAAGAGAGGCAGAAGAGTGCTTAGCAGAGAAAGGAGAAGCTTGGAGGATCTAGGGAGAAGCCGGAGGCCTGGGAACCAAAGGGAAGCTGTGTGAAGCACAGGCTGAAGGAAGGAACACAAGGTGGGCTTAGAGGTAGGAAGCAGCCCAGGGAAACAGCAGCAGTCTGAAAAAGCAGACCTAGCTGGTCCCTGGGCCAGAACCCAGGATGGAGGATGGGCCTGGGATCCCCTACCAGTACTAAGGGGCATGCAAGCCCAATGGAAGGAATATGAGCCCAGGGTGGGGTTGAAGAATGACCCCAAAGGATGGGCTGTGGATAGGCCCAAGGTGGGGTGGGAGGGGGGACAAAGGATCTTTTGTGTTGGGACCGTTCGTAAACTTTCAAGCTGGACCTTTTTGTTATCCCGGAAGGGGGCTGAAATGTTGTGACTTGGCTGGAGGGCTGAGCCCCAGAAGTGAGCCGGGGTGGTGAGTACGCTACCCTACATCCTTCTGTACCTCATCTCTGGATGATCTCATCCACAGCCACAAATTCAGCTACCTGGTCTATGCTGCCAACTCACAGATCTGCCTCTCTACTCCAGAGTTGTCTCCTTGTGTCCAAACTAAAATCTCAGCCCTGTCTCTCTGACATCATCTCCTGGATGTCTAGCGATCTGCTCCAACGCAACATGCCTAAAATTGAGCTCCTAATCTTCCCCCCCAGAAACCCTCCTCCACTCCCTTTCTCAATCATTGGGGACAACACCATTCCTGCCTGTCACTCAGGCCCATAACCTGGGTGTCACCTTCAATTCGGATCTTTCTCTAGGGTCCTCAAATCCAGGCTACGTCTAAATCTTGCAGATTCTTTCTCCATAACGTCCCTAAGATATGGCCTTTCTTACCTATCCATCCATCCAGCTAAAACTCTCATCATCTCACATCTCCATTACTGGAACGGCCTTCTCTCTGGCCTCAACAGATGCCGTCTTGCCCAGCTCATGCCCATTGAGAATACTGCTGCAAAGATCATTTCCCCAGTCTATCATTGTAACCATCTTCAAACTATCTTGAATGTGTTTGCCGATGCTTACGCATGTCTTGGTCTCACTCTTAATATCAAGACGACTAAAGTGCTCTCTCAGCCCTCTCCAAATGAGGTATTACATGCCCCATCTATCAAGATCAATGGAGTTGCACTGGAGAATGTCGATCATTTCCTCTACCTTGGAAGTCATCTTTCATGCAAGGCAGATATTGATGCAGAAATTCAACATCGCCTGAGCTGTGCCAGTGTAGCTTTTTCTCGTTTATGGCACAGGGTCTTTGAAGATCACGACATTTGAACAGACACCAAGCTTCTTGTTTAAGCCGTTATTCTCCCAACACTGTTGTATGGGTCCGAAACTTGGACAACCTATAGACACCACTTGAAAGTCCTTGAAAGGCACCATCAACACTGCCTTTGTAAGATTCTGAAGATCAAATGGAAGACAGGCGCACCAATATTAGTGTTCTGGAAGAGGCAAAGACCACCAGTATCGAGGCAATGATCATCAGTCAGCAATTCCGCTGGACTAGTCACGTTGTCCGGATGCCAGACCATTGCCTCCTAAAACAGGTCCTGTTTTCTCAGCTGAAAGAAGGGTACCGTAACATGGGTGGACAACGGAAGTTATAAGGACTTGCTGCAGGACAACCTAAAAAAATGTAATATTGACATTGATACCTGGGAGACACTTGCCCAGGACCGCTTAAAATGGAGTGAAGTCCTACGTGAAGGTCCCCTGCATTTTGAACTTGCTCGCCGACAAGCCGAAGAGGACAAGAGGCGCAGGAGGAAGGAGAGACTGGACTCCAGTCATAGTCAACAGCCTCCTGCTGAGCCGGAAGACATCTGCCCTCATTGTGGTTCAAGGATTGGCCTTATTAGCCACCTGAGGACCCATAACTCCCATGGAAAATGATCATACTCGGTAACAAGTGATCACCCATCCATTGTAACCATGTCATCCCGTCTCTGCATCTCTCCACTGGCTCCCCCTTCCCTGTCGCATCAAACCTAGTCCACTTGTTTTCACTTGCAAGGCCCTTTACAGTCTAGTCCCATCCTACCTATCATCCCTCGTTTGCTATTGAGATGTTGACTCTGACTATCGATCAGTCCATGCTACCAGCCTCCATCTCCCGCTTGTAAAATTGTCAGACAACCGCCTTTGTGCATTTTCCCATGCTGCCCTTCATTTTTGGGAGGAGCTCCCCATAAACACTTGCAAAGCTACCGTGTGATCCTCCTCCAAAACCATCCTCAAAATTTTCCTTTGCCCCGATGCCTACAAAAACTGGACAACACTTAGGCTGCAGATGTGCTGAGACCACGGCTGATCATAAGGTTTTTTTCTGCTTGTACAGTGCCTAGCACAACGGGGTCCTGGTCCATGACTAGGGGTCCTTGGTGCTACAGTAATCCAAATAATAAATAGTATTAAAGTTACATTAGTAAGAAATCTTAGGGTAAACCAGATCTGGCTCAACACAAGACCTCCCTGGCTCATCTTTAATGCAAGCCCTGATATCTCCATCCACGGACCTGCTCAGGTCACAGGTCTCTTGACTGGTACTTGCTGACAGGAGGCACGTGATAAGTTGGAGAGTCATGTGCTGAATTTCGTTTTTCATGCATCCATCTGGTTGTTTGCATGAGGTGGGACTACGGGGTGGGCCGGGCAGCTCTCTGTGAGTAGAATGGCTTTGGCAAGCTGACTGTGTTTGCAGAGTTTGGAACGGAAGGCAGAAAGATTTTTCTGAAACCCACCAATAACGAGTTCCTAGCATCCAGCTGTTTATAGAGTGACTGTACTTTACAGGAAGGAGGAACATGTTAATACACTGAGGGTTTGCATCAAGCTTGCTCCAGAACAGCTTTGGTTTATAGTGACCTTTGCACTGGCACAGCTTTTAAAAGGCAGCTTGTCTTTCAGCTGTTTGTCTCCTCTGGCTATTGCCTTCTCAGTCCTCCCTGCTAATGTACCATCCAGCAACACTTTCCTAAGCAAACCAAACCCATTTGTGTTTTAAACCGGCTTGGCAGGCAGACCATGTTCTACTGTTACTTTGGGCCAGATCCTCAGCTGGCGTAGCTCGGCATAACTCCATTGAAGTTGTGTCAATTTACTCCAGGCAAGGATCTGGCCCATAAGTTCAGGCACAGAAGTAGGGGCTACTTTAACATCAGCTGATCTCTGTCCTCTCTTTAATTTAACTTCATGGATATGATAGCATTTGTGGAAATATCAGAGCCCTTGTTCTGCTCCCACTGAAGGGATCCACACCCTCCTGTTGCATCTTTTCCCTGTTTAGATTGCGAAACTCTTTGTGGTAGGGACTGTATTTAGGTACATCTATCCTTACAGGGTCCTGTAGGGCACAGACATTGCACATCCAGCTAGCGTAGGTATAAATAGCAGTGAGGTGGATGGGAGCAGAGCAGAATGCCTTACACGTCTGAACCCCCCAGGGTATATACCCTACAAGGCTCTCTACATGCCGAAGCAGTGCCTCCCATGTCTATACTGATATTTTTAGCAGTCTGGCATCCCACTGCCAGAGTTTTTGCCTGCTGCCAGAGCCTTTCACTGAGGTGAGTAGCTACACGGGTAGTACCTGTATTCTACAGGCCGCCATAAGGGTAGACGTAGCCTTTTATTTGATGCCTGTACAGTGCCTGGCACAGGGGCATCCTGGCCTCTGAATGCTTCTGGAGTAATGTTAATAATAATACAGTAATGTCTGCCCAGTAAAAGTGTAAAAACAACAAGGTGGCCCAGAGGCAGATCTGTCAAACCATAGCACTTTCCCTGTGCTGCTCCTGGAAAGGTTTTCTAGCACCCCGCTCCATACATGAGACTGACGGCAAAGCCATATGCTCTAGCCCAAGGAGCATAGGCACCTGACTTCTGCTCCCGGCGGTGGGTGCTCGACCCCCCCCCCCCCCGCCCCGTCCCTGTCCCGACTCCACCCCTTCCATGAGGCCCCATCCCTGTCCTGCCCCCTCCCACCCCTCCCCTGCCCCCATTCCAACTCCTTCCCCAAAGTCCCCACCCCAACTCTGCCCCCTCCCTGCCCCTATTCCGACTCCTTCTCCAAATCCCCGCCTCTTCCCCACCTCCTCCCCTGTGGTCACCCGCTCCTGCCTGGGAAGGGTTAAAGCCAGCCCTGCAGAGGGCAACCCGGGGCAGGGAAAGCTGGGCTAATTGGGGAGACAGCCTCAGCTGTGGCCACGCCCCAAACAGACCCAGCTGGCCCTATAAAGGCCAGGGCAGCCAGAAGCTCAGCAGTTCAGAGGGAGAAGGGCCTGCCTGCAGGGAGCTGAGATAGAGTACCTGGGTGGAGCAGGGCTGGGGAAAGGCTGAGGAGCTGGGGAGCTCCAGCCTGGAAAGCCCCAGGCTGCGGCCTAGTCTAAGGCCAATTGGGTACTGGGGTTGCAGAGGGCAACCCAGGGGTAGGCCAAGGCAGCAGGTCCAAACCCAACCTTGCCAGCACTGAGTAGGCTGATACTGCAGTCTGCCCCTGCGCGTGGGGCTAGATGATGACTGGCAGTAGCCTGATACTGAGGCAAGGTGGGAATAGTGGGTGGGGGTTCCCCTGGGAGGGGGAGACCCAGTAAAAGGGGCACTGGGGTCCTGGGAGGGACACGGGGGCCAGTAGCAGTAAGGCAAATCACTGGCCTGAAGAGGGCACTCTGGGATGGATTGAGCTAATTCCCAGGATAACCAGCAGGAGGCGCCGCAGGGTTGAGTTCCCCCCCCCCCCCCGCCCCTGCAGCTGACTGCCAGATCCCAGCCACCGGGGGCTGACTGCTGGATCCCACCCCTTCCCCGCCAATCATGGCTGACAGCCCAAGCTCAGGATCTTCTCCCCTCCCCCAATCCCTCCAGGAGGCAGGCCAGGCTCAGGCTCTCTTTCCCTCCCCCCCTCCCCCACCCTCGCCCCAATCTCTCACTGGGAGATGGCTCATGCTCTCCTCCCTCCATCTCAACCCATCTCAATACTGCACCAGGAGGTGGCAGCAGGGATCCAGCTGTCAGGCCTGGAGTCGCAGCAGCAGCACAGACATAAGGGTCTAATGGGGGCACTGAATCTGCTGTGAAAAGTGATATTGACTAATATCACTTTTCACATTGCCACCCCTACTTCTACGCTGCTGCTGGCGCGGTGCTGCCTTCAGAGCTGGGCGCCTCCCCAGCAGCCGCTGCTCGCCGCTCTGCCCTGAGAGCTGGGCAGCAGTATATGTACTTGCAGGGGGCATAGAGGAGTACAGACACAAAGAAGGGAGGTGCAATGAAATGAGTTTGAGAATCAACCTTGTACCCTTAGCGGTGTTACTAATAGGATGGGTAAGAAGAGGTAAATTTTTTTATGGGAAATAAAAAAAAAAATTGTAAATTTCCCACTTAAAAAAAAAAGTGGTTTCTCATTTTTCCCTTGTTCTTTCTTTTTATTCCTCTCAAAATTTTGCCACTGGGTTAAAAAAAAAAAAAAAAAGGTGGGGTAAGGAGAGGGAGGGGAAAATAAACCCAAAGCTCCCCCCCTTCCAGAAAGCAACTTTTTGGGGGAGGGGGCAAAAAAATTGTTTTCCTTGCAAAAATCATCATTTAAAACAAAGCTGTTTTTGATTGGAAAAGCCACACGAGTGAAGAGTTTGCATTAGCAGAACAGTTTTTAAGCATGGTTTAAACAGTATCCATGCAGACATAACGTGTCAGGCCTATTTAGACCATTTCATAACCACATCTGCAAAATGTATTCCAGACCAGACTGTCCTACAACCATGGTTATAGACTCTTAGCCCTCTTGCCTTGTCAGGGTAGACCAGGCCTTTCAATAAGACCCTGATCCAGCAAACAGTTGCCCACTTGAGTAACTGTATTCGTGTGAGTAGTTTGGTTGAATTCAAACTAAAGTTGCTCATGTGGCTGTTTGCAGGATCATGCCCTATGTTGGAATGTATTTAGAACAATGACCCAAAGCCCACTGAATTCAATGGAAGTCTATTCATTCATTGGCTTTGGATCAGGTCCCTATGAATCTGAGCCCAACTGCCTACACTGCGATAAAAGATGCATGGCTGTCCGGGGTCAGCTGAGTTGGGCTCGGGCTTCAGTGAGCTATAAGATTGCAGCGTAGATGTTTGGGCTTGTGCTGCAGTCCAGGCTCTGAGACCCCATGATGGGGGAAGGGTCTCAGAGCGCAGATTCCAGCCTGATACTGAATGTCTACCACGGCAATGTTTAGCCCTGCAGCCCGAGCCAGCTAACCTGGGCTCTGAGAGTTGGTGCCACGGGTTTTTGTTGCAATGTAGATGTACCCTAAGAGGTCCCAAACCAAACTCCTAGATCTGTACTCCTGAAATGCAGGAAAGTTCAGATGTGAATGTTTGGTGTTCATGCTTAAGATGATTTGCTAACACTGTTTCCTCTCTGGAATACATCAGGCCCTGGCCAACTATTGACAGCCTTGGCTCGGCAGTCATGTTTTGCAGTCTCCTCTTGCACTTTAACAGGAAAGATATGAAAGCAAAGACCTTGTGTGTCTGCTTCACCGCTGGAGAACAGGAGTCTGGCAGAACTAATGAATGTGAAAAATTATTCAGAAAAAGAAGCTACAGTGACCACAGCAACCATAAAAAACAGTTCATAGTCCACAGCCACAGGTGAATAAGGCAGCTGATAAAAGTTTGGTTTAAAAGGTTAGTTAAGGATAAGGGTTTGGATACAAATTATCAGAGAAATTAAATATCATCGCAGGGGTCTCACTTTTTCTCTTCCGCAGAAGTGATTATTTCTTTCAAAAAGGCTTCTGTTCTTTTAGCAACACATCTGTAACAACAGGACAGATCTCATGATCAGTATTTACTGCTCCCACTTTCCACTTCTCCATGTTTTTCTCCCTAATGCCATCAAGAAAAGAATCTGAATTAGTCATATGAAGATTTGAAGATACTCTAATGCAGGGATGGGCAACCTTTGGCACATGGCCTATCAGGAAAATCTGCTGGCGGGCTGGGATGGTTTGTTTACCTGCAGCATCCGCAGGTTCAGCTGATCACAGCTCCCACTGGCCGCGGTTCACCATTCCAGGCCAATAGGGGCTGCGGGAAGCGGTGGCCAGCACATCCCTCGGCCCACACCACTTCCTGTAGCCCCCATTGGCCTGGAGCAGCAAACCGCGACCAGTGGGAGCTGCGATCGGCCGAACCTGTGGACGCTGCAGGTAAACAAACCGGCCTGGCCTGCCAGTGGATTTCCCTGATGGGCCGCATGCCAAAAGTTGCTGATCCCTGCTCTAATGTAAGACTGAGCGTAATGCAGGCACAGAGAAATTCTCGATTCTTCATCTGGTCAACCACTGAGTCTGACTTTCAGACACTGCTGACCTTGGCTAGATTTGAGCCAGTGAACCGAAAGCTAAAAAGCCCCCTCCTCCATTCCCAGTCCCTCGAACCATCCTGTTGCCTCCGGGAAGGCTTCCACTCATCACTTTGTTATTGATTTATGTCATCTACAGTACTTGTTGTTCCAGAGAATACAGTTGCAATTAGAGCAGTGTTAACAATATAACCTGAAACCTCTTGCACCAGTACTTATGAGAGGATGCAAAGCTGCCACATGGGAAGAGGCACTGAATATTCAGAGGCCCAAAATGGTGGTTCCCAACTTGTTGTTGTTGCATCTTTACCTTTACCCTTCCCCTTGTGAAGGATTTGTGGACAGGCAGCCCTCCCTTTGTTCCCTCCCCCCACATGCCCTAGCACAGTTCCTGTTCTCTCCTTTTCGTCTCATCCACTCAAAATGGGGATGACTATAGGTCACATGGCCTCTCTAATAAGCCCTCTATAGCAAAGCAAAATGAGGGGAGAGTGCGAATTGTTCCCAGATGATAATTATATACCAGTGGGACAAGAGCGAGTGTAATTAGGATACAACACGCACTAATACACAGTGATGACAATTGCATTATAATAGTATTGATAGGCACTGATTAATTAGTATGCACTACTGCTCTCTACTGGATGGAATCGCAAAGCTCAGCTGAGAGGCAAAGACTCTTTACTGCTCACAGCTGAACATGATTTTCCTGTAGCTCACGAGGCAGTAGAGCTACAGGAGACTACCTGCTCTCGCCACTGTTGCTCTGAAGTTCCAAGTGGCCACTTTGTGCAGCAGAGTGATAACCACGAAGTCCCAGGAGGCTGCAGATTTGTACGAATACTGATTAATAATACACCATCCCTGGCTCTAGAGTAGCCTACTTCCCTCCAGTTCTCCTAGGAGGGCAACCGCACACCTAGGCAGACCTGTACGTGATCTATATTAAGATTTGTAGATGCACAGCACCTATTTATGCCTGTGTGTAATTGATATTATGTTCCAATTCCCAAGCTCCACCCTCTGATAAATTAATTAAGACACAAGTTTATTCTGATTTATTTTCCCCTGTCTGAGCTGTCCTGAGAGCAGGAAAAAAAATCCTACCAGCAGTCAGGAAAATAAACAGGACATTACTCTTAATGGATTCCAATTGTATTTTTTCTTTCCCTGATGTCAGTCCTGTCACACAGGGGAAAAGAAAGGAACTGATGTGCATCAGAGGCTCTTTTCTGGCATAGAGCGCACAGGCAAGCAACCGTGTACCCTGCCAATTCTTAGTTCTTATTCAGGACACAAGTTGGGCTTCATTTGGGATTTAAAAACAAAAAGTATCTGCAGTGAAATTGTTGAGGATAAAATTAAAGCAGAACGTACTGCAGGCAAACCAGCAGGCTGAGCATGGGCACATCAGTGACTGAACGTTCCTCCTTCACTGTCGGCTGAGAGGAATGAATAAGGGACGGGACTGAGAGGTTCGGGGGAGGGTCTTTGTTTGGGGATTGTTTTGTTTTTAATCTAGTTAGTTTCAGTTCAGATACTGGCATAAACTGGATAAAAAGCTGTTGGATCTTTTCAAGCTCTGCCCACATACCAACCTCTACCCACATGAGATGCCACAGCAATATGCCACTCAGTGTAAACCTCTGGGTAATTTACTATATGACCCTGTGTGGGCTGGTGAGCTCCTCCGACTTTGCTGCCTTTCAGTGGGACTCAGGTGCCACATTTGGCAACACTTGGTTCCCCATTGGCAGAGCTTGGATGCCCTGCTGCGTCCTTGGGTTTGGTTCCACCTTGGTGGGGCTCAGATACTCTGCTGGGGGTCTTCAGATTTAGCTCTCCCTGAGTGTGGCTTGGAGGCTCTGTGGGCTTGGTTCCTTGCTGGTGGATCCCACTCAGATGGTGCAGAACTTTATAATATGAGGGCTTTCCTCCTCACTTTTATGTTTTGATCAACTATGAAATAATCATCCCTATTGCAGTTTGCATGGTCATCATTAGGCTCCTGATCTAACACCCCACTGCAGGGCCGGCCTTATGGGTGACGTGAGCAACCGCCCAGGGTGCCATGGTCAGGGGGGGTGCTGTGGTCAAGAGGATGCAGAAGAGCCGTGCCCATCCAGGAGGCGGGGGAGAGAATAAAGGGGGCTGCAGTACGGGAGTCAGGCACTCAAATGTGTCCCCTCTCTGCCCTCCCAGCAGCATGACACCTGCAGCACCACTGCTGCTCTACCTGCTGAGCGGCCACCCGCTGCTCAGGGAACAGGACTGAAAGGGCATCAAAGAAAGTTCACCCAGGGCATCATTTTCCCAGAGGCCGGCCCTGCCCCACTCATACGAATATCATGCTTTAGAGTTGCTGATGGGCATCAGAGCTACTGCGTTACAGGCAGAAACAGACTGCAGAAACAGGCAGACATTGCTGCATTCACATTTTTAAAGGTTTTCTTCACAACCATATTAACAAGAGACCATTTTTTTAAAATTCAAGTGGAGAAAGTGGAACACAATAGGGCATTTGTTCAGGGAAAAAAAGGACCCATTCATGAGACAGCCCTATTTAACCTTTAATGATAGAGATTATTACAAGGGGTTTTTAATCACTTATTTCATGCAGATAGTAATCAAAAATGCTTTGAGTTAAGTCATGTTATAGATTGAAATAATAAGTACCAGCAGGAGAGAGAAATTAAGAATTATAAGGCAGGGAGGGTGTTTTGGAGGAGATTCAGAAATAGATGGTGGGGTGCAGAGAAACTTGTCGGCTGTTCCAGATGGAAGGAGCTTCATAGAAGGCTTTTGTGCTAGTGATGGTGAGTTTGAGACAGAGAGGAGGCCAATATCTTGTGAGCAGACAGAGAAGGGAAATAGGTAGAAACCGAAGAGAATCCTGATTCTCTGTTGCCTTGCAGCTCATATAGTCTTTTTCTCCAGCACAAAGAGCTAGCAAATGAGAATGTCATACCTGGTGACTGCATCAGGTCCAAGCAGAGATTCAGCCCAATAGTCTGTGAAGTAGGGTGGAGGGTTTTAAAGGTAAAAGCAGGAAATTTTAGAATTGGACCAAGAAGAGGTGGGGAGCTAATGGAGTTTCTCTGGAGCCTGGGGGTGAGAGAGCTGTACTACGTGGTCCCTGTCAGAAAGGAGGCAGCAGCACTAGACACGCACTGGAGTCTGGAGCACTGGGAGGGGAAGAGCGTTGCAGCAGTCTAGGGTTGTGGAGGAGAAGACATAGCTGAGGCTTTCAGCAGGGATGGTGCTGAGTCAGAGGTGTATATGGCCAGACAGTGTTGTAGTGGTGGCTGTTTGAAGGTTTGGCATGCACACAGCCTATGGAAGGAGAAGGACGGCCTGCGATTCAGGAAGTTGCAAAGGTTACAGAGTGGAGAGGAATGGAGGAGATGGACTTGTGTTTCAGAGGGCTTCTCTGAGACAAGCCACAGATTGGCTCAGTCACCAGGAGCAAAGGGGCTGGATGAGAAGGAGCTATGGCAGGTGTTGGAAGTGGAGGAACGTCAGCATGAAGGAGCCTGTGAGAAGACAGAGTAAGAACAGATGGAAGAGCAGAGGCCAAGACCTGCATCTTATGGGCAGAACCCTGCATATTTGACAGCAGGCTCCTGGATTCTGTGGAGCTCTCTCTTTGCCCTGTCTGTGTCCCCTGTCTTTCTCTCTGCCTTCTCCTGATTCTTCCATCAATTTCACACCCTACTTCCCCATGCCTCTCCTGGCCTCTCCACGAGTCTCTTCTTGTCCCCCGTTCCCCAGCACCATGGCTCTTTGAGCCTTCACCTCCTCTCTACACAGTCTGTACGCCTCTCTCTCCCCACCCTAATTCCCCACCCATAGCCTGGTCTCCGCTGGGTGGCTGCTGCTGTGCTCTAGAATGAACAAGGGTCTTTCTCAGGGCCGTCCCCAGGCATATGCAGAATATGCAGCTGCATAGGGAACCATGAAATGTGGGGCACCAAATTGCCCCAAATTTCATGGTGCCCTAGGCAACTGAGTGCTGCATACACAGCAGCATCAGCTCCGGCGGCCAGCCCTAATCTTAGTCTTTTAGTCTTCCCCCCCGGCCAGCCCCCATTCCACTTCTTCCCCCAGAGATGGACGCAGCCCGGAGGATTAGCAGGGGGCCTGTGCTGGCAGCAGGGGTCGGGCCCGACCCTGCACTCACTGGCAGTGGTGGGAAGCGGAGCAACCTGGCCCTAGCCCACTCCACTCCGCCAGCTCCCAGCCACGTCACTCTGCTTCCCGCTGCTGGTGAGTGCGGGGGGCGGTCCTTCCCCCTCCCCCAAGCGACACAGCTGGGGCTGGGGTGAGCCAGGGTGCAGGGGGACTCCCTGCCCTGCAGATGTGCCCCGGCTAGCGGGGGGAAGGGGAGGGAGCGGGCGGGAGAGAGAGAGAAGGGGGGCGGCCACGCGGCCCCTCCTGCCGTGCCCCCTGCCGGGAGGGCTCCATGCTGCTCCAGTCGGCTGGGAGGGAAGGACGCGGGCTGCCCTGCCGGGCTTGCTGCAGGGCGCTCCCGTCCTCCACGCCGCTGCCCCCTACAGGGCAGCCGGAGCGGAACAACAACAAACAAAATAAATAAATAAAGTAAAAAAAGCGGCGATGCCGCCCTAGGATTGGGCGGAATGCCGCCTCCTACAAGCTGCCGCCCCAAGCACCAGCTTGCTCGGCTGGTGCCTGGAGCCGGCCCTGGGCTGGGGCCAGGTCGCTCCACTTCCCGCTTCTGGTGAGTGCGGGGGGCAGTCCTTTCCCCAACCCCCCAACCCAAGCGACACGCCTCGGGCAGGGGGAGCAGAGCGGGCTGGGGCTGGCTCGTTCTGCTTCCTGCTGCCAGCGCCAGGCCCCCCACTAATCCCCCAGGCCACTCTGGGCCTGTGGGGCCCCCCAAAGCGGCCCCCACAGCTCCTGCCTCCCCGGCCCAGCAGGCCTTGAGCGCAGCCCAGACCCTCCGCGGTGGGGAGCAGGTGCTCAGGCTGCGTAGGGCACCATAATTGGTGGGGATGGCCCTGGTCTTTCTCCAGGCCTTCCCTTGCACTGACTGTTGAGCCGCTTTGTACTCCTCTGCCCATTGGTCCCACCTGCCTTCTTGTGGCCTGCAGGACGGCTGGTGGGAGAGACTCCAAGTTCCTCTTTAGGAGGGACAGGTGAAGTGAGACAGAGCAGGTACAGGCTTTGAAAAGGGCAGGTATCCCATCCTGGAACAATTTAAGTTCTGAAACAAATATCCTGCATCAACTCATTATCTCTGCTTGCAAGAAAATAACTCTCAGCTTGACTCCTAATTCCTGGCTGCTCTTTTTCTTGCTGTCGATCTTGGTTTCATTGTAAATCTCATTTCATTTTTGTCAGTTGGATTTCTTCTATAACCCTTTTTGCCTCCTACAATCCCAAGCTGGTGTCAGACTAACTGTCTGGCAACCAAGTCATTTCTATCACCTTCAGTTACTTTTATGGGAGATGCAGTTGTTGCTGTTGCATGATGACCTTGGGAGCACAGAGCTTTGTGGCTGTCAGCAGGGGGAAAACTTGGCACTGTCTTCTCAAAACCTCAGGTCCCTCCCACTTGCTCTCACAGAGAATCTCCAGTCGCTGTGGCAGTAGTAGAGTTTATAGTGTTGTTGTGCCAGCTACTGAACTGCGACAAGATTACACACATTGAAGCAAAATCGGATATGCCCATCAGCAGAGGGCAGTGTTGCAATCAGTCTTCCGTACATACTCACAAGCATACAGTAAATTGTCCTGAGATGAGACATTTGTTATTCAACTTTGGGACATTTTGGCACAGATCTATGTTTTTTACTCCTGCTAAACTATGTTAAATGTTAAGCTATGTTAAGACCTGTTATGGTTACAAAAGCTTATGGGTTAGTTAATCATTACCTTAGATGTTTATCACCTGCACCTTTAACTATTTATTCCTACCTTGCAGTACACACTGTTTTCATTATCTTTTAATAAGTAACTAATGTGAATGAGAATAAATACACCTGTTCTCTCAATACTCCAGGGACTTGCATTTCCCTTCGCTGAACATTTTGAGTAGAAGTTGCTTTTAAACTTGTTTTCTGAAAGATCAGACACCCAAATTCTCCTGTTCAGTGATATGTATAAATGCAAACTTGGGAGTTTCCAGAAAATGAGATGAATCATGATTGTAGGGACAGAAAAGACCACTAGAAAAGGTCAGTCTGGCACTCCTTATTGCAATACTTTTCAACAGTACTTTAAATATCATTCCCACTAACATCAGAACTGCTTATCTGCTGCCTTATGCCTTGTAGTCATTTTACACCTGTGCAAATTGGATACAACGTTCTACTAGCCTGTTTTCAAAGGTGCTGAGTATCTGCACTTCCCATGTACTTCAATTGGAGGGAGGTGCCAAAATCTGAGTGGTAGCATCTTCCATCCACTTTGAATTTGGGGTGAATGGTGACATAAGG